>NC_062563.1:71557850-71892850 GCF_022837055.1 Prionailurus viverrinus
GTTAAAAATTTTTTTTTTAAAAAAAGAAATATCATATAGCTTGAGGCACCCGAGTGGCTCAGTCAGTTAAGTGTCCGACTTTGGCTCAGGTCATGATCTCACACAGTTCATGAGATCGAGCCCTGCGTTGGGCTCTGTGCTGACAGCTCAGAGCCTGGAGCCTGCTTCTGGTTCTTTGTCTCCCTTTCTCTCTGCCCCTCCCCCACTTGTGCGCGCGCTCTCTCTCTCTCTCTCTCTCTCTCTCTCTCTCTCTCTTAAAAATAAATAAAACAGGGGCGCCTGGGTGGCTCAGTCGGTTAAGCGTCCGACTTCAGCTCAGGTCACCATCTCGTGGTCCGTGAGTTCGAGCTCCGTGTCAGGCTCTGGGCTGATGGCTCAGAGCCTGGAGCCTGCTTCCGATTCTGTGTCTCCCTCTCTCTCTGCCCCTCCCCCGTTCTCTCTGTCTCAAAAATAAATAAAAACGTTAAAAAAATTTTAATAAATAAATAAATAAATAAATAAATAAATAAAACATTAAAAAAAATTTACAAATATCATATAGCCAAAAGCCATCTGCAATATACTATGATTTTTAAGATGACATGTAGAATATTCAAACATTCTTGGGGTCCACATCTTACCTCATCCATTGGCTAACTGCAGTAGTATGCAATATATGTGCTCTAAATTGACTTTATTAAAAGAGGATAAATATGATAATTATTGTATCTACCTCAAAATACTATTTTCAAGATTACATGAGATGATCTGTGAAAGGGTTAGGATGGTACCAGCATCTAGGAAGTATTCACTTGCTGGTAGTTATTTCTTCTTTAATAATAAAAAATGAGCTGCATTTGTATATTATTAAAGAGATAAAACACAGTGTAGGGTGCTGTATCGCACAGACCAAGATCATTTGTGAGGAAAATTGCAAATAATATGTAATAATTACAGCATTAAGTGGAAGAAATTATTCCTATTATCTCTGGACCCCAAAGTTAATAACAACTGTGGATGTGAAACTCTCTATTCAAAAGAGAAGTACTTGACACTGTTAAATGACTCAACTGATCTATCTCTACTCATTGTTTTCCATACTATCTAACAGAAAACTGACACTATTAGAGAGGGTGGAAGTTTTTGGAAGAAATGTGCAGGCATGGAGAGCAGTGTTAAATTTCTCCTTCCCTCCCCATTGAGTAAGGACAGAAGGGACTCACCTGTGCCACATGAGAGGGTGTCCAAGTCATCCCCCTGGAGAGGCTAGGGAACAATCCTCCTACTCTCCAGCTGGGTTTGATGACCTATAGAAAATTCTAATCTACCCTGTCATGATATCCATGTAGTATGTGATACAATCTTTTTAAAAGGCTTGACAGCAGTTTTCTGGAGTTTAGAATGATTGAGACTGATGACAGCCTCTCAGATGCAGAAGTCTGGAGGTAGAAGATAATCCAGGCACAACAGAAGTGCAGGAGAGAAAGGGAGTAGCTCTAGAAGCAAGTACAATTCTACCTTGGTTTTTTACCTATATAAAATAATTTTACAGTGTGGAGGTGCCTCCTGATATTTCTGAAAAATAAAATCATAATGTTTCTCTCAAATGAATAAGCATTGGGATCCTTAACGTGAAACAGGACATTGAACTAAAAGTGAAAAGTACAAATATTACCTAAGTGTTATCTTTTTTCCCTACCCTGAACCCAGTGCCCTGGGTGGTGGGGAAGGGTTGGAAGAGATGTAAAAGAGAGAAAATTGAGCACAAAGAGGGGGGAAAAAAGGCCAAAAACCATGTGTCCCTTCCCCTATGGTTCTAAAGTAAGTGGGAGAGGGATGATCACTAGTCTGACCTTTTTTTTTTTTATTTTTTTTAATGCTTCTTTATTTTTGAGGGAGAGAGACAGAGTGCAAGCAAGGGAGGGGCAGAGAGAGGGAGACACAGAATCCAAAACAGGCTTCAGGCTCTGAGCTGTCAACACAGAGCCTGATGGGGGCTCAAACAAACAGACCATGAGATTCTGACCTGAACCCATCAGGTGCTTAACCGACTGAGCCACCCAGGCGCCCCAGGCCTTATTTATTTATTTATTTGTTTGTTTGTTTGTTTGTTTATGTATGTTTATTTATTTTTGAGAGTGAAAGGGAGACAGAGTGTGAGCAGGGGAGGGGCAGAGAGGGAGACACAGAATCTGAGGCAGGCTCCAGGCTCTGAGCTGTCAGCATGGAGCTGGACTCAGGCTCGAACTCATGAACTGTGAGATCATGACCTGAGCTGAAGTCAGACGCTTAACCAACCAAGCTACCCAGGTGCCCCATAGTCTCGCCTTTTTAATACCTAAAAATGATAGCGTTGTTACAGTTTTAAGTGTTTGGAAAGCTATGAAATCTGCCAGTATGTTGGAAAGGGAGACACAAAAGAACAGGTTTGAGTAGAGAGTAGAAAACAGAGAGTAGAAAAAGAAAGCTTCTTTCTGATCTTACTGCTTTACTCGTTTTAACACATCATGTTAAGGCTACTGTAAATACCTTATGCAATATTATATATAAAAGAATGATATGCTTTCTTGGCTTATATTGGTTCTGATTAATGATTGTGCTTATAACACTGCTCTCATTTACTTGCATTTCAGTATGTTTCCTGAATGATAGAAATGAGAGAAAATTTGGGGCTAATCATCTTAGAATTATGAATAATTATATGCATCAACCATACATTTAAAAATATTAATGTAACAGGTCCCATACTAGAGTCTGTAAGTGGATCATATATATAGATGGCTGTATTTATCATAATAGAACATAGGCTGAAATTCCCTGACCTAGATCTATGGTAGCCAGTGAGATATCTGAGATTATTTCAAACAATTCAGTGTGGGAAAGTGGGCTGTACATAAATAAAACAAGATTGTCTATGAGTTCATGATAATTGTGGAAGCTGGATGATAGTTGCATGGCGTGTGTTTGTATTATATTATTCTGTTTTCTTGTGTATATATTTAAAATTTACCATGTAAAATTTCAAAAAAAAACAAAAAAGACCAAGTACTAGGAGGGGAACTTCTCAATACAAAATGCATTATTGAGCTTCCAAGAAAAATAAAGGAAACATTCAAGAATTTGTCCCATCCCTCAAAAAATTATATAAAAACTGCATACTCTGTCAGAAAGGGCACTTACTAAGCAGCAAAGTCAGGGAAGATTAACCTGAGACTCTTGAGTTCTTCAAAGGGAGTGGTCCCAGCCTTGGGATGGGGCAAACTCTGATGTCTGGCAGACTGTCTAGAATTCACATCCCCAAATTGAATCATTTAGCTTCCAAACATGAAGCAAAATGTAAATTAGGTTTATCATAAAATGTACCCTGCCTGGCATTCTTCCTCAGAATGGCCAGAAATGGTTTACCAGTCCACCTGGGTGAACATTTTGCTATGGCTTTCCTTCAGTAAACTTTATACCCCATGTCAGCAATGACAAAGGGTGACAGGATAAAACTAATTTCGTCATGGTATACTACAATAGAAAATAAAATATTACTTAGAATACAAATTAAAATAATATAATTTTGAGCATAAACTTTGCAATGATTTTAAGAATTCTTTTATTTTCATATATAAATTTAAGCTACTTAGCAAGTACCTCCTAAATTTTCTTTTAGATGACCAAAGGATGATAAAAAATATCATTGCCTAAAACTACCAGCATATCAAATATAACAGTTAAAGAATTAAAAAATACATATATTAAAATTCATATTTTATGAATGTCAAGGTGCCTGGCTAGCTTAGTTAGTAGAGCATGTGGCTCGATATTGGGGTTGTGAGTTTGTGCCCCACGCAGGGTATAGAGCTTACTTAAAAAATAATATCGTAAAAAAAAAAAATGAACTCTAAAATATTCATGCATACTAATTAAAATAAAAATAGAGAGTTTGGAAAATGCACCAAGGCAAAATGAACATGGTGGGGGGTGGGGGGAAGAGAGGCAAACCAAGAAACAGGCTTTTGACTATAGAGAACAAACCAAGGGTTACTAAAGGGGTGGTGGTGGAGTGCAGATGGGTTAAAGGGGTGATGGGCATTGAGGAGGACACTTGTGATGAGGACTGAGTGTTGTATGTAAGTGATGAATCACTAAATTCTACACCTGAAACTAATATTACACTGTATGTTAACTAACTGGAATTTAAATAAAAAATTGGAGAAAGGATAAAAAAGTGCAGTTGTATTAACATTAAAACATTTTTTTTTAATTTTTTTCATGTTTATTTAATTTTGAGAGAGAGAGAGAGACAAAGTGTGAGCGGAGGAGGTATAGACAGAGAGTGAGACACAGAATCCAAAGCAGGCTCCAGGCTCTTAGCTGTCAGCGCAGAGCCCCGATGTGGGATCCGCGAACTCACGGAGTGCGAGATCATAACTTGAGCGGAAGTGGGACCTCAACTGACTGAGCCACTCCGGCACCCCAACATTAAAACGTTTTTTTAAACCATCTGACAAACCATTCAAAGACTAATGCCACATAATTGTACTGATAATCTATTTAAAAAATCACGTGGTCACTTTCTCCATCCTCATCACCACTGCGTTCATACATACATACACTCCCATTTTTTTTTTTTAATTTTTTTTCAACGTTTATTTATTTTTGGGACAGAGAGAGACAGAGCATGAACGGGGGAGGGGCAGAGAGAGAGGGAGACACAGAATCAGAAACAGGCTCCAGGCTCTGAGCCATCAGCCCAGAGCCTGACGCGGGGCTCGAACCCACGGATCGCGAGATCGTGACCTGGCTGAAGTCGGACGCTTAACCGACTGCGCCACCCAGGCGCCCCCATACACTCCCATTTTTGCCAGGCTTGTTTCTTAAATACAGACCACGCTACTGCTTCTAAGGCCACAGTTATAGGTGAGGTTGTCTCACGGGCTGTATGTCACTCCCTAACGAGGAGGCTGCATGGTGATCCATCTACTGGGAACACTGTCACCCAGAGATTCTTACTCCAGTGGCTACCTGAAGAGGAAAGTCTGGCAACATGAAAGTGCATGTGACTTAAGGCACTTTCCAGTGAACCTTACCAATGAGATATGTGTAAAAGGAAGGAGTGTGTGGGGGACACATTCTTTCCCTTCTTTTTCTCTGGATGTCATATTCCTCTGGCCTCATAAGCCTCTGAAGATGCCTTGCAAAGCCAAAAATTAGCATCACTTATTAGTAGGCCCAAGCCATTCAAGAACAGACCTCCTTATATTTACTTTCCTCCTTTCCTGCCTCATTTTGTGTTCTCTCTGAGTCTGCCACACTGGGGCTGCAATATCCAACAAAATATTACCAAGTATGCATTGCTTTCTAGGAAAACACAGAACTAAGCCTATGACAAAGTAAGCATTTTTCTAGGCAATTACATATTAGGATATATATTAATATCTGCTATATTCATAGATCATGGAGAAAGAAAAAAAAATCATAAAAATCCCAGTAGATTCCAGATACAAATTCAGTGAAAGTCAATACACATTTTTGAATAATGAATCATATAAATAATTTAAAATCCTATCAAGAGTTTTATTTCCATAAATGAAGAAATTATTTTTTTCTGAATCAACTGCCAACACAATTTTAAAACCAGGACACATTAAATCATTGTCATTAAATTTAGAACCAACACTGGAATGCCTATGTGTATAACCATTTTACCTTACTATGTAAGTACTAGCTGATGAAATCATAAGGGAAAAACTCAAATGAGTTATACTGGCAAAATCATGTAATTGAATGTATGTAGATATGAGAATAACAGTGCTAGGCAAAAAGGCAGTATCAGGAGTGATATGTAGACTAATAGATCCTCAAAAATGGCCATGTCCTGGCCCTCAGAAGCTATGTGTATGTTATGTTACATGGTATGTAGGAATTAAGGTTGTGGATAGAGTTTAATGTTGCTGATCAGCTGACCTTGAGATGGGGAGATTGTCCTGGATTATGTAGGTAGACTGAATATTTTCACAAGGGTTCTTACAAGGCAGGAGAGCCAGTGTCAGAGTCAGAGGGAAAGCTAAAGATGCTACGGGACAGGACTGGCTTTGAAGATGGAAGGAGGTCACAAGCCAAGCAGTACTGGCAGGCTATAAAAGGTGGGAAAGACAAGGAAACTTATTTTCACTAAGAGTCCCCATAAAAGAATGTAGCCCTACCAACGCTTAGGGCTCAGTGAAATTCATTTTGGACTTTGGATATATAGAATTGTAAGATAAATTTGTGTTGTTTCAAGCCACCAAGGTTATTATAGCATTAATAGGAAATATACCAAATATGAGAGCTATGACTCCATTATATATAAAAGCATATATATTACACACAGTTTAAAAATCCTATTTTCTTAGGGCACCAGGGTGGCCCAGTCAGTTGAACATCAGACTGAATTTCAGCTCAGCTCATGATCTCATGGTTCATGAGATCAAGCCCCATGTCCGACTCTGAGCTGTCAACTTGGGATTCTCTCTTTCCCTCTGCCCGTCCCTCCCCAACTCACTCTCTCTCTCTCTTTCTCTCTCTCAAAATAAACATTAAAAAAATAAAAGTCCTATCCTCTTTAGGTTCATTTATATTTTCTCGCTTTTCTTTAAAGAACATTTATAATGACTACATAATCATCTACATCTATATGTAGTATGATATTAGGGAATAATAATAACCTGTTCAATATTGGGGCACCTGGGTGGCTCAGTCAGTTAGGCATCCGACTTAAGCTCAGGTCATGATCTTGCAGTCCATGAGTTCGAGTCCTGCATTGGACTCTGTGCAGATAGCTCTGAGCCTGGAGCCTGCTTCGGATTCTTTGTCTTCCTCTCTCTCTCTCTGTCCCTCCCCTGCTTGTGCTCTGTTTCTCTCTGAAAAAAAAAAAAGTTAAAAAATACATAAAAATTAAAACAAATAACCTGTACAATATTTATGGCATTTAGGTAAAAAAGCAGACACAAAACATTTAGAACTTATCAGAATATTTAAATGTGGAGAGGCACATATACATGTAGAAGAATTTGAGACACATAATAATCAACCAGGTTATTAATCATATTTTCAGATAAATGACATTTTCCAGTCCTAAATAACTTTTATTTATTAAAGTTTTTAAAATTTCTACAGTATACCTGCAGTACATGTAAAATGCTCAGAAAAAGTAATAAGCATTTTTATTTCAAAAATAATTTGGATTTTGTAGACTACTCATAGAAGGTGATGCAAGAGACATTAATAAATCAATTATCTTTTTAAAATCAAAGATTAATATGTGAAAATTAATGTTTTCAAATTCTCCAAAGTGGAAAGGTGAACAACACATTTAAGCACATTATCGGTAATGTCCAATATATTTTTTATCTAATTGTAGAGAAGAATACATATATACGTATCATAAGAAAAGAGGTGGCAAAAATAGCTTCACAGCTTGAGTCCAAAAAAAAAGAGTTGAAATTAATAAAAGTGTTCACGTATATTCTAAATGCAATTTGAAAGGCAGACACATTAAATTAGGTAACACCTTCATCATTTTTGTGCTAACAGATTTGAAGGAAATAAATTAATTACAAACAACTCATCTCTGAAAGCTCCAAGCAGGAGTGAATCTATGTTTTTCTGGACTTGTCTTGCATTTTTTCACTATGCATTTGTATTAGTTTTCTATTGCTTTGTAACAAATTATCACAAATTAAGTGGCTTAAAAAAAACACTGATGTACTATCTCATTGATTTTAAGAGTCAGCAATCTGGGTACAGGCCCTATGGCTTCTCTGTTTATCATCTCATCAGTCTGAAATCACAGCCACAGCCAATCCCTGTTGTCATCTGAGCTCCTCTTTCAAGCTCACTGGTTGTTGTCAGAATTCAATTCTTTGCAAATGTAGGACTGATGGTCCATTTACTTTGTGGCTGTCAGTTTTTGACTTCTATCAGCTCAGAGATGTCACCTTAGGTCTTTACAACATGGACTGCCACCATAGGCCGTTCAGAACATGTGGTTTGTTTCTGCAAACAGGCCTGCAGGAGAAAAATCACTCCTGATTAAAATGTAACTTATTGTAAGGATTGACCTGATTAGGCCAGGTGCACCCAGGTTATCTTCCTTTTGATGAATTTAAAGTTCACTAATTAGGGACTTCAGTTACATCTGCAAATGTCTTTATATCAACACCTAGATTCATGTTTGGGGAAACAATCGGGTTGAATATATGTGTGCCAATGCCAGAGACTCTTGGGGATCATCTTAGAATTCTACCTACCATGTACTCTAGTCATTAAACTATTTACTATTTCTTCAAAAGGTACTAACCTTTCTCAAATTCTGTTCTGCCTTGACATGCCATCCTCCAAGTTGAAATGTCTTCTTTCCCCTTTTAGTAGAAATCTTAAAATTCTATTTATTTTTAACAGCTTTATTGACATATAATTCATATTGTACATAATTCATCTTCTTAATATGTATAATTCAATGATTTTTTACTATATTCAAAGAGTTGTGTGATTATCACCACAAATAATTTTAGCACATTTTCATTCCCTCAAAAAGAAACACGGTATCCACTAGCATTCAATCTCCATTATCTCCTTCTAGTCCTGTGCAATCACAAATATCCTTCCTTTCTCTCTATATTTGCCTAACTGGAAATTTTATATAAATGAAATCATATGATTTGCTGTCTTTGTAACTGGCTTCTTTTACTCAGTATAGTGTTTTCAAGGTCCAGGTTGTAGAACATGTCAGAATTTCACTCCTTTTAAAGACTGAATAATATTCCATTGTATGCATATACCACAGTTTATCCATTCATCAGTTGATGGAGACTTGGGTTGCTTTCACTTTTTATCTATTACGAACATGTTGTTAGGAACATTTGTGTACAAGTCTTTATGTGAACACATGTTTTCATTTCTCTTAGGTATATACCTAGGAGTGGAGTTGCTGGGTCACACTGGGCCTATGTTTAAACTTTTGAGGAACTGCAAAATTATTTTTTCAAAACAGCTGTACTATTTTGTGTATCTGCCAGCATTATATGAGGGTTTCAATTTCTCAATGTCTTCCTCAATACTTGTTATTATATGTCTTTGATTATAGCCATCCTAGTGGGTATGAAGTGGTATCTCATTGGGATTTTTATTTGCATTACGTGAATGGCTAATGAAGTTGAACATATTTTCATGTTCTTACTGGCTATTTGTATATGTTCTTCAGACCTATCAGTCTTTAAAGTCCATCTCACATACTGCTTCCTGCAAAAAGTCTTTTCTAATTCTGCTGTCCGGGTAGGATTTTGCTCTGACTTACATTAATACTCTTGTGTGGAACTTATTTAATTATCTATCACTTCTGATGTGTAAGATACTATTCCAAGAGTAATTAAAAACATGTGTGTGAAGCAGACATTGATATCTGTTCTCCAAGAAGTGTACAGCCATGACAAGTAGATAAAACATGTGCATTCAGATCACATTGCACACTTTTGTTTTTCCTTTCTGATTTGTAAAATTGGAAGCATGGAATTGCTGCTCTATGGTCTAGTGACAAGACACAAGTCAACAAATACTAGTAGAATGGAATTTTAGTTCCAGCCTAAATTTTGTGTAATTTTGTAATGATTTTAAGAAGAAACCCAAGGGGCGCCTGGGTGGCGCAGTCGGTTAAGCGTCCGACTTCAGCCAGGTCACGATCTCGCGGTCCGTGAGTTCGAGCCCCGCGTCGGGCTCTGGGCTGATGGCTCGGAGCCTGGAGCCTGTTTCCGATTCTGTGTCTCCCTCTCTCTCTGCCCCTCCCCCGCTCATGCTCTGTCTCTCTCTGTCCCAAAAATAAATAAACGTTGAAAAAAAAAAAAAAATTAAAAAAAAAAAAAAAAAAAAAAAAAAAAGAAGAAACCCAAGTAAAAAAAAATCTCATCACTTAAAAATATTGCTGGTTTATTTTGCCTCTTGAAATCTTTCAACGTGTAGATGAAATTTTAAAACTTTCTTAAAATAAGTTAGCTCAAATCACCTGACCATCTACCTCTTCCTCTCTAATGCAACAAATCATATAAAATTCTGAAAGCAAATTATCTCAAAATGGCCTCATTGATTTCTTATGAAAAATGTAAACCCCCAGAAATTTAATTTCATTTGAATATTACATTCAACTTTCAAACTCAAGCTTAAGCACCACCTTTATGAAGGTCTTCTGTTTTTCTAAGACCCTTGATTGATCCTTCTTTCTACTATTACTATACTATAGTTTAGTTCCATAATGGCAATTATCATATTGTATTGTGGTTAGCTATTGTCATTGAGAATTCCTGTCTTTTTTGGACTAAGGATCAAATTGACATGAGACAGATTAACAAGAGAAAATCAAATTTAATAACATATATATGAGGAATCCATATAGACATGGAAATTCTGAAGACAGTCCGGTGAAATGAAGTGTATGTCATTGTGATGGAGAAGGGGATAGGAGCCTAGGACTTAAGAGGAAAGAAATGCCATTCACAGGAAGATGAAAAAGAGTAAATGTTTGGTAAACAAATGTTTGACTTGCTATATAGATGGGCTATTCAGATAAAATTTATCTCTGGTAATAAATAACCTTTATTTTGAAAAGATCTTTCAATTCAAGTTCTCTTCCATAGTTAAGGGAGGGACAAAAGTTTCTCTTGAGCCCTCAGGGTCTCAATTACATTCAATTCAGAATAATCTTTATGTCAAAGTAGCCCATCTGGGTGGTGGCCTGCCATTAAGCCCCTACACTATTTAAGCCCAATATCTTCTATAAACTGTAGATTTGTTTAAGCGTTAGGCTATCCTGGATCCCTCTGTGTATTCAGTTTCTAGCTCTTATTTTCATTGTAAAATCAATTTGATCGGATATTATGAATTTTAGGTAATTCAGTGAACATTAATGAATGTCGCTTAACAGTAGAAAGTAAGTGTTTTTTGGGGTACATAGAATGTTTGTATGGAATCTAGAAAAGTAACCATTGAAAGCATTTTAAGGTTTATTTTGTTTTATCTTACGCTTTACCATAAAAAAGAATGTTATTTTGATTATTTGGTATACAGTACCTTAATTCCCTTAATTTAGTTGAATTAAAACTGCGTTTTTCACCAATAAGAATTATGTTTGAGTATTTTTAAAATAAGCAATTTTTGTTACTCATTTTAAAAGAATTATTTAAAATTAAGTGCTATTTTATTTAAAAATTTTCATTGGAAGAAAGAAATATTAAGAAGTTAAATTTAGGAGGCATCTGGGTGGCTCAGTTGGTTAAGCCTCTGACTTCTGTTCAGGTCATGATCTCGCATTTCTTGAGTTCGAGCCCCACATTGGGCTCTATACTGACAGATTAGAGCCTGGAGCCTCCTTCAGCACTCTGTGTGTTTCTCTCTCTCAAAAATAAACAAACATTAAAAAAAAAGAAGTCAAACTTAAATGGATATTTTTATAGTGTTTAAATCAACAGAGAAAAATCTATGAAATGATATTTTTGAAATTTCCAGTCATTTATTTTTTTGACAGAGTTAGATATCTTTCTAAAATAATCTTTTTGGGAAACAAGGAGCATCACATTTAAAATGATACTTGTAGTTGATAAGAATTAAGAAAAATCCAAGGGACGACATTTAAATCTCTTTATCACTGCTATGGCTTGAACCAAAATCAATGCCCAGTGTTCTCTAGGACATTTGTTTTAAGCCCATAATAGATACATCACCTAACCACTGAAAGAAGTTCTTCCCTTGACCAAACTAGTCAGGCTCCTCTGAACTCTTCTCAACTAGGCCCTAGACATTTGGGATTTTGTAATCATCTTTTTATTCTACAATCTTAGGAAGCATCCTGCTAAGTTCGTTTGATAGAATTCCCCAGCCTTGCTGTGTGATCATTCTTCAAATCTATCTGGGTTCCTTGTACTCCAGCATCCCTCCATAATGTCTAATCGTGCTGGCCTGTGTTCAGCAAGAATTCTGTTAGGTCATTTAGCCAGAATTCCTCCTTTCCTCTGATGTTTTCTTTCAGTAATTTTTGTCCACTGACTACCACTCTGCTCCTTGGCTATAAATTTCTCCTTGTCCCTATTATTTTCAAAGTTGAGCCAGATCTCTTTCCCCCTGCAACAAAACCCATTGAACAGTCCCCCTGAATAACATCTGCCTTACTTACTTTAATAAATATAACTAAATTTTTCTTACACCACTCTAAACCTCAAGTTTGTGCGTGTGTGTGTGTGTGTGTGTGTGTGTGTGTGTGTGTACCTTTAAATGTAGGGAGCAAGTGACTTTTTAATGCCTCTTCCATGTCGAACATGAATTATTTTTGTGTTAATTTTTAAATCACTTTATATGAAAGACCTTGGTATACCAGGGTATTCTTCCCTGTTAGATTAAAATAAAGAAACAAAAGGGAGAAGCAGCACATTCTAAAATAATGTCTAGTCTGTTATTTTTATATAATATACTTTTTACTTCCAAGAGTTATTATAATAATGTATTGCAGATGATAGATAATGAACATATCATCAAATTAAAAATAAAGAAAACCTTATCTCTCTCTGTTTCTGGAACCCATTATGTATATCTGTGACAAGTTATTTCACATTCTATTTAAAAACCACAATGTCCAAGTTTAATATAAATGTGAGATACATATATATTTAGTTCTAGATCATCTAGGGCATCTTCCTTCCCCACCTTCCTTCCCCCACCCCCAATCTCAAACCTAGGTGTACTTTTAACAAAATATATCTAAGGTTTACCCCAGACTCATATTCTAAATTTTTCCCTACTATCATACTAGGAACACTCTTTTGGACCTGAATTTTTAAAAATTATTTATTTATTATTTAATTTACATCCAAGTTAGTTAGCATATAGTGCACTAATGATTTCAGAAGTAGATTCCTTAATGCCTCTTACCCATTTAGCCCATCCCGCTCCCACAACCCCTCCAGTAACCCTCTGTTTGTTCTCTATATTTAAGAGCCTTTTATGTTTTGTCCCCCTCCCTGTTTTTATATTATTTTTGCTTCCCTTCCCTTATATTCATCTGTTTTGTATCTTAAAGTCCTCATATGAGTGAAGTCATATGATATTTGTCTTTCTCTGACTAATTTTGCTTAGCTTAATACCCTTTAGTTCCATCCACATAGTTGCAAATGGCAAGATTTCATTCTTTTTAATTGCCAGGTAATACTCCATTGTTCTTCTTTATCCGTTCATCTTCTTTATCCATTCATCTGTCAGTGGACATTTGGACTCTTTCCATACTTTGGATATTGTTGATAGCGCTGCTATAAACATTGGGGTGCATGTGTCCCTTTGAAACAGCATACCTGTATCCCTTGGATAAATACCTAGTAGTGCAATTGCTGGGTCATAGGGTAGTTATATTTTTAATTTGTGAGGAACCTTCATACTGTTTTCCAGAGTGGCTGCACCAGTTTGCATTCCCACCAGCAGTGAAAAAGAGATCCTCTTTCTCCGCTTCCTCACCAGCTGACATCTGTTGTTGCCTGAGTTGTTACTGTTAGCCATTCTGACAGGTATGAGGTGGTATCTCATTGTGGTTTTGATTGTATTTCCCTGATGATGAGTGATGTGGACCATGTTTTCATGTGTTGGTTGGCCATCTGGATGTTTTCTTTGGAGAAGTGTCTATTCATGTCTTTTGCCTGTTTCTTCACTGAATTATTTGTTTTTTGGGTGTTGAGTTTGATAAATTCTCTATAGATTATTGATACTAACTCTTTATCTGATACATCATTTGCAAATATCTTCTCCCATTCCGTCTGTTGCCTTTTAGTTTTGTTGATTGTTTCCTTCACTGTGCAGAAGCTTTTTATTTTGATGAGGTCCCAATAGTTAATTTTTGCTTTTGTTTCCCTTGCCTCTGGAGACGTGTTGAGTAAGAAGTTGCTGCAGCTGAGGTCAAAGAGGTTTTTTGCCTGCTTTCTCCTGTAGGATTTTGTGAAATCCTAGATGAAATTAAATCCTAGATTAAGTGAAAACATATATTTAGATAATTAAAAAATTTTGACACAGAGGTACCAAGATTGAAGATGCAATTGCCGGAGGGCGGGCGGCGGGGGGAGGGGTGTGGACTTTAAAGTGTTATGTTCCATTGGCTTTTTACATGTAATTCCATAGAAGCTGCATTTCACTCAACCAGTGATTAAAAACATTATATTATGAAAGCCAAAATAATGACTGCATTCCACCATCCTGTGTTATTTAAGTCTGTTAATTGCTTTATTTTGAATCCCTGTGGTTTTGTTAATTGAGGTGATCAAAGTTCTTTGAAAATTTTCTTACTCTTGCCAAACTTGGCTTTTAATGAATCACTTTGAAATAAGTTGGGTACCACTGTGTAACTCCAACAGAGTCTTAGCTCACCAGGTGTCCCTGCACTGGAAGACTTTGGAACTCCCACAGCCCAGGGCCTAAATCCTATTTAGATGCTTCCCAGGAGAATCCTGGAATAAGAGAATAAAAATGTTATTTAATATTATGTAAAACCAAACTTTTGAAATCTACTTCCTAAGACATTCTGAAAGTCATTGTGCAATGCTGATAGCCACTTCTAACATGCTTATTTTCCCAGATATCTGGGAATTCAGGCAAGAAAGAGAAATAGACTTCACAAAAATATTGGCTCGAAAGAAACAAAAAATTACCAGTTGACGTATAAGGTCATCTGAAATTTGGCTGAATGTGGGATGCCTGGGTGGCTCGGCCGGTTAAGTGACCAACTTCAGCTCAGGTCATGATCTCACAGTTGGTAGGTTAGAGCCCTGTGTCAGGCTCTGTGCTGACAGCTCAGGGCCTGGAGCCTGCTTTGGATTCTGCGTCTCCCTCTTTTTCTGCCCCTCCCCCATTTGTGTGCTCATTCGCGCTCTCTGCCTTCCTCAAAAATAAAAAAATAATAATAAACATTAAAAAAATTAAAAAAAGAAATTAGACTGAATGCCATTTTTAGTCATATCATATAAATAAAATATAACATAAATTTGGGCATGGCAATGCTTGGAAAAGTAGAAAACAAATAGGAACCAACAAGGACAATTTCCAGATGATTTTAAATTATGGTTTAGCCCAAAACCCAGGTTCCTGGCAACATTTTTGCCCAAAAAATTAAATGATAAACTCTAAATTATGACTTGGTAAGGATAATTCATTCGTGGAATAGAACAGTATTTCTCAGTATTGTCAAATATGAGAGCCCCTTTAAGTATCAAAAATATTGAGAGCTCTCCAATTGTTAATAGTCACACTTTGGGAAATATAGTGATTTTTAATGGACTTTAAAAAATATGAGGAAACTACTATAAACAGGAATAGTAAGAAAAAACAGTGTACTTGGCGATAGTTGTAAATGCAGTGTAGTTGGCAAAACAATGCTTGGCAGTAGTGGTAAATACTTGTAAATATACTTGTAAATACATATAAAAATATCTATCTATGAAATATAGTATATATTTCAGTAAAGTTTGTATTCAAGCCTACAGACAAAGCTTGCTGTACATATGGATTAATAGACTACTTGCGATAAATTCTGCCCACCGTTTGGTATCCAGTGTTGCTGAGAACACAACTGAATTGGTTTCTAGCTTGATTTTTAATTTAGTTTTATTTATTTATTTATTTATTTTGAGAGAGAGGCAGAGATAGAGCACAAGCGGGGAAGAGGCAGAGAGAGAGGGAGACACAGAATCTGAAGCTTGTTCCAGGGTCAGAGAGTCCAACGCAGCGCTGGAACTCACAAACTGTGAGATCATGACCTGAGTTGAAGTCAGACACTTAACTGACTGAGCCACCCAGGAGCCCCTTTGGCTTGACTTTTGAAAATAATTATTTTCATAACTTATGCAAGTTGATTAACATCTTGTGATATACTTTGCACTCTAGGTTTAATTTTCTTCATTACCAAATTAATGGTCTGGATTACATGATTTTAAGAATCCCTTCTAGCATCTCCTTTTGATACATTAATCCATTTTATGAATTTTCTTAAATGTTGAGATTTTCTTGTTATTATGGTAGTGTTAAGACATGTAAATTGAAGATTTGGATATTGACTCATGTTGTTGGATTGATTTCTTCCTAGAATAAAACATTTTGTTTCATTTATATGTATATTTTAAGTGGAAATATTTGACCTGAGGTATTAAGAGCATTGCTTTAATATGCATTTTAATCACGTAATTTTTTTAAAGAATAGCATTAGTTTTTACAAAATGTTTCCAAAAACATAAAAATCACCAGTAGCATGATACAAGGCACTTCCTTTTCACTGCCAGTCTTCATTCTTATGCCTGAAATCTACCACATCATTCAATTCTACCAAAAACATCTCTTTTCGGAGCTCAGTCATGGCCTCTTTAGCAGGAAATTTTAAAAGTTACAGTAATTCTCATCTTCTCTTTTGCACTTCAGAAATATCAGACATGGAATGGATTTTACTTCAAATGATTAAAAATTTACTGTTTGATGTTGGTTCCAGATGGACTGAGTTCCTGACAACAGAAAATAGAGCTCTTTAATTTCTTATTGCATTTCAATACTGATTTTTTGAAAATTTATTTAAAACATATATTTATCAGTGTCAGTCGTGTCTTTCACACAGTGCTAAATTTTAGGAAAATACCATTACAGTTAAAGTTCAAGGATACTTGAATTCCATAAAGAAATAACAACTACTATCAGTGATAATAATAATATTGGATTGCACAATGAAATGAGTACTGGAATGGAAGTCTGGGAACCTGAATTATATTTCCAATTGATAGTGCTATCTTTAGTAGGTCATTTAGTGTTTTCAGAAGTGTCTGATCCATTATATGCAGGGGTTGGAGACTGGGCCACGTAGTTTCTAGATGCGGTCCTACAATCGAAAGAAAGAAAGGAAGGAAGAGAGGAAGGAAATGATTAGGGTTGATAAAAATCATTTTTCATGGAGATATGTATTAAGATTAGATGTTCCAGCAGAATCCACTTTTTCTTTCTTCTACTTCTCCTTCCATGCCTGCCAAGCCAAATCATCCCTCTTGTTTGTTTCTTTTGAACAAAGAACATAAGGAGCAAATTTCATCAGTGTTTGAGAAATGTACTTCCTTAGGTTCTGCCCTTTTCTCCTTTGCTCTCCCTTAGCTCTTCTTTAGTTTGTTGGTTTATTTCAATCCCCCAGCCAGTTTCCCTTCCTTGTATCTTCGAACATAAATAGAAAGAGAAGTTCTAAACACATATTCTTGTGTTCTCTCTTCTCTCAACATAAAAGATCTGAAGGAGCAGGCTGTGGTTGGTGAATGATGAGTGGTTATGTTCATCAGCATGCACACTCGTGTCCCTTTTCAGCTCTTTGCACAGTGAATGCTGCTCATCACAAGGGCATTGAGTGAGCTCATGAAAGCCGATGGAAGCAGGCAACATCAATCCTCTGGCTTCCAGCTCCCTCCTCTGTTGCAATGAGCCACATTTTCTTGCTGCACTTGAGAGAATCAGTTTTTATTGGCTAAAATTGCTCTTTGCTTCAGAGCTCACAAAAGTGCCTTAGGAAAAAAAAAGCAGTTTGATTGTTTTTCCCTTTTATGCAGCTTTTGGACTAGTCTGACATGATATGTTTTTCTTTATCATAAAAATCTTTACAATTTTTTTTTGAGGAGAGTCAGTTAAAAATATGTATTATCTTTGTAGGTACAAGAAAGTTACATGTTACTTAAAAAATAAAGAAACAAACAGAAAACAGAGCCTTCATAAATGCATTCATTAACACTAGCAGCTTCCAACCCTTAGACTCTGCCCATTAGTGAGGGGCACTGCATCAATTTGAAATACCCCAAACAAGAGAAGAGGCCCTTGTGACCTGATTAAGCATTGCAGGTGAGAGAGTAGAGACACAGCAATTCAATTTTGATTGGAGGGGACACTTTCCATCTGAAAAAGTCAAATATTTTAAAACATCTGAAACTTCCTCCTGGCACAAAGAGGCATAGGGAAAGATGCTGACTCATTTTCGCAAATGATGATAATGAAGCTGCATTAGTCAGCCTGTTGTGTGATATTAATTCATACTAAAAAAAAAAAAAGGAAGAAAAGAGAGAATAGATGAAGACAGGAGGGAAAGCAAACCTGGAAGTGAAGGAAGGCTAGAAGCCTGAGCCAGAGTAACTCACAAGCGTGCAGCACAGCCAGTGTGTATGCTATTTCCAGATTTCTCATGCAAAACACAAGTTATGAAAATAGGATTTTATTCACCAGGATGAATATGCAGATTGTCAGAAAAGCAATAACTGCATTGAAAGCCATTGTTGTGGATGAAAGCTTCTAATCCAGTTCTCATATTTTTTCACTGGGATTCGTTGACATCTAAATGAAAACCTATTCAATAGAAACTGTTAACATTTATGTATCCTGAAAAGCAAAAACATGGGCATCATAATCTTGGTTTCTGAAGTACTTTCTTTTCCTCCAGTGTCATAAGTCCAAAATAAATACACAGAGAAGATCAGTACCAAAAACATAATAGGTGTAGACATCTTTGACCTGTTTCTTGAATGAATTGAACTTAGTTCATTTGTATTATTTATTCATCCATGTGTGCCATCAATAGTCATTAACCTTAACTTTATGCAAATTGTTTTAGTGTTGAACAGTTGTACAGTGCTGGACAAGGCATGTCCCTATCCTTTCTGAGCTTACATTCTATTGGGGGCAGACAAAAAATGCATAGTAAACAAATAAATAAAATTGGTACATTAAATGGTGAGTGGTCAGTGCAGGAAAACACCCTAGGTACTTTAAACAGAAGAGGTTTAAAACAGAAGTTCTTGTAAGTGAAATACAAAATAGGTTGACAGGCTGATGAAAATCAGAGGCTTGCTACTGGTGTTCTTATGTTCCACAGCACTCCAGTGTTGCTCAACTGCACTCCAGAAGCTGGTTTTGCACCACTATTGCCCCTGACATTCATAAAACCAGAGAGTATGCACTGAAACCCAAAGTTCAGTCTTTTCAGTACTGTCTTGGCATTCTCATCTCTACAAACTTGCTTATCAGCAAAAGCAGCAGAAAATAGCAGGTGCCTCATTTCTGTTTCCCAGATATCAAAAGATATTTAGTTTCATCTAGAATCCTAGTACAAAGGAGTCTAGGAAGTATAGATTTTAGCTTGCCAGTCTTTGTAGAATAGGAAGGCAACCTAAAGGGAAGGCCGATTGGAGGATGAGTAGACCATTACACAGAACTCCTTGCATTGCAGATGGAGATAAATGGTATGAGGAAGTAACTTAAGTGATGTGAAAGAGAATAAAATGTCAGTGTTAGATTACTATGAAAGGCTGGTCAGAGAGATTTCTTCAAGAAACTGATATTTAGTCAGAAGGCTGAAGAATGGTGCTAACGTCAGTCATTTGAAGAGCTGGTGAAAGAACTGTGAAATAATGAACAAGTGAGGAGGGAGACATGATGTTGGGAAGGGCATACCTGAGGAAGAGAAGGACACCAAGTGTGGCTCACATGCAACAAAGTAGGATATTGAGACATGAAAGTATCAAATGAGGAGGGAAGGGCAGATAGAAGTAAAACCATGCTGGACCTTACAAGCCATAAAAGAGTAATGAACAACTATTGAAAAAATTGCATGCAGGATAAGAAAATGATCTGACTTACTTTCCAAATATACAACTGACTATAAGTGCTGTTTAGACCATGAAATTGAGATGTTGTAATAAGAGAGGCTGGAAAACAAGTTAGGGGCTCATGTAATAGTCTGCTCTGACTTAGACTGACAGATATTGTAGGTCAGCTAGAGGAAAACAATGGTATTCAAGGCATAGCACAAGGTGGGACTGACAGAAAATGATGAGGTACTCCATGGGGTGAAGCAGAAATCTTGGAAAGAGAGGATCAAAGAATGACAGCAAAAATACACTCCCCCTTCCAGTCCATTCCACATTGTTGCTTCTGACCTTTTTGCTTTTTTTTTTTTTCAAGAGGTACTTACCTCTTGAGCCTGAAAGCTGACATCTCTCCTTTCATTCTGACTTTGGCTCTCATTTAAGACTGCACTTATACTTACCTTTTGGATTGAGACTGCTTCTATTGCATTCTGATAACAACCTAGTTCAGTCCAGTCTTATCCTTCTACCATGTTAACCCGTGGGAGCAGCCATTTTACCCAAAAGATTTTCATTTGAAAGCTGATGACTTTGGGGGGCAATGGTAATGGTATATTAAAAAAAAAAAAACCAAAAACTTGTCTTAGTTTCCTAATTATTAAAGAGCATAGATTTTAAAAATGAATAAAATGATTCCTAGGGGCGCCTGGGTGGCGCAGTCGGTTAGGCGTCCGACTTCAGCCAGGTCACGATCTCGCCGTCTGTGAGTTCGAGCCCCGCGTCAGGCTCTGGGCTGATGGCTCAGAGCCTGGAGCCTGCTTCCGATTCTGTGTCTCCCTCTCTCTCTGCGCCTCCCCCATTCATGCTCTGTCTCTCTCTGTCCCAAAAATAAAATAAAAAACATTGAAAAAAAATTAAAAAAAATGATTTCTAAAACTTTTGTTTAGTATATGTTTTGTTCTATTAGATACTTGACCAATGAATGCATCGCCTTAGGGTGACTTGATACAGAAGTAGGTGACCCAAGGACTTTTGTCCTCCTGTCCACAGACTGACAACAAAAATGTTTACATCCACTGTTTCAAATATCACTGCTCAATTCGATGGAGGGAAAGGACATGCGTATAGTTTGAAAAGAGCAGAATTTGATGAATTTTCATTGGTTAGTCAGTTATAGTTTGCTGGCCAGGCTATGGCAAAAAACAACTTGAAAAAACATTGACAGGAAAGACAAGAGGCTCCAGGTCACTGAAAATGCTCTTAGATGACAGAATAAATCACAGGCACAAGAAAATACCGCAGAAATAAAGGTGATAGCAAAGTTAAGAAAAACAGATGTTATAGTGACCTCAGTTCATCGGAATCAAATAACTAATTTGCTTACCATCGTCTAGTACTTTGAAATGGTCCCTGAGGAAGCCAGGAGTGGCAGTGAATATGTAAACCAGGTACTTCCAGACTTTAGTGAGGTACAGTTTGGGAGAACACAAGCAGTCCCCGCTGGAATGCAAAGACAATGCTGCAATAACATTATCATAATGTATGGTCCCAGCTGACAGTATTCCTAGGCAGCTAACTAAAATATGGGGAAATAACCACATTCATTTTCTCTCCATTTCACTGCTTGATTGAAACACATAGCCATCGATAACTCAGCTGACAGGCTGGAGGGACCTTCCAGCACAGTGGGACAGGACTGAAACATTGTCAGTAATGCATGCTGTTCAGGAGTCAGAAGCTTAGGTTCTAAACTAACTCTTTCAGAAGGTCTTGACCCTCACATACACACCTGTAGAAATTTCATGCAGCTAATCATAGTCTTAAGGCCTAAAAATCACATTAAATTACTTGCTGAAGACTGGAAGTCGAACGTTTGGGCGTGTGTGACCTTCGTCCTACTCCTTCTGACTTCTGAGTCTCAATTTCCTGTTTTGTAAAAATTATCCATCTATCTATCTACCTACCTACCTACCTACCCACGTAATCTAATTCAATGAAGAAGAGATTAAATTACATATTTCTTTCTGCATTATGGGCATTCAATAAATTTTAGTTCTTTTCTGTCTTGAGAGCAAGTACAAATTGGAGTCAAGGAGCGTGAATTTTAGATTTAAAACCACCACCTCACTAGGGGTCAGAATATAGGCAAACTATTGAAAGTATTTATCTTCAGTCTCTTGAGAAATTATTACAACTTCTGAGCTATTATGATACAGAGATATTTTTAAAAATTTTTTAATGTTTATTTATTTTTGAGAGAGAGAGAGAGAGAGAGAGAGAGAGAGAGAGAATGAGAATGAGCCGGGAGGGGGAGTGAGAGAGAGGGAGACACACAATCTGAAGCAGGCTCCAGACTCTGAGCTTTCAGCACAGAGCCAGACATGGGGCTTGAATTCATGAACCATGAGATCATGACCTGAGCCAAAGTCAGACACCTAACCGACTGAGCCACCCAGGCACACCATGATAGAGATAGTTTAAGAATTAGATAAGCTGATCTATATCAGAAACTTAGCATCATACCTGATTAAACAATCAATAAATTGCTGTTAGAGGAATGAATGAATGAATGAATGATATTACTCTCAACTGTAATTGAAATACTAGCTATTTAGATCACTTTGATCAATTCACTCCAATAAATGTATATGGTCACCTCTGAGCCTGAATTTCTTCATCTGTAAAATGGAGGATTTAGATGAGACTAGCAATTCTGAAACAATCATATTTAAAAGAACCATCCATAGACTTTGATAAAAATTAAGATTCCTGGGCCCCATGTGAACAAACCTTTATTAAGAAAATCTATGGTGAGGCCCAGAAATCATACTTTAAAAAACATCATAGTTACTTATGGTATAAGTGGACCAAAACCATTTTTTTTAAATAAAAATCTGGTCTAGGTATCTCCTGACTCTAAAAATCCCTCATTTATTTTCATCCGCATAAGCTATTTCAAGAAAGTCTGCTATAATTAGAGAATATTTCTTCATTCCTAAAGGCACCCCACTATCATACACATATATATGTATGTATGTATCTATCTATCTTTCTGTGCACCCACACACACTCAGTTGAACACTTCCATAGAAATTCCTCTCTGTGATCTCCTGTGTTACCAACTGAAATAGATTTTGAAAGATGGGAGAAAAACTACGAGGTAGGGTGCCATGTTATAAAATTCCTAGAGGTACCATTCACATTGGTCTGCTAGGTTAGCCAGTTTAGATAAGAAACCTCTGATTCAAAGTGTCTAAATTATTTTCTCAGTCACAGTGCAGAACTGAGACTAAACCAAAAATCTCAAGACTACTAGCTTCATTATATTTATCTACCTTCCAGAATACAAATTCTCTAAATCTCTAAGAAGTTTGTGAGCAACCAGATGCTTGGAGAGCACATATCCTCATCTTTGTGTCTCCAGAACCAGTCCAGGTTTGTGGTTGGAGTGAAGGAATGTAACTTTAGGATTATTTCTCATTCCTTTTAAATGTCTTCAAATTTATTCCATAGAATGGCAGATACCTGGTAATCTTAAATTAAAGACAAGCCCAGAGATAGCAGGGAGTAAACACCAATCACTTCACAAACAGAGCGTAAAGAATTCCATCACTCTAACAGAGAACTGCTTCCCTCCTGTACATTTTTCTATGAAGGCATTTTGTGAATAAATCTTGCCCCTTGGAGGAACGTGTTCCATTAGCTGGTGAGGTTGAGGAATGAGAGGAATTGGTGCTGTGTGAAGAGATGCTCAGTTCACACAGTCTAGAGACTGGAACCTTCTCAGTCTTTCTTAATGGTGACTACTGGGGAAAATGCCTTCCCTTTATAGGGAAAGAGTACATTCTATTTCCTCTCTGGTTTTGACTCTAGATAATAATAGGGAGAAATAGAAAAACTAGACATTGAAATATGTTCAAGTAGTGTATGAAAAGACATGTCAGTTTCTCTGGTCCTGTTCTTGGGGTAAATCCAGGATAATCTCCAGCCTTCACAGCTATTGGAAGGAAAGTTTTAACCTGCAGTCAGTAACAATGGATGAATAAATAACACAAACTCAGACATGCAAGTACGCATCTTTAGAATATAAATGTGTAATGTTCATGAGAATGTGCCTCTCAAATCTCCAACTGCAGAAAGTGTAACTGTCCAAGTGCTCCAGTGGCCTAAAAGCTGTTGCAGGTTTTTTTTGCAGAGGCCACTTTCCCACAGCTGTTCTCAGCCAATGACTGATGGTGGTAGAGATGCTCATGCAGCCTGTTCCTGGAGAAGGTGATCTCCTTTCATGGGCAACTTTGGCTCAAGGATTCACTGGTGGCCTTGCCAAATTTCCTTAGAACTGCACTGCTTCCATCCAAACTTCCTTCCTTCTTTTTCTCTTTCTCTTTCATTCTGGGTTAGCCTTGTAAGATGGTCTTAAGGGTCTCTCAACTTCTCCTGACTCCCACCCCCATTTTATCTCTCAGAGTTCTTCCATAAGTTTCTTGATATTTAATTTTTCTACCTTGGTTTCTGCTTATCAGAGAACCTATACTAACATAAAATGTTTCTGTATATTTTTATTTTTTTTTTTATTTTTTAAAAAAAAAATTTTTTTTTCAACGTTTATTTATTTTTGGGACAGAGAGAGACAGAGCATGAATGGGGGAGGGGCAGAGAGAGAGGGAGACACAGAATCGGAAACTGGCTCCAGGCTCTGAGCCATCAGCCCAGAGCCCGACGCGGGGCTCGAACTCTCGGACCACGAGATCGTGACCTGGCTGAAGGCGGACGCTTAACCGACTGCGCCACCCAGGCGCCCCTGTATATTTTTAAAGTAAATCTCTCAGTGATTTATTAATTATATTTGTACAATTTAAATAACCAGAATAAAAGTGAGATTTTAGTGGGAGAAAGGTGAAAGTTTGATTTTTGTTCTAAGCATAAGATCTACCTACTCTGTGCCAATAATACTTAAAGTTACCTGTATCTAGCCCAGCTTATCAGAAGGGTACTGTAGAATTAGGAGGTAACAATCAAGTTAGAAATAAGGATCACTTTTGTTTACTTTGATCTCAGTACATGTAATTCTCTCCAGTTACCCTAAGGAAAAGTATCAAATAGATTTATTTCAATGGTGTCCCCATTTGATGATACAATTTGTCTAATGTGTTGTTGCAGTGAGTAAAAGACAAATTGGTAAGCATCTTTTGATTGATTAGTGATGTTTACAAGACTGTTCTGAAGGGAGACCACAGTGGTATTAGAAAGCCGATTGAGCATTTGAGTGTTTGAGGTCTTGAGTTCTGAATGAATACCATCTCTCTACTTAATTCTTTTAAAACATTTGAATAAAATACAAATATCCTTTGGAATAAAATATTAAACAGGACCCTTGAAAGCAGAATAATTATGGTTAAGAATGGGACCCATCTTCTGTAGAGCCCCTGAAAGCTCCTGATACACTTCCTCACCAGTCTAGGGCCCCCAGAGAGAACTCAAAACCAACACATGAATTAGAATTTATCACTCTCTGATACCAAATTAATTCCCCAATCTTTATAAAGAGCAAATTCATGTATATAACATGACAATTATGAAAGAGAATCTGCTGAAGGTCTTTTTTTTTAATTTTTAAAAACATTTTTATTTATTTTTGAGAGACAGAGAGAGACAGAGCATGAGTGGGGGAGGAACAAAGAGAGAGGGAGACACAGAATCTGGAGCAGGCTCCAGGCTCTGAGCTGTCGACACAGAGCCCGACACCAGACTCAAACTCATGAACTCGGAGATCATGACCTGAGCTGAAGTCGGACGCCTAACCGACTGAGCCACCCAGGTGCCCCTGCTGAAGGTCTTTTTATCATAAAATCTACATTCTGAACTTTTCCTAACTTCATCTTTCCTCATGATGGAAAGTGTATCTAGCTTGCAGAGAATATCTGTATGTAGAAAACTACTCAATACATTCTGCATGTCTGACACTACAGTGGCACTCAACTGTGGAGCCACTCTGAAAACAACTGTGATGCTTGACTTTAAAGCATAGATGACCCATCCATCCCCAAACCCACTGAGTCAGAATATCCAAAGGTTGAGACTAGAGATTTGGTATCAAAATGAAGCAAAATGAAATCCCACAGGTGATTCTGATGTACAGCCAAATTTGAGAACAGTGTTATTACTAGAGGTATCAGATGGATCTAAATTATCTGGGTTCAGTGCTACTCTCAATTTATAATTAAAATCTCTAATAAGTATTAGAATATTTGATTAAAATATTTTTGTTGAAATATTTTGTTACTATAATGGATTCCTGAAGCCAGTTCACCTATAGTTTTTCTCATAGGGAAAATAAAAATACTCATTTCCTATATGATTTTTATGAGATCTAGTTCTTTGGAATAGAAAACTTAAATATTCATTAAGCCGGTTTTTTAAAAGCATTAGTCACCAGTTTAATATAATACATGCTATGTGCACACTGTGTGTCTCCTATCCAAGGTCAGTGCTCCACCTGAGCACTATATCCTTCTCCTCCTTGAATACTCAGTGACATCATTCAGGCAATGCTCACATCTCTATCCTGTATTATCATTGTTACTTTTTTTTAAATTCCAGTATAATTAACATACAGTGTTATATTAGTTTCAGGTGTACACTATAGTGATTCGGTAATACTATACATTATCCTGTGCTCATCATGATAAGTATACTCTTAATCCCCTTCACCTATTTTACTTATCTCCCCACCCACCTAACTCTGGTAACAGCCAGTTTTTTGTCTATATTTGAGAGTTGTTTTTTTTTTCTTTGTTTCTCTCTTTATTATTTGTTCATTTTGTTTCTCAAATTCCATATATGAGTGAAATCATGTAGTATTTGTCTTTCTCTGACATTTCATTGAGCATCATATCCTCTAGATCCATCCATGTTGCAAATGGCAAGATTCCATCCTTTTTTATGGCTGAGTAATATTTATTTAATATATACACCACCTCTTTTTTATGCATTCATCTATAGGTTGGTTTCATAATTTGACTGTTGTAAATAATGCTGCAGTAAACAGGGGTGCATATATCTTTTCAAATTAGTGTTTTAATATTCTTTGGGTAAATACCCAGTAGTGGAATTACTTGATCATATGGTAATTCTATTTTGAATTTTTTGAGGAGACTCCATACTGTCTTCCACAGTGGCTGCATCAGTTTGTATTCCCACCAACAATGCACAAGAGTTCCTTTTTCTCCACATCTTTGCCAACACCTGTTGTTTCTTATGTTGTTGATGTTAGCCCTCCTGACAGGTATGAGCTGGTATCTCATTGTGTTTAGATTTCCCTGATGATTGATTAGTGATGTTGAGCATGTTTTCATCTGTTAGGCATCTGTATATTTTGTTTGGAAGAATTTATGTTCATGTCTTCTGCTCATTTTTAAATTGGATTATGTTTTTTTGTATGGTGTACAAGTTCTTTATATAGTTTGAATACTAACCCCTTATAGGATATATCATTTGCAAAATTTCTATTCATAGGTTACTTTTTGTTTTATTGATTGTTTTCTTGGCTGTTCAGGTTTTTATTTTGATGTATTCCCAAGAGTTTATTTTTTTCTTTTGTTTCTCTTGTCTCAGGAGACATATCTAGAAAAATGTTGCTACCATTGATACTGGACAAACTATTGCCTATGCTCTCTTCTTGGAATTTTATGGTTTCAGGTACCACATTTAGGTCCATTTTGGGTTTACTTTTGTGTGTGGTGTAAGAAAGTGGTTGAATTTCATTCTTTTGAATGTAGCTTTGCGATTTTCCAACAACATTTGCTAAGGAGACAGTCTTTTTTCCATTGCATATTCTTGCCTCCTTTGTTGTAGTATTAATTGACCATATAATCATGGGTTTATTTCTGGGCTTTCTATTCTGTTCTATTGATTCCTGTATTTGTTTTTGTACCAGTATTACACAGTCTTGATTATTACAACTTTGTAGTATGTCTTGAAATCAGGGATTGTGATACCTCTAGTTTTGTTATTCTTTTTCAAGATTGCTTTGGCTATTCAGTGTCTTTGTGGTTCCACACAAACTTTAGGATTGTTTGTTCTAGTTCTGTGAAAATTGCTGCTGATATTTTGATAGTAATTGCATTAAATTTGTGGATTGCTTTGGTTAGTGTGGACGTTTTAACAATATTTGTTTTTCCAATCCATGAGCCTAGAATGTCTTTCTTTTTGTGTCATCTTCAATTTTTTCATCAATGTTTTATAGTCAGACTTTAGGTCTTTCATCTCCTTGGTTAAGTTTATTCCTAGGTATTTTATTCTTTTTGGTGCATTTGTAAATGGGATTGTTTTCTTAATTTCTCTGTCTGCTACTTCATTGTTAGTGTATAGAAATGAAATGGATTTTTGTATATTGATTTTGTATTCTGCAATCTTACTGAATTCACTTATCACTTCTAGCTGTTTTCGGTAGAATCTTTAGAGTTTCCTGTATATAGTATCATGTCATCTGCAAATAGTGAAACTTTTACTTCCTCCTTACCAATTTAGATGCTGTTTACTTTCTTTTTTTTTGTTTGTTTGATTGATGTGGCTAGGACTTCCAGTACTATGTTAAATAAAAGTGGTGAGCATGGACATCCTTGTGTTGTTCCTGATCTTAGGAGAAAAGCTCTCCTTTTTTCACCATTAAATATGTTGTTATCTCTGTCTTTTTCATCTATGGACTTTATTATGTTCAGGTATGTTTCCTCTAAACCTACTTTTTTGAGGATTATCATAAATAGATGTTGCACTTTGCCAAATACTTTTTACATATCTGTTGAGATGATCATGTAGATTTTATCTTTCTCTTAATGTGATGTATCAGGTTGATTAATTTGCAAATTTGAAACACACTTTCATTCTAGGAATAAATCCCACTTGATTGTGATGAATGACATTTTTAATGTATTATTGGATCCAGTTGGCTAATACTTTGTTGAGAATTTTTGCATTTGTGTTGATCTGAGATATTGGCCTATAGTTCTCTCTCTCTCTCTCATAGTGTCTTTATATGATTTCGGTATTAGGTTAATGCTGATCTCATAGAATGAATTTGGAAGGTTTCCTTCCTCTTCTATTTTTTTGGAATAGTTTGAAAAGAATAGGTATTAACTCTTCTTTAAATGTTTGGTAGAATTTGGCTGTGAAGTTTTCTAGTCCTGGACTTTTGTTTGGGAGTTTTTTGATTACTGATTCAATTTCATTGCTAGTCTGTTCAAATTTTCTATTTCTTCCTGATTTGCTTTTGGTAGGTTATATGTTTTTAGGAATTTATCCACTTATTATAGGTTGTCCAAATTGTTAGCACTTAATTTTTCATAATTAAATTATGAAATCCTTTCTATTTCCTTCATATAATCTTTCATATTTCTGTGGTATAGGTTATTATTTTTTCTTTCATTTCTGATTTTATTTCTCTCTCTCTCTCTGTTTTGTTTTTTGATGTGCCTGGCTAAAGGCTTCTCCATTTTGTTGATATTTTCAGAGAACCAGCTTCTGGGTTCATGGATCTGTTCTATTGTTTGTTTGTGTTTTTTGTTTTTGTTTTTGTGTTTTCTTTTTTGGGTTTCTTTTTGGTTTTATTTTATTTATTTTTGCTTTAATCTTTATTATTTCCTTCTTTCTACTAGTTTTTGGTTTTGTTCTTCTAGCTCCTTTAGGTGTAAAGCTAGGTTGTTTATTTGAGATTTTTCTTGCTTCTTGGGTAAGGCTGTTTGGTATAAATGTTCCTCTTAGAACTACTTGTGTTGCATCCCCCAAATTTTGAATCATTATATTTCCTTTTTTATTTATTTCCATGTATTTTTAAATTTCTTCTTTGATTTCCTGGTTGACAATTCGTTGTTTGGTAGCATGTTATTTAGCCTTCATGTATTCGTCTTCTTTCCAGATTCTTTCTTGTGGTTCATTCTAGTTTCATAATATTGTGGTCAGAAAAGATGCATATGACTTCAGTCTTTCTGAATTTGTTAAAACGTGTTTTGTGGCCTAGTATGTGATCTAGTCTGGAGAATGTTTCATGTGCACTTGAAAGGAATGTGTATTCTGCTCTTTTAGAATGGACCGTTCTGAATGTATCTGTTAGATCTCTCTGGTCCAATGCATCATTTGAAACCCTCTTTCCTTTTTGGTTTTTCTGTTTGGATGATCTATCTATTGATATAACTGGGAATTTAAAGTTTCCTACTATTATTGTATTACCAGAAGGCATTTCCTTTATGTTTGTTATTAGCTGCTTTTTGTATTTGGGTTTTTCCAAGTTGGGTGCACAAATGTTTACAATTGTTATATCTTCTTGTTGGATTGTCCCCTTTATGATTATATATGTTCTTCTTTGTTTCTTGTTACAGTCTTTGTTTTAAAATCTATTTTGTCCAACTAAGTAGTGCTATCCCAGCTTTCTTTTCACTTCCATTTGCATGATAAATGCTTTCTCACCCCTTCACTTTCAGTTCCCACGTTTATTTAGGTCTGAAGTGAATCCGTTGTAGGCAGCAGATAGATGGATCTTGCTTTTTAATCCATTCTATAACCCTGTGTATTTTGATTAGAGTGTTGAGTCCATTTACATTTAAAATAATTATTGATAGGTGTGTACTTACTCCCATCTTGTTACTTGTTTTATGGTTGTTTTTGTAATTCTTCTCTGTTCCTTTCTTCTCTTGCTTTCTTCTTTCATGGCTTGCTGGCTTTCTTTAGTGATATACTTGGATTCCTTTCTCTTTACTTTTTTAAATGTCTATTACTGATTTTTGATTTGTGGTTACCATTAGGTTTTATATAACATCTTATGCATAAAGCAGTCTATGCTAATTTGGTGGTCACTTGAGTTTGAACTCATTTCAAAAGCACTAAATTTTTTCCTCTCTCCACCCACATATCAGGTATATGGTTTCACACTTAACATCCTTTTATTTTGTGAATCCCTTGACTGGTTTTTCAACGTTTATGTATTTTTGGGACAGAGAAAGACAGAGCATGAACGAGGGAGGGGCAGAGAGAGAGGGAGACACAGAATCGGAAACAGGCTCCAGGCTCTGAGCCATCAGCCCAGAGCCTGACGCGGGGCTCGAACTCATGGACCGCGAGATCGTGACCTGGCTGAAGTCGGACGCTTAACCGACTGCGCCACCCAGGAGCCCCCCTTGACTGGGTTTTATAGATATACTTAATTTTACTGCTTTGTTGCTTCCTACTTGTCTTACTTCTGCTTGTGGTCTTTACTTTCCACTCAGAGTCTCCTTTAACATACATATCTTGTAGGGCTGGTTTAGTGGTCATGAATTCCTTTTTTTGTTTGTTTGTTTATCCAGGAATCTCGTTATCTCTCCTGCTGGATAGAGTCTTTCCGGTTGTAGTTTGGGTTGTTGGTTTGTTTGTTTTTTTCTTTCAACACTTTGAATATACTATGCCGCTTCCTTTTGGCCTATAAACTTTCTGCTGAAGAATCAGCTGATATCCTTATGGGATATGGGAAATGGGATCAACCTCCTTGGGTTGATTTGTTAGGGGATCTCTGTGCCTCCTGGATATGAATTTGTTTCCTCAGATTTTGGAATTTTTCTTTTTTCTCTTTCTACCCTCTTTTCTCTTTCTGAGATCCCTATAATGCAAATGTTTTTATACTTGATGGTGTTGCTGATTACCCTTAATCTAGTTTTATATTTTATTCTTTATTTCTTTCTCCTGTTCAGCTTGATTGCTTTCCATTATTCTGTCCTCCAGGTCACTGGTCTGTTCTTCCACTTCCTCTAGGTTATATTTTTTTCTGTAATGTACTTTTAATTTTAGTTATTGAGTTCTTCATCTTTAATTTATGTTTTCTACCTCTTTTTCGAGTGTCTCCCTGAGATCCTTCCCTCTTTTCTCAAGTCCAGTGAGCATCTTTATGACAATTATTTTAAATTTTCTATCAGACATATCACTTATCTCCATTTTTTTTTAGCTCTCTTGCTTTGATTTTGTCCTGTTATTTCATTTGGAATTTAATGTTCTAACTCTTCATTTAACCAACTCTCTGTGTCTATTTCTTTGCATTAGGAACCTCAGCTACATTGTGAAAATAGTGGTCTTATGAAGAAGAGGTCCTGTAGTGCCCTGCAGTGCAGTGTATTCTGTTCACCAGAACCTATTTCAGGGTGTCTCCTATTAGTGCTGCATGCAACTTACAGATATGGTTGAGCCATATTTGCCTCAGTCCAGTCATCTGCAACACTTCTCTTTGCCTATTGTGGGCAGGGTTTGGTCCTTCTGTTGTTAATGGAACAGTTGGGTCACTTTGGGCTTGAGCTGAGTAAGAGAAGGTGTTTGCCAGAGCTGTGGTAGCACCAAACTGCAGGGCATTTTCTTTTGTTGTCTTCCTAGAAGCTTTCACTGGTGGGTGGAGCCTGCAGACCAGATGTCTGCTGGTATGTGTGGTTTTCTTGCCCTCTCCCTTGGGCAGGAGTCACTGTGCAATAGTGCTGGCCCCTCTCCAGGCTACCTGCATACTGCCATGCTTGTGGAATGTACTCTTGCTGAGGAAGTGTTGGATGGGTGGGGTCATCAGGAGGATATGGGTATGGGTGTGCTGTTATCAAGATGTGGACAGATGTGCTGTGGGAGGGGACCTGTACCCTCTTTGGAAAACTCCTGGAGAATCTATTTGGAGGAGGTGAGTCTAATGAGCAATCCTTTATCCATTACTTAATTTTTGTTCAGAGCACTTTTCATTTCTAACATTACCCATTCAAATACAAGCTCTGAACAATCCATGTATAATTGTCTGTTTCGTTTATTGTTGTATCCCCAGAACCTAGAAAGTTGTATAGTTGACAGTCAATAAATACTTGTTGAACAAATAAATATTGTAATACAATATAATGTTTAAATTGAATGATAGAGTAAGTTTGTTTGATATGAATTTATGTATCTACCTATGATGGTGATTTTTAGTCTGATAGTAAGATGTACTAGTTGACTTTCTAATCCATTATTGCAATACGTACACATATATTTTGAAAACAAATATTCTAAAAGTTATCAAAGCCTTGATTTCTTTTGACCAAGAAGTAACACACTTTGAAACTTTAAACAACATTAAAGGAAAGTAAGAACTTTTGTTCTAAAGGGAGATTGGGATAAAAGGTTGAAAATAATGTTTGTGTAACAAATCAGATTTTTTTCAGCTTTTTAAAAAGTGGATTAGTAATTTCCCTTGACTTGTAGGTCTGATATGAGAAATCTTTTTTCTTTTAAAACAATAGCAAAATGTTGAAAAGAAAAAGGAAAACAGAATGAAAGGAGTGTTTCTGGCATGTATGAGTTTGTGATATTATGTAGTTTATATAGTTTAACTTTAAACTGCTATTTCTTACCTAATGCATAAAGAGAGGTTATACAGTTAAACAATTACCATTGTTCTTTGAATTACCCACTTCCCCTATACCACATGTGGTATCCTACATAATCATGTCACTCTTCTGTCTACAGTAATTAAAAAAAAGAAATCTAGAAGTAAATTATGATGTTCAAATAGAGAATTTCTGGGGCGCCTGGGTGGCTCAATAAGTTAAGCGTCTGACTCTTGATTTTGACTCACGTCATGATCTCACAGTTCGTGGGATCAAGGTCTGCACTGACAGTGCAGAGCCTGCTTGGGATTCTCTCTCTCCCTCTCTCTCTGCCCCTCCCCTGATCATTCTCTTTCTCTCAAAAATAAATAAATAAACTTTTAAAAAACAAAAATATATGGAGTTTTTATAAGTAACATATTTTAAAAATCGGGGGAAATTTTATAAATTGCATTAGTAGCTTAAATATGTATTTTACCTTATTATACTAGAGATAAGTATTTATTATCCTAAAGATCAATGGCTTTATTAAAAGATCAAATAACAGTTGAAACTCAAAACAATTTAGTTTTAAGTGACCAAGCTTTTTATTAATGTAGAAGAATCAGGGAGTAATGAAAAAGAAAGGTGAGAGAGACAGAGGGAGAGAGAGTGATAGAGAGAAACAGATCTACCATGTAAGATTATCATTAGAATAAAATGATATAACATTTGAAAATAATTGTGTGGAATTGGTGGAACTACTACCACCACCACCATGTTGTGAATGTTTGATAGGAGAAATAACAAAAGAAAGAAAGAAAATGAAAGAAACCTAGTAGTGAAACAGTAGTAGTTCCTTATTTCCACCAACCAAAAAGATTCTGCAATACAATGAAAACTTTCAAGTCTCATCCTAATTATTAAATCATTAGAATAATTCGAAATCATATCAAACACCCTCACCTGAGCATCTCATAACCCTTTACTTTCAAATGTTGGTATTACATTTGAAATTTGCCAATTATAATTCAAATAAAAATAATGTATATAAATATTTTAATAAAATATGATTCTCACCATCAAATAGAATAAAATCCATTGACTTGGGTGTTGAGTAAATTAATTAAAAGTGAGATAATGGAGAGGGGCACCTGGGTGACTCAGTTGGTTAAAAGTGAGATAATGGAATCTCCATATTTAAAGACAATCAACAAGATAGAAAAACAGGCAAAAGCTATCTGACCTATTATAAACTCCTATTACTGCCATGTGTTAAATGGAAGTTAAATTAAAAAATAATCCTTACTTAGGGTATTAAAAATTGTTAATAAATAAAGCTGGTAGTAGGACAGGAGCACACTACCCAAGTGAATGGTGCTTTGTTTAAAACCCAATATCCAGGGCTATCTTTGTTAATTATTTTTGAATCTCAACCTGACCTGAAATAGCAATAACAGGATCTTAGGGGAGTCAACTCAGTTGGCTAACAGTGTGAGAATAAGATATAAAACCACTCACCATGATGGAAAAGGTAATCGTACTTGTGAAGAAGCTAATTCCCCTAAGATAGTAATGAAAATAAAGCTTTGGAAATTAGATGACTTTCAAATATAGAAACAGTGAGAAATATATGGTTGATGGAAAATTCAAATTTATTTGTTAAATATCCCAAGAATCATTGTACTTTTATTTATGGAATACCACATTTTGAAATACAGTAGAGAATTCTCTGCCAAGGGTGAAACTAGCAAATGTCCTTTGTCTACATTATCTGGAGAAAAATTTTAAAGTATTGACCGTTCCAAACCAATATATTCATACAAGAATTTTAAAATATTATGTCTTAAAATCTTTTTTAACGTTTATTTATTTTTGAGACAGAGAGAGACAGAGCATGAACGGGGAGGGTCAGAGAGAGAGAGAGGGAGACACAGAATCCAAAGCAGGCTCCAGGCTGTGAGCTGTCAGCACAGAGCCTGACGCGGGGCTCAAACTCATGGACCGCGAGATCATGACCTGAGCCAAAGTCGGATGCTTAACCGACTGAGCCACCCAGGCATCCCTAAAATATTATGTCTTAATTATACATTAACAAATAAAATAGGGAAAGCTGTTCATTAACATCAAATTTTTATATTAACTTTTCTATAGTATTTTGAAAAACTTATTTAAAACTATAGGTTTTAATTTATCTTAATCATTAAATTACATTCTCATAAATACTTTACTTTCTCTGTAGAAACCTTCAGTAAGTGTTGACACCATTGTGCTGAGCACTGCAGTGGTATAGATGTCTGTAAGAATTGTCTGTCATCAGGAGCATTCTGTCCAGTGAGAAAACAGCAATATGACCCAGGAAATAAAAACAAACCATGAAGGACAGTGGGTTAATAAACAACAAATTAGTAAATTAAATTCAGCTCCAACAAGCACACCAAGCCCAATACAAGGAACCAGGGGTAATGAGATAAGTATCTTGCAAAAAATGACTTTTCTCCAAGAGTTTACTGGCTACTAGGATAGATAGATTAATATCCAGATCAGTCCAGTGTAAGGCAGTAATTTAACAGACAGAGGTGAGCACAATGTAATAAATCCTCTATTTACAAGATACTTTCTGAGGATTTATGAAGATATTCCTCCAACTTGCACACTACATTTGTGACCATCTGAAAATGACAGCTCCTGAATTAGCAGAGTACGGTGTTACGAACTCTGACCTTCGTAGGAGAACATGTGATTTCTGTTAATTGGAATGCTTCCAGCTAGAATTTATGATGTTGGGCAACCCCCATCATGTCTTCACAGATAAGAGAAAAGGTTTTACTAGATTGGGGTTCTAAATCTGGGACCCACTGACTCACACACAGATAGACCTCTGAATAGAATTCACAGGGCCTGTAAATTGGAATGGGGAAAAATCTCATTCACTAGCTTCTAATGGGAATCTAGTATGTCCCTCCATTATAAATGTAGACAGATAATATTGGAAGTATTTATGGCATCTCTGAATGTGGTGCCATGAGAAATCACAATCCTATATATTTTCATATCACATTATAGATATTGCAGACTTCTGAAAATATTATTGATATAATTTTCACGCTTATATATGTTAATATCTAAGCACTATATTAACATATCACAAATTAGATGTTTAGAAATATTTGTAATTGTACTATAATAGTGTTGATTTCTTTATAATACCATGTATTACATTTTATACATGTAAGAACATTATTTGAAAAATGGCCCATAGAGTTGTAAGGTTTGCCAGACTTTCCCAAAGGGATACAAGACAAAAGAAAAAAAAAGTTGGAAAGTCCTGCACTATATTATCTCTAGGGTCTTGTACAGATATAACATTTTAAGCATCTAAGTATTACCTAGATCTCTCATAGTTTGTTTTTTTTATACTTATCATGCAATGATTTCTAAAAACTTTAAGGCAAAAAGATTAATAAAGAAAAATATATCAAGAGTTTTTCAGAATCTGTAACACATTCTAAGGGCTTGAAATATTTGAATATGGAAATTGAAAACAGCAGCAAGAAGGACCAGTAAGAAGCAATGTACTCACACTTTGCAGAGGCCCTTTGTTGTTTTGTCATATACTTCTGGTGCTGGTTTAGACACTAGTTTGTCTTTAATCTCTTTTTCGTTTTCTGTCTCTGAGTCCTGACTTCACCACTGTTCCTGTGAGCACCCACCCAATTTCATCTGCTGAATTGCTTCTGCTTGACACTAGATCCCAAGCAGACTGACAATAAACTTTAGAAAATACTAATAAAATATTCTAAAGAATTAGAAAGTTAGAAAGCTTTTAGTATATGAGGAATTTAGTGGAGTTTTTAAGGAGAGATAGCATTTGGAGAATTAGAAGATACAGTGCTGGGTATCCCTGTTGAGAGGAACAGAGCTAAAGGATTATGCATGTGTTGATGAAGGTGATGACAAAGGCCTATCCAGAGAAGATTCTACATGTGTATTTTGCATGCATATGTGCATGTTGAGGAACAGTGGAAAATAAGTCAAGGACAGCATGTAAGCTCATGCTTAAGTGAATGGAAAGTCAAGAATACCAGGAATTTGGAAAAGATGCATTAAGAAATGAGATAAAAATACTACTGTGAAGGGTTACATGAGAAATGGGAGAGAATGAATGTATTTACCCGGTTAACATCATTATTACTACTTTTAGTCTGTGTTTTGTATTAGACTGTGCTTTAATGCTATCTTCTTTTAAAATCTAAAAATTTAGAACACTTTTTTCTGCATGCTTTGGGCCTACTTTTCTGATAATTTTATGGTTTTCGTTCTGATCCTCAGAAAGCATAGTGCTGTCCATGGTTCTGATCCATATACTTGCTGCCTTTTCTTCATTTACTAAGAGTCAAAGAAATGAAAGGTGGGATGTAGGATAAGATCAGCTTACATCCACAATACACCTTGAGAAAATATTCTGTGTTCTCCAAAAATCCTTTGGGGCGTTATTTCCATCTTCCCTAGTCTGCTTGAGCCCACTCTGCTCTTTTCTTCATTCATTTTGTTTATTATTCATCAATAGACTAGATAAATAATTTGGTTGGAGGCTCATCAGAAGCTTATGAGCTTTAAGAGAGTAAATTCTTTAGAGGTTTTCTGATAAAAGTAAATAAACAAGTACAGTTCTGAATGACCCCAGCAGCTTACATGACAGTATCTGTTTTAGTTGTATGAAATGCTACTGAAATAGAAAAAAATGATGTTATTCCTAAAGTGTAAAGTTTGTAATATAAAGATAAGTAAGTCTGAAAATATACCTATTGTACAATTACTGAGCAATTTCATTACAAGATAAAAATTCATTGATAGTTTTGGTATCTCATAACTTAAATGTTATGCGTCAAATGTGTCAAAACACATTTAGCCCACAACATGATTTTAGGACAGTACAAAGGGATTGTAAGTCCACCTTCCACAATTTATAAGTTTATAAAAGAGTTACTTTCAGAGCTTTCATTGACTCAAAAGAACTACTTTGATTTTCAAAACACCAACAAAGGGACTTCAAGAATTGCTCATGTTTACAGAGGAAAACTTTGTATAGAGATCTTTAGATTGGCTTTTAAAAATAAAAATACAGACATGCTACAGAGTCAATGGCATATCAAAAGGAAACTGGCTATTCCATGATTTATATAGGCTTTTCCAAATAACCTGCTACCTAAAGCCTCAAAAATGGGCATGATATAGTGAAGTTTCTAAACTCGGGGAACGTGAAAGAAATAACAAGCAAAGAATAGAAAGAAAATGGTTTGTGTCTGAGCTCATGTTGCTGTGTACAGTTGTTACTGGTGAAAATAAACAAAATATGGCCAGAAGGAATTGTGTTTTCTGTAGCTAGTGTGCTTCTGTGTACCAGGAAAAACTCACTGAATTGATTAATGAAGAGACATGACAAAATGATCCCAGGGTGATATGTATTCAGGAATAAATATTTATACTGATAGAGTTATTAGAGTTATTTAGTCTAGAGTCTTGAATTCTAGAAGTCTTAGAAATTATTTCAGTTTTAACTAATAGGTTCGTATTTTTGGAATGGTATTTCTTTTTTGTTTGTTTGTTTCTAGAATGTTGTTGTCATAGGCAAAATTTATAGTAATTTACTTTTGCTCTTTTGGAAGGCTATGACAGATTTTCTTTTTTTACCATGTTGTTAGAATAATAGAAACTTTTTTCTTTTTGGGAAAATGGATACTATAAAGAAAATTTACTGCCTAGCCTGCTTAATGCTTTAAATTGTTTCAAGTTCTCTTGAAATTATCTTGGTTGGCCCATTCAGATATATATATAAAATTTTATATTTATAAAATATGTATATCTTTAATTGTTTAAAATGTTTTAGGATAACTATTTGATTACAAATTTATTAGCTGATGGCCTCTTAAAATATAGAATTGAAACTGGTAAAATGTATTTGTTGCATGTTTTTTAGACTGGACTAAATTAGTACATTATTATTGAAATGATAATATAATGACAACATCAGGGGTCATTTAGGAAAAAAACAGTCAACCATATTCAGAAATATCACTGATGATTGAATTACCTATTAAATTATTATAATATTTTCACTTCTTGTTCTGTAGTTCTTTGCACAGTTTATTTTCATCATGCAGGCACCAAGGTAAAAGTTTCAATCTTTATAGAGTTTATCTCTATGCTATCTAAAGAAATAACCTGCTCTTGTCACATATGCCCTCTCGCTACCATACTTCCTCATATTTCTTCTATTTTGTTTTCTGTATAACACCTTTAATAAATGTAAAATTATTATTATAGTTTTCTGGTCAATGTTATCTCTATGTGAATGGGAATCTTATTTATATGTTTCCAAATATAGCTATGGAAATAATGCCTATTCTGTAGTAAGCAATAAAAAAATAAATTATTGAATGAATGAATAATCAGGAAAGCTAGTATGTAAATTAAGGCCTGATGTGGAAATTATACCTTTAGTGGTCATTTAGATACCAGCAAAAACTAAAGTCCTTAGATTTTTAATTACTAGAGGACATGTACACTCTAGTGATAATTAGAAAACACCCACCTCTTGTGGGCAGGAATAATTAATTCCTTTTTATTGTTGAATAAAATCCCATTGTATGAATAGGCTACAATTTTCTAAACCATGCTCTCATTGATATCCAATTGGCATGTTTCAAGTTTGAGATTATTGTGAATAAAGATGCTTTGAACAAACATTCACAAGTTTTTTATGGACATTTCATTTAAAATTTAAAAAAATTAATGTTTATTTTTGAGAGACAGAGAGCAAGCAGGGGAGGGGCAGAGAGAGAGAGGGAGACACAGAAGCCAAAACAGTCTCTAGGCTTTGCACTGTCAGCACAGAGCCCCACGCAGGGCTTGAACCCATGAACCGTTAGATCGTGACCTGAGCTGAAATCAGAGGCTCAACCAACTGAGCCACCCAGGCGCCCATATGGACATTTCATTTTAAAGAGTAAATACCAAGGAGTAGAATTCTAGATTATAGGATTGGTGTGTCCTTATCTTTATAAGAACTACCATGTATTTATCCAAAGTAATTGTACCATTTTATATTCCCTGTAGACTATATAAGTTCTACTTGCTCCACACCCTCATTGATACTTGACCGTATGACTTTTTTTTATTTTAACCATTTGTGTAAGTGTAAACTATTTTCTCCTAATTAAATAACATTTTTCGGATGAATAATGATGTGAAGTATATTTCCATGGATTTATTGGTCATTTTTTTATATTTATTTGGGAAGTATCTGGTCAAACACTTGTCTGCTTTTCTATTATTAATATATATATTTCTATTAAAATATTAATAATGTTAGTAATATAAATATGGTATTTATACAGCTTTTGTATATTCTGTATTAAGATACAGAATACATGAACTAAGAAAAAATACATGTACTAAGAAAATAATATTTTTTTCACAGTCTGTGGGTTGCCTGCTTTATTTTTGTTATTGTGTCTTTTTCTGGAGTTATATATTCACTTTTGATAATTTTTAATATTTGTTTCTTATATTAATGACAGTACTTTTTTGTCCTATATAAGAAAGATCTATTTAGGGTACAGTTTTGAAGATACTCTGCTATGTTTTCTTAAAGAAATATTATGACTTCAGCTATGAATCATCTATTACCCATTTCAAATTAAATTTTGACTATTGAGTGAAATAAAAGTCAAAGTTTACTTTATTCCCTATGGATATCTAATTGTTATAGTAGTACTTTTTAAAAAGACTTTCCTTTTCTCAATGAATTACTTTCACCCCTTTGTCAAAAAATCAGTCAACTATATATGTGTGATTTTTATGGATGCTATTCTTGCCCTGTTTCTGATTCTAGGGAGAAAGCATGCAATTTTTCAGCATTATGTTATCTATAGATTTTTTTCATAGATGTCTTTTATACAATAGAAAATATTATCTATTCCTAGTTTGCTAAAAGATCAATCCAATGAATGAGTGCTGAATTTTATCAAACACTTTCTCCAAATTTATTGATTAATCATATAATTTTTCCCTTTATTCTATAATGTGATGATTTACATTGTTTTTGAAGGTTAAACCAATCTTTCTATCCTGTGAAAAATATACTTGTATAATCCTTTTTATATATTAGTGGACTAAGTTTATAAAGATGTTGTGAAGGTAATATGTCCGTACATATGATGAGTATTGGAATTTTTGTTATTTTTATTTTGTTCTTACAATGACATTATTTGGTTTTGGTATTAGCAACACAATGGCTCATAAAATGAATTAGGGTGTTTCTTTTTCTTCCTTTATTTCCTGAAAGACATTGAAAAATACTGATAGTTTCCTCTTTAATCTTTGATGGAATTGACTGGTCAAGCCATCTAGGATCAGAGGTTTTTTTGTTTTTTGTGTAGTAAGTTTTTTATTAAAATTCCATTTTTTTAACTTTCACATTTTTTCTCAGTATTGAATATATTGCTATATAGTTAGTTGTCGTTGATATCTTTTTTCCCTTCTGATATCTGTGGAATCTGTAGTAATGTCCTCCGATTTTTTTTAATTAAAAAAAAATTGAATGTTTACTTTGAGAGAAGGAGAGAGCTCACACGGGTGTGAGTGGGGAGGGGCAGAGAGAGAATTCCAAGTAGGCTCCACACTGTTAGCATAGGGCTTCATCTCATGAACTGTGAAATCATGACCTGAGACAAAATCAAGAGTCACAGGCTTAACTGACAGAGTCACCCTGGCGCCCCTCCTCTGATTCTTGATGTTGCTATTTGTGCTTTCTCTTTGGGTTATTTGATTCTTTTAAAAAAATTGTATTAATATTTTAAATTTTATTTTACTTTTTTGATCTTTTAATCTATTTTAATCTGTTTTTTAGTGATTTCCACATTTATTTATATTTTCCTTTCTTCTGTTTACTTAGAACATGATGTATTTTTATTTGTCTCTAGCTTCTTAAGGTAGATGCTTAGAATTTTGTATTTGAAGATTGGTTCTCAGGGCGCCTGGGTGGCTCAGTTGGTTAAGTCCCCGACTTTGGCTCAGGTCATGATCTCATGGTTCATGGGTTTGAGCCCCACTTCGGACTCTATGCTGACAGCTTGGAACCGGAACCTGCTTGGATTCTGTGTCTCTGTTTCTCTTTCTCTGCCCCTCCCTGGCTTGTGCTCTTTCTCTCTCTCTCTCTCTCTCTCTCTCTCTCTCTCTCTCTCTCTCAAAAATAAATAAATAAACATTTTAAAGAAACTTGCTTCTCTTCTTATATATCCTTTTATTATAATTCTCTTTATAGACATATTATGAATGTTCATGCCCTTCCCACCAAAATCCATTTGTTGAAATCCTAAATATGACCAGTGTGATGGATTTAGGAGGCAGGGATTTTGGGGGCAATTAAATCATAAGGGTGGAGCCTCATAAATGGAATTAATTAAAATCTTTGCATTTTAAAAGAATGAGTAGAAAGTAAAATGAATGTAATGTTCCTTAGAAAGGAGCATTCTTCTTGTTGTGTCAGGCTGCTAATGAAAGGGATTATGTCATTTTTATCTGTGGTTGAGCTCAGTCTTGGATTTATTGTGTCATTAGGTAGATTCAGTTCATTTCCAGTTCAAAGATCTTAAAGTAGCAAAACTTTTCCTTATCAGGGTTGTGAGCACTGGTAAGATTTTTCAGAAATCTTTATTCTTTACAACCTAATTAGCAGTTCAGAAACTCCAAAAATATTTTTCTTCTGCTCTCTCTCTCTCTCTCGCTCTCTCTAGTTTCTCAATCTTTTTCTCTGTCCTTTACATTATAGACAACAGCTTTTTGACTTTCTGAGGGAATTCTCTTTGCTTTCAATCCCTACCCTTGTCTTTCTCTTTCTCACGAAATTCAGCCTATGGTTATCTTATGCAGTGCACTCGGAAGACCTGACATATTACTACTTTTTCTCTGCCCTTCCTTCCTGCTTCCAGCATTCAGCAAGATGATGCCTTGTACTTGGTGAAAGCCTACGAGTTTTGGGCATCTCTCATTTTCCAGTCCTTGCCACAAATTTGTCTCGTTTCTCTTGCCACCATTGTGCATCTGGCGAAGACCCACAGTAAAAAGATTGTGTATGAAAGTGAGTTGTTTTGCTACTGGAGATCCTTGGTGGGTGCAAATCATCATGACAGTCACAATTTTATCATTCCCATTTTAATAGAGACCACCCTAATCCTCTAGAATAAGAGAGTTCTGTCCATACCGTTGCCAGTTTTTGCCCTAAAGCGAGAACTAGAAGTTTAGGCATATTTACAGAGAAGGCAATAAACTGAAATGGCTAATAATGGAGCTTAGGAATGCAGTCCTACAAATTCTTGTTAAGTATTTGCATTATATGTATTTTCAGTTAGGCGCAAAATGTGAGATGGTGATATCCTGCTTAAAAAAAAAACTGATAATAGCATTTAGAACATTTTAGTTATTTTCAGGTACAGGAGCAACCAGAGACACCTAAAAGAATGATGGTGTCTCTTTTAAACACTGAAGGTCTATGTACTGAGGTTTTAATTTATGTGCATTGTCCTCATAGCCTGAGCGGAATAGGATTTTCCTGTGGGTTACAATGCATCAGAGAGACCTATAGCAAATGAGAGATTAATTAAGGGTCAATAGTTTTAATGGAAGCCAAATAAAAAAAAACAAACTAATATTGTCAAATGTCATCTCTTTGAATAAGTAAGAAAGAGAAAGGATTCACTTATGAGGAGTAGGATGGAAACTGGGCCTTGCAAAGAAGGCAGTATATTTAAACCAGAGGATGGGGGTACCAGCATGAGCAATTCCTGTACCTGTAGCTGCAGCAATATTTTATAGGTTGCATATAGTGTTAGGCACTGGGAAGAGTGCTAATAAAATTTGCCAAGCCTGCATGGTCATTGAATGTGCCAGGGTTTTTTAGTGTCATATGTGTACTTCTGCGTGGAATACCTTCCCATCTTCTTTACCTCTTAACCTGGCCAACTTCTTTTTAACCACTGTGACTCAGCTTAGACCATGTCCCCTGAAATGGAATCTCACTTGATTTACTTGATGGTCACTTGTGCTTCTTCAGTTCCAAGATTCTTTTTTGTTCCTCAATAGAGAATACACATCCATGATACAAAGTGCACATTTTATTTGATTTCTGTCCCTCTTGCTCATGGCAAGGTCCCTAATACATATTGTGTGCTTAGAAATACTGGAGGAATGAATGAATGACTAATGAATGACAGTAATTATGTGGTTATATATATTTTTTTCCAATCTCAAGAGATTCTTTTTATAAAGAAAGACCTCTGCAAAGTAACCTCTTTTTTTCAGAAAGAAATAAGAGGTTTGAAGCAAAGTGAACCTCTCAGGAGAAATGTTGGCTGAGTCCCAGCCCTACAGGCCTTTCTCTTTGTGATCCATTCTGAGATCAATTTGTTGTGATAGGCAGCATTGACATCCACTGTGGGTATGACAGGACACACTGAATCCAGATGAGGGGAGGTCCATAGGTTCTCTGATTTTCTTCCTGTCTTTTATGGAGAGGAACTGCAAGGCAACCAAGCCATTATCTGACCACTGCTGTTCTAAAGACTTTTTAATAGTCAAAGTTATATGAGAGAATATGAATCTTTGTGTTTCAGCTGAAGCTCTATTCTTATACCTCAGAATTGTCCATTATTTTCAAGGATTATGAAATATTTTCTTTATCACTTTATTATAATAATTTTTAAATACAAAGAAAAGTTGAGTGGGAAGTATGGAGTCAGTTTTGGGAAAAATTTACATTTATGAAAGTCATCTAGGCTAACATTAAAAATAAGTGCTGAATATAATGGATTTCACTGCTTATGCCCAGGTGAGCTAGGGAAAAATAAATTCTGTATTTAAAAAAAGGTATTTTTATCAAAAATGACCCTGAATCATGTAGATATGTATTTTCCAAAAAAAAATGCAAAATCAGGGGCTCCTTGGTGGCTCATTTGATTAAGCGTCCAACTTCAGCTCGGGTCATGATCTTGTTGGTTTGTGGGTTTAAGCCATGCATCAGGCTTTGTGCTGACAGCTCAGAGCCTGGAGCCTGCTTCAGATTCTGTGTCTCCCCTCTCTCTGCCCCTTCCTAGCTTGTGCTCTTTCTCTGTCTCTCTCAAAAATAAATAAACATTTAAAAATTTTCCAAATCAGAACATAGACACCAAACCAGGTAAAACTCAGTTATAGAGTGATGAAACAATGAATCTTGGAACTGAGGAAGTGCATGTTTTACCATGAGCATGGTAAAACAATAAAAACAAAAACAGCCTCTCAATGAGTTAGCATCTACTAATATCAATACTCTTGGCAAATCTGAAAACTGCTTATTATTATCCTTATTTTACACTTAAATCTAAGGCTTGGGAAGCTAAATAAGTTGTTTAAGGTAACTTAGTTGAGTGTGTATTTATATTCAGATCCATTTGCTTTTAATACCCATTCTCCTCTAAATATTTGTCACCCACTCCACTGTGAGTTACTTACCTAAGCATAGAATGTACATGTTTACACTTGTGTAGTGAATAGTAAATGAGTAGTATAGTAGGTTATAAACATTTGGACTTCCAAAATAAGTAAGGTTTCTAGATAGGGATATATTTCTACATAAAAATATATAAGATACACAAGAATACTTATTTTAAATAGGAAAGTCAAAAAGAAAGTACATAGGCTCTAAACAAAAGACAGTGCTTCCTATGGAGAGTTAACCACTGCATTAAGAAACTTTATTCTATACACAATATCCAAATGATAAATATAATTCACTTAGCATAATATTATTTTTCCACTTCACAATGTCTCTGAAGCAAGGAATAGGATAAGAGCTTTCAAAGCTTACAATGCTCTTAGAAACCATTCCTCTGGTCTTTTCTCTGTATACTCATTTGTCTTGGTGTCTCACCCAAACTCAGGGCTTCAACATCCTCCGTGTGCCAGTCACTTCCAAATTTCTATCTTCAGATCAGATATCACTTCCACATTCCAGGCTCATATATCCACTGTCTCCTCAACAGCTTCTTTGGAATATCTAATTAAGTGGAAAATATCTAATTGAATATTTAACTAACAACCAGTTTAAAACTGAACTCCTGATCTGAAAACAAAACAAAACAAAACAAAACAAAAAGTGCACTCCATTCCTAACCATCGTTAGCAAGGTAGAGGCTACTCATTTTTTCCCAACTAATTGAGCTGGATCAAAAACATTAAATTTTACTGAGTTTTTTCTCTTATATGTCAAATTACATTTTCCAGTAAATCCTGTTGATTTTGACTCTATTCCTTCCCTTCTGCACTACTACTCACTGAAGCCACCACAATATCTTGCCTGGATCATTACAATAGACTCCTAGCTATTCTAACTTTTACTCTTATTCCTCCCTAGTCTGTTCTGCACACAGAAGACCAAATGACCCTTATACTATCAGGCCCTGTCACATCACTGCTCTGCTGAGAACCCTCTTGTGGTCAAAGCGCATAAAACAGCTAAGACCCTTGCAGGACCTGGCCCTGGCCCTCCTGACTTTATCTGTTACTTGTCCTTCCTCCCTCACTCTGCTCCAGCCACACTGGACCCTTTCATGCCAGGTCTACTGTATCTGTAGGCCCCCTGCTCTAGCTGTTCATTCCAGATGGAAAGTATGCAAGAATATATGAAATGGCTAATGTGAAATTTCCTCACATCTGTCAAATTGACCTTCTCATCTCTCTCCTCCACAAAGCTTAACCCAACCATTTTATTTAATACAGAAACTTACTCCTGACTCTCTTCTATTTTTTTCCTCTTTTTTTCATAACACTTACTACCTTCTAATACATTATATAATTTACTTTTCGATTACACTTAATTTTATTATCTGCTCCCACTTCAAAATATAAGCTCCACAGTGAAGGTGTCTATTTCATTCATTGTTGCAATCCAATTATAAAGAATAGTGCCTGGTACATAGGAGGAACATACAAGTATTTTCTGAGTTAATACTGCGTTGCCTGAGGAGTCTAAAGATGTGATACTCCAGGGACTATTCAAGATATAACTAATACTTCAGTCTTTTTAAATAAAACTTATGCCTGGTTTAAAAAATTCTAAATTAGCATACTAATTAGCTGCTAATGAAAGTATATATTAAGAATGAACCAGTCCAGTGGCAAAACTAAAGTTAAAAGAAAAAAACATGCTATTTATTTTACCGTTATTCCTACCTGAGTGCAACTACCAGTATGTAAACTTATTTCAGGGTCTAGCCAATTTCCTTGACTTAAATCAAACATATTGCTTCAAATATTTCTTAAAATAGATAACTGGAGAAATAAATAACTGTAATAATACCTTTCTTTTAACAAGATTTATAACAATGTCACTTGATCTAATAGACTTTAAACACCATCTATAGCAGATACGCTGTTTTATTTGAGGTGTGTCTGATGGTCATATGCACTCACCTGTGTTCAGAGATTTAGTAACAGTTTTCTCTTACTATCATGTCTCATACATTGTCTATCATTTCCAGTTACATTGGTGAAGTCTGTCTTGACAACAATAACAATCCATCCTGAATGTCTACAAAATCCAAAGACAAGAGAACTTACTCTTATTATGATGGTGCTGTATCACTTTAAGCAAATCAAACAACTTTCTCAACAAAAACAAAATAGATTTTGCATGTTGCCACACCCTTGCATGAATCCATGCTCATCTGTGAGTCTAGATGTAATGTCAACACTGTTTCAAATGCAAGATCCTATGCAACTCTACCTGTCATTGTCATGTAGGACAAAGCTCATTCAATACTTCTTGAAAAAATATCCATTAGTACTACTAAATACTCAACACAGTCAATTTTTTAATCACCTACCATGTGTCAGTCACATTTCCAGCTTCTATTCTACGTTAATATAGGAGCTGTTAGTTACATTTTTTTTAAATTGGGTATTAAGAGATTATTAATTTTCCCAAGATGGTTAAACTGGTAGAAGATTTCAGGAGTCTGCCTTTGACTTTTGAGTTCATTTTATACCTTCTTCCTAGCCCTTTGGTGAGTAACAGAAAAGTATTGTGTTATATCTTTTAAAAGGCTACTCATCCCCCTTTAAAGTCGATAACCAGGATTTCTTTTGTTTTACCAACCAACTTACATAGTAGAAGAGACAATAACAGTAGAATCTGTGGCCATTCTCCAGGAAGTTATAAATTTGAAAATTTAGAAAGTCTAGGAGTAATGTTTACTTCAGAGTACTACTTATCAATTTTTGTTCATCTCCAAGGATATACTGAGTCCTAACTATGTTGTAGGTATTATTTGCTAATCTTTAGAAAATAAAATAGTAAACTCAATTTCAGACCAGTAGATAGAAGATTTAGAACACTACTGCCAGAGAAAATGTGAACATAAAATATCAGAAAACCCATTTGGTTCAATATCTGGTCCTAAATAATTAACCATTATCCAGAGGGATAGTACATATAAGTTTATATCCTTAAACATTTCAAGTCTTAGAGTAATCAAAGCTATATTGTTCATATATTTTTATTCATTTGACAAGTCAATACAACTTCATGATAAGAATTTTTTATATTTTCCTTAGGTAACAATCTTTCAGAGAAATTGTTCATCTTTATTGTCAGTGTACTTTGCATTTGCCATAAGCTGTTCATTTTAAATTCCTTCCCGCTTGCCTACTAATTAAGATGTAACTCCATTAATCATTATTATCTGACACTACATGCCTTCTTGCCTTTTTCTAACTTGAAAAACAATGCTCATATTTGTTTTTATGACATTTAATCCATGTTCACATGATCTCAATATGGCTATTTCAGCCAAAACTAAACCAGTTTCATTTCATAGCATACTGAAAGCAATATGGCTAGATAATTGAACTTTTTTTCACATTTAAACAGCTACTTTTGGTTTTATATATACAGGGTCAGTAAGTCATAACTTCAAGTGTATTTTTTATTTTGAAAGAATGAGCAAGGAGGGGTCACTGAGCCCATTTTGGGGCTCAATCTCACTAAGTGTGAGATCATGATCTCAGCCAAAATCCAGAATTGCACCCTTAACCAACTGAGCCACCCAGGCACCCAAAGTCAAACTTCTTAATAGGAAGTTTTGTTTGTTTGTTTAATCTTTAATATTTCTAAGTGTTCACATTCTCAAGATTATTGATTATCATCACAATCCTACTTACCTATTCTTTAAAAAAAACATATATTGTCTATAGTAGGAGGATTTCTCAGCAGTCTCAAAAGTCTTTTCCAAGATGCAAATAAACTATCTACATTTTTTAAAAAAAACTTCATGGCAATTCTTCGTGTGTGTGTGTGTGTGTGTGTGTGTGTGTGTGCGCGCGCGTAACATCACTATTTGAACCGAATTCAACTTAGACTTTTTTCTGCTCAACTCTGTCAATGTGTTAATATTTTCCCTTGCCTCTTTATTAAGTAACTTGGAAATTAACTCATTTTTGGAGGCATGCTCCTTAGGACCAAACAGGCTTTGGCACTCTGAAAGAACTCGATGGCTTTTCTAAGCAGATTTCTTATTTTTCTTATGCTTTTTATAAATCATACCAATATTTTCCATATTCAAGAGAGGATTACTTGCCAAGAAATGAGATATTTCCGTATCCAAATAGTTGTATTTAACTAGAGTGAAGTACTATTATTGCCAGGCACTATGCTAGATTATACAGGGGGGTGGAGAAATCAGCAAGGTATCTCTCCTGCCCCTCAGGAGAATTTAGCATAAAGAAGGGAAACAAGAGGCACAAAATAGTTTGTTGATTGGGCACAGTGCATATAATTAGAGAAAAAAATCATGACTGCTACTCATATCAAGTGTAATTTAGAGAGTTTAATTTCCTACATCCCAACAATCCTTTCGAGCACTGAAGTATATACAGAGATAAATAAGGTCCAGTGCTAGCCTTGATATTAACAAACAAAGATACTGATAGACAAAAGTGGGGAATTGGATATGGGAGATAGGAGAGGACGTGGGGGGAAACACCCCAGTTATCTCAGACCAGATTTTGATGAGTGCATGTTCCAAAGGTAAAAAGTGAAAGGCAGCTTAGGTACCAAAAATTAAAATTAGTCCAAATGAGTGGGAACCCAAGGAGTATACAGGATATTTCTATGGAAGCCTAGAAAGGCAGATGGGGACCATGTCATGCTAGGCAGGGGGCACATAATGCAGGGGAATTTGCTGTCTCAACTTCTGACTGTGCTCTCTTCCTAGGAATTACCATCACCCATCTATCTAGCTGTTAGTTAAGGGACATGTCAAGTTACTTATTTTGTGAATGTGGGAAAATTTCCTGGGATATCACCATAACACTGAAATGTATTTGGAAATACTTTACTGATTTATATTAACTAGTTGATTGATACAGAAACAGAGATGATGAGTAAACCACTACATCACTGATGTGTGTATAATCGGCATCCAAATGTATGATCTTCTACATCTCAGATGTATGTTATGAGGAGGAGAGATAAAATTACTATAGGGAGCAGTGGTACCTAATTTAATCCAGTGACAGGGAAGACTTCCTCCAGGAATTAACACTTAACTGGAGACCTGAGGCAGGAGCAGGAACTAGCCAAATAAAGGGGGATGTGTAAATATGGGAATTAGAGAAGAGTTAGACAGTGTTTTCTGCAACATTGCAGAGGGGAGGGACAGAGAGAGAAAGACAGAAAACAGCTGGTACTGGAGAACTGATGCATGTGAACAAAGATGATGGTTTGAGTTGAAGCAGAAGATGTAGCATGAGAATGTTTGTGTTCGCCTGTGTAGATGTTTGTATACATGCCACATCATTGAAAGCACCACTGATTTAGAAAACAACACTAATTTACTGAGTCATAACATTCAGAACCTAGGTACCTGAACATACAAATGAAACAAAATACCAAGAACAAATTATTAAAATGACTAAATGGATGGAGAGTCAGGAAGCAGTTGTTTCCTATTCAGCACCTCTGGGACGTCATTTGCGATAAATTGGAAGGATTTGAAGAAATGAGCTGTTGTTAACAAAGAAAGCTTATCTGACTCACTGAGAGTTTTGAAAAAACATAACTTAACAGGATTCTGCCCATCTCAGTTTTATCTAATTTGGGAGAAAAAGATTAAGGCCTGAAAAATTGGATTTATATAAAGCTCTGCAGTTATATCGTGATATGTAACTACATCGACAACCACACAACTCATTGAGCTTCCAACTGTTTGGACTCTACCAAAAACTCAAGACCTGAGATACCCTCAGTTATGGCATAGGGTTAAGTTGTATTTAATTCATGTTAATTCACACTCATGTCTATAGCTGTAACATTTTGCAGAAAAATGACATTTATAAACATAAGCAGCACTGTAAGATCTTAAGAAAGCAACCAAATATTAAAGGGTTTCTGTTATACTTTATAAGACAGTAAGAGAAATGCACACATTTCTCAGATATTTTAGCCTCAGTTACAGCCAAAAAGACATTTTACACTAACTTTTTTTTAAAAAATTAAGGTTTATTTATTTATTTTGAGAGAGAGAGAGAGAGCGAGCGAGCTTGAGTAGGGGAGAGGCAGAGAGAGAAGGATAAAAAGATTCCCCAACGGGATCCACACTGTCAGCACAGAGCCAAATGCAGGGCTCAAAGTCATGAACTGTGAGATCATGACCTGAGCTGAAACCAAGAGTTAGACACTTAACTGACTGAGTCACCCAGGAGCCCCTACGCTAACTTTAACCAGAAAATTCAGATTCTCAGAAACCCTATGTTCTCAGTGCGTGAGTTACCTGATATTTTTCTCTGCTTGCATGGCCTGACATTGAGGCAGTTGACATTATTTTATCCTGGATTGCTTTCCTACGTCTTCTGCTTTGCATTTCTCTTCCATAGCCCTGTATCTATCTCCGTATGTTTGGCCAGCTACTTGGGAAGTTTAACTACCTACATTCTTAAGATAAGCAACAAAATTAGATAGAGAAAACCTTTAAGGATGTGGAAAGTATGTATATATTGGTGTACGTGCACACACAAACACATGATATTATACATTTGTACATTTTAAAAATACAATTTAAAAAACATTTTTTTATTTGAGCCTGGGTGGCTCAGTCGAGTAAGCGTCCAACTTTGGCTCAGGTCACGATCTCATGGTTCGTGAGTTTGAGCACCACATCAGGCTCTGAGGGGACAGGTCAGAGCCTGGAGCCTGCTTCAGACTCTGTGTCTCTCTCTCTCTTTCTGCCCCTACCCTGCTCAAACTCTGCCTCTCTCTCCCTCAAGAATAAAATAAACATTAAAAAATTTTTTTAAATATAATCTAACACTACTTTTAACAGTTTTCTCTGGGCATTTCCTAGACAAAGATGCACATTCATTTTAATAATTGTATAAAATTCTATAATATACCATTAATTATCTATTTTCACATCAGCAGAAGTGTTTCAGATTTTTTCCAATCTAAATAATTATGTGTAGGTATTTATATCTAAGTGTTTTAAAATATAAGGTAGATTTAAAAATATAGGAATGCATGGCAAAGAATTTGTGTATTTTAAAAACTACCAGTTATTGCTACTTTCCTTTCCTTAAGGTACTTGCTCCCATCAACAATGTATGAAAGTCATTATATGCCCCAGAAGTGATCCTAATTTTTCTTTTAAAACTTGTTTAAATGATGAGAAAAAACGGTAGCTAGTTGGATTAGTTTTCATTTTCCTGCGTATTAATAAGACTGAACAAATGTTGAAGTGCTTATTGCTGAATTATATTCACCCTTTTTTGACTTTATTGTTCACATCTTTTATTAGTGTTTCTACTGAAAAATTTCTTTTAAATGTGTAGAAGAGGGGTGCCTGGGAGCTTCAGTCAGTTAAGTGTCAGACTTCGGTTCAGGTCATGATCTCATGGTTCATGAGTTCAGGCCTCATGTCTCCGTTCTGCTCTAAGAACAGAGAGCCTGCTTTGGATCCTCTGTCTCCCTCTCTCTCTGCCCCCTTCCAGATCATGCTCTCTGTCTCTGTCTCTGTCTCTCCCTCTCTCTCTCTCTCTCTCTGTGAAAAATAAATAAACATTTAAAAAAATAAATAACTAGATAAAAGATGTAGAAGAATTTATATACAGGGAAGATGTTTGCCATTTTATTTTTTTACTTGAAAGTAGTTTTTCAAGTCTATACTTTTTCTCATGTCCAGTACCTCCTTTGGCACTCAAAATATCAAATTACTGTTTTGTCAAATATGATTTTCTTTTACCTCATGAGGTCTGGTAAGGTATCTTACTTGAAAAAGTTTACCTGAACCCCAGTTTTTATTTTATTTTAGTTTTTTGAGCCACAATTTTTAAATAATTTTTCTTTTGTGTACTTTTATTTCTTTTGAATTAAAGATTTTATTCTGTCTGGAAAAGCAAAATAATTGACACTGAGTAGAGGATTAACATTGTTTCCTTTCAGCAACAGCCGGTCAAAGTAACACCTTGAGGAAAAACAGGTTTAGGAAGCAGACCACTTGGTTGTGACCTTTCACAATCCGTTTTGTCTGGTCTCACCTTGTGGTCATCATTTAAAAACTGGAATTATAATATCACCTAACACTTGGGTAGTTTCAAGGAATGAATAAGATTAGTCTTGGGGCACCTGGGTGGCTCAGTCAGTTAAGCATCCTACTTCAACTCAGGTCATGATCTCATGGTTTGTAGTCCTAGCCCTGTGACAGGCTCTGTGCTGACAGCTCAGAGCCTGGCGCCTGCTTGGGATTCTGTGTTTCCCTCTGTCTCTGCCCCTCCCGCACTCACGCTCTGTCTCTCTCTGTCTCTCAAAAAGAAATAAAAACGTTAAAAATTTTTTAAGACTATTCCTTATAAATTACTTACACATTATAAATAATAAATATAAATTATTTTTAAGTACACCACATTTTTCTAAATTAGTCACACAATGCCATATCTCAAGTTTTAATCTAAATTTATGTATTTTATGAAGGCTTTTTATCCTGCTTAATAATTTGTCTTCTCCCATGTAAATGTTACTCCATTTTGTTAATAATATTTTTATAATTATGTTTTCTGTAAGATATGTGCCCTACGAAATAATCATTTTCAAAATTTTCACAAATATTTTGATTAATTTATTTTTAAATTACAACAACAGGAATAATGAAAACAAAACGAGACAGAAAAATCAACTTGAGGCCAAATTTAATAACTAGTCTACACTTTTATACTTTAAAATAAATTGAAATAATATTCCCTAACTCTTTACAAATGTAATCATTTTGGTTATTTGTTTTTCTCTTGCAAATTTCTATATTTTTCTTATTTTATATGAGCAAATTCTGGATGTCTATTTACTTCACTGGCTTTTAAAAATTATTAATATTTGTTTAGTTTTATTTATTTATTTATTTATTTATTTATTTATTATTATTTATTTAATGTTTTGTTAATTTTTGAGAGACAGAGAGACAGAGTGAGAGCCGTGGAGGGGCAGAGAGAAAAGGAGACAGAATCCGAAGCAGGCTCCAGTCTCTGAGCTGTCAACACAGAGCCTAATGCAGGGCCTGAACCCATGAACCATGAAATGATGACCTGAACTGAAGTCAGACACTTAATTGAGCCACACAGGTGTCCCAATATTTGTTTAATTTTAATATTTCTGTTATATCTATTCATTTAATGTGCATTAATGGTTTCTTAATTCCTCTATTTTTTATTAATTTTTAACTTCTTGAATATTAAACTACTTCACTTTTATTTTTCTAATTATTAAAGTACATAAAATTTATGCATTTTTTCTCATTGAAAACCAGTTTTGTTGCATTCAAAAAAAGTTTTTTGAATGTTTATTTATTTTTGAAGGAGAAAGAACATGAGCAGGGAGGAGCAGAAAGAAAGGGAGACAGAATCCAAAGTGGGATTCAGGCTCTGACCTATCAGCACAGAGCGCGATGCGGGGCTCGAACCCACAAGCTGTGAGATCATGACCTAAGCCAAAGTCAGATACTTAAACAACTAAGCCACCCAGGCACCCCTGTTTTGTTGCATTTTTAAAGTATTGATATGAAGTTATTTTTTTCCTGTTATTCAACTTCTAAGTAACTTACAGTTCACATTTGTTCTCTGGGTTATTCAGAAAAAAACACATTTTTAAAAATTTAGCATGTTTTTTTTTTTTCAACGTTTATTTATTTTTGGGACAGAGAGAGACAGAGCATGAACGGGGGAGGGGCAGAGAGAGAGGGAGACACAGAATCGGAAACAGGCTCCAGGCTCTGAGCCATCAGCCCAGAGCCCGACGCGGGGCTCGAACTCACGGACCGCGAGATCGTGACCTGGCTGAAGTCGGACGCTTAACCGACTGCGCCACCCAGGCGCCCCATAAATTTATCATGTTTTTAATTTCATGTTTTCTTATTTTTAAATCTGATCAATGAATGTGTGCTGTCATGTAGCTAATTTTATCATGTTAAACTTTTCTATGTGGAGATACACATACACACATACATACACAAACACATATGAATGAAACATTTCATGGATAAAAGAGGTACTATATATATATATATATATATATATATATATATATATATTTGCCAAAATAAATAACTTTACATGGAAAATTAGATATTTCCTAATTTTGGATATTTGGTAGATTAAGATTAATGTGAAAGCCATCCTGCTACAAACATCTAGAAATAATGAATACAATGTAACAAATGTCATATAAATACATTGTTGAGCTTTCACCTAAGAAAGCTTTAAATACTCAAGTTAGAAACACAGATACAAGGAAACCCTGGGGTACATGATACCTAACTTCATTCTGGAGCTGCTGTGGGTGGTGGAGAAAGAATCAGTCCTGGTAAGTAGGGAATTAAGACACTATCAATGACTTTGGGGTTCTATGAGATCTGAATACACAGTAAAAGGGTAGACTAAAAACAAATCTACACTGTTTAAAAGAAAGTCAGAGACTATTTCATTTCTCCCAGGTCTCAAAGTAAAAGAATAAAAATCTGTGAGAAATCTAAAAACAGGACAAAAGTTCTACATGGATTGAGATTAAGTTACACTGGCCAAAAGGTAAAGTTCTTTCCATCCTAAGATTATAACTTTTAAATGGCTTCTGGGATGGTAAAATTTCAACGGCTCTGACAGAGGCAAAAGTCATGCTATTCTAGATGACTGTATCTCTTACTGAAGTCACAAAGGAATTAGTGGAAATAAGATGCCACACAAAAGATGTGGTCATAACTTAAAAATTCCAAATCCCTTTATTAAAGCAATCCATGTTGAGTAGGAGAAAGCAGACACAATTAGAAGAATTAGAACCCTTCAAGTTTGAACTGATTCTTGAATATATGAAAAAGAATATTAAATAGATGTGTTTAAATTATTTAAATTAATTAAGTAAGGCATCTAAACCACAAAGTGAGAACCAGCTTCTGCAAATACTGTGAAATACTAATAAGGCTTTCTGAAAAGTAATTACACATCATATGTATATTGATAACATACACATATAAATTGGTAACATCTGCATGTTATCAATGAGGTAGTAATTCAAAGAGAAAGTAAAGAGAATTGTGAACAGGATGATAAATCTGAGGAAATTACAAAAATGTTAAGGTGGGTGTTAGATAAAATGAAAAGTCCCAAAAATTCAACTAAGAAAGAGATTCATGTAGTTATAATAGAAGGAACCAAAAATGAAAGATGCGATATTTGAAAGAATAATGGCTTAGATTTTTTTTCAAGAATTGATAAAAGACATAAGACTTCAGAATCATAAAACACAGCGAGAGTCAAGAAAGACTTAGAAATTCCATTAGAAAAAAGGAATGTTTACTTACAAAATAAGGAATAGAAAGGCAACAAATGTCTCAAAAGAACAATAGAATTCTGAAGAGAATTCTGATACACCTTCAGCCTTGTATTTGAAATAGTGAGATGGGCATGTCAAAACTCAAAGATTAACATAACTAAAAGACATTCTTGCTGTGTCACAGCTACATCACACATTTTTGCATTGTATTTTTTGCTGAATCATCTGCCTAGATCAGAGGTAAGTACAGCAGGTGTAACCAGAGCCTACCTCCAAATCATTTCAGACATTCTTGTGACACGAGCGTCAAGGCAATTGATAATTTGCGAAAAATATGCTTGGAATTATTGTTCTGTTTCATTTTATGGTTAAAATCACCTAGATTCATTACTTCTTATTTTCAATTTTGTCCTTTTTCTACTTTTGTCCTGATTATATTTTCTTACCAGGCCATGTTAATGTCGATGGCTTTCTAGTCTATGGATGATTCTCTTCTTGTCACCAAAGTTTTACTGAATCTATATCTATGCATTAATGCACCAATATTAAATTATGATTTCTGCCATGCTCATTCTAAGAGCAAGACATTGTGCTTCCAGACCCATTTCCCTACAGAGTGAGAACTTAGGAAATCTGTACTTCCTTCCACCCCAAACCCCCAAGATTGTGTTGACATAGCTTAGAATTATTTGGTCCTAGCTATAAATATTCCAACTCTATTTTAAGAATATTAGTGAACACAGACCTCAAGTTCCAGTCATATTTTCATCCTACATTTCTATTTGACTAGATTTATTATATATATTGATTATATATTAGAATGCATTTTACTTGGAGTACAGACTGTGTCTCTTTCTTAGAATACACCGTGGTATATTCTTTTCTTCGAGGTTTTCTCCTCAAAGAGTAACACTTTGTACAGAACCATTTTAAAATTATATTTCTTTTCTTTAACAGTCATTCATCATTATTTTATCATTTTCTAGTTGCAGTACTGCAAATGAGAACTTTAATGTTGTTTTGGGTTCTTGTTTCTTTGCCAATAATGTGTTCTTTCTATAGGTAACTGGGTGAAATTTTCTCTTTATAATTGAAGTTCAAAGGTATGTCTAAGATATAGACTAGTAAATTTCACTTCTATAGACTCAGCAAACACTTTCTTTTTTTTTTTTAATGTTTTCTTAATGTTTATTTTTGAGAGAGAGACAGACAGACAGAGTGCGAGCAGGGGAGGAGCAGAGAGAGAAAGGGAGACATACAATCCAAAACACGTTCCAGGCCCTACCTGAGCTGTCAGCACAGAGCCCGATGCTGTGCTGGAACTCACACACCACCAGATCATGATGTGAGGGGAAGTCAGGAGTCTTTGGTTTAACCACCTGAGCCACCCAGGCACCCCATCAGCAAGCACTTTCAACATATATTTAAGTCTCCTTGTTCTTCAGGTTAGGAAACATCATTTATAGTAATAAATACTAAAATATTCATAATTGCTTTCCTTCTATCTTCCCTGTGTTTCCCAGTTTGGAATTTTTATTATTTAAATGACTAGTTTCCTTGACTTGTCCTACCACTCTTCATTTGTGTTTTATTATTTCCTTTTTAATATTGATTGATTGATTCATTCATTGCTCTTCAGAGGTTTTTATTAAAAAGCACACTTGCCCCTAGGCCCCTGGTTCTCATGGCTGGAAGCATCAGAGATGCCTCTGTAGGGTCAGAGGCACAGCTTTACTTTTATATTTACACTTTCTGACAAGGGCTAAAACAAAGACCAAAGGGGTTTCTGCTTCTAGGGACCGTGGAAGCACGAGGCTGTAGAGGCAAGTAATGGGGGCAGAGGCTCCCGGCCAAGGAGTTCCTGCTGTCAGAAGAAGTGTCCAGTGTCCACTGTCCCCACAGCAGCAAGTGTTTCCCCTCTGAGATCGGTCATTTGAGTACTGGGGGACAGGCAGTACTGAGGTATTCTCTAGTCAGCACTGAGTGAAGAAAATGCACATGGAGGGTTGTGCAACCGCCAGACCTCCTTCCCCTTTCTGGACAGTAGCTGTCTCACCTTCCCCTCTCACTGTGGGCAGATGTAAGCTGCATGAGGTCTTCCTCCCCCAGTAGTCATACTTGAAGGGAGGCAGGGTCTAGGCAGCGACCTGCGCCTCACTGCCAATCCTTGACCTCATGGTGGGTGGGCTTGAGTCCAGGAGAAATTGGAGAGCGTGGCTGGTGGGAAAAGAGCTCTGTGCTTCTTCCCTTATCCCTGTCCCCACTGCTCTGACACACAGTGATCCCTGGGACCCCTGCCCACTGGAAACCAGGCCACAGGGTGCCCCACAGTACTGGTGGACAGGGCTAGTCTGCCAGAACCTCACAGCTTGGGACCCCTGCGCCTTTGCCCCCCACCTGTGGCCCTTGGACTCCTATTATTTCCTTTTTCAAGTCCTCTGCTATGATTTTTTCCCATTTGATATTATAGGATTTCAATTTGTTCTTAGCAGAGGTCCTCTTCTACAAATTAATTTTTGCACTCTAGTTGCATCATTTTGATGTTTCAATCTTTCTTGTTAAAATTTTTGTTTTGTGCTTTTATTGTGTTAGCTCCATAGTTATTCATCTTGATCTTTGTCCTTTTCATGGCTCAAAATCCCTACAAGACTTTACATATATGTCTTTAAATCTACTCTCGGATCTGTATTTCTTCAACATGCATACAAATCAGACTCTTCAGTCTAGTATCTTGTGGTGTAAAATAAAGGGCACTGCTGTGGTTTTGTTAGTTTTTGCTCTGCATTTATTTCATTGTGTTTATTCATTCTTTCAGTGCACTTGTGTACTTTTTGCTAAGATGTCAAAGACAGCCTTCTCTGTTCTGTGTTGTTTGTTTTGTTTTTTTGTGTTTTGTTTGTTTTTTCTGTGTGTGTGTTTTGTTTTTCCTAGATGTACAGGGAGAAGGAATTCAGGAAGACCCACATTTTAGGACTAGTTCATTTCACACAAGCAGTTCACTTCCAGATCTACCAGCATTAGCAAGTCAGGAACGTTCTCCAAGTTATTCCCGCAACAAACCAGCTGGTGGAGACTCCTGGACAGTCCAAAGGCCCCTGACAGCTGGACTCTTCTAGGGAGCTATGAATTTCCTGGTTTTTGTCCCAAAGGGCAGGCAGGAATTTTTCTCTGCTGCTGTTCCTTTTCCTCTCACCCAACACTCTGAAGTTAAACCTCACAGTAGATAAGTAGAAGGAAATGGTACTCTGTTGGCCTGCCTCATCTAAAAAGATATTGCACAGCTCCAGTTATATAGCATTTGGAGCACACCATCTGCTGGACTGTGATAATTAGCCCAGCTTGGATACTGAAATCTGAAGCTCTCTAAATTTTGGATAATGTCAAGAAAAGGGAGAGAAAAGAATAAACAAAACCAAGAAGCATATGTTACCAAAGCAATGGAAAGTTAAGTGATGGAGGGCCAGTACTGTACTCAATATCATTCCAAAGAATACATGCCTTTTCTTGATCAATCTTATTTACAGATTGTAATAAGTTCCAATTTTTTACATCTACTGGGGAATATTAGTTTTTTTTTTAAATTTTATTTGTCTTAATATTCTATCTTAGGAAATGAGAAGTTCAAAGGATTTTCAGTGATGATGAAATAAATTAATAGAAAAACTAATGATCAATCTCTTATACCTAGTCTTCTATTTAGTTCAGCTGTTAACACAAATAAAAAGAAAAACAAAATATATTTAATAAATATGAATCACATGTTTACACAGTCATAATTTGGCCTCTCTTGTGCACCTGTTTAAGAATTATTATAGGAAAGTTTATGTGAGCAAATCATGCAAAATGGCCCTTTGCTCTAGCATAAGAAAGCTTCTAGCCTTCTGTCTAAAATATATCAAATCTTAAACGCACCTTTGGATTACTATTTGAAAACACAGATAGAAACATTGTAAAAACATCAACTTCTACATTTTGAAATTCAGTACCAACACAGATGTAGACATTGTGTTAAGGGCTAGTGTTGTATAATAAAACTTACATAGGCTTTGAATTTGGAGAGTCTTGGGCTGAAATACCAAATTCATTGTTTACATAAAGATTGATTACATTATTTGTTTAGAATGTAGTTCCCAAGCACCACACGTATTTTGATTCAGTTGCTCTAGGATGGGGTACAAATGGTTCACAGAGGAGTGACCATATAATTTACTGTTTGCGCTGGATCATTTTTGAAAGTGAATGAAGTGGCATTAACATTTAAGCCCAGGCAAATCTGACTGTGTGGTCAAACACAGAGTACAACTGAAAAGCCTTGCCTTACTAATTTTGAGATCTTAGGCAAGGTGTTCTAAAGTGGACATGTGAATACCTTTAGAACACATGTTCTAAAGTGGCTCATAAGGCCTTAGGGAAATCAAATTAAAAGACTGAATTAAAGGACACTATTGATAAAAACAAAGTAGTATTTTTAAATGTTTGTTCTTCTCTTCTTGTGCATTATGAAATAAGCAGAAGAAATTAGTGTATGCTACCCATGTGCCTACACAGAACAAATCTACTCTAGCAGGACACTGCTGTTCTTCTCCCTGTTGTGTGCTGAACACTCTACTAATCCATAGCTGCTCCTTCTCTAGAAGGTTGTAAAAATGGTAAATTTTCACATATTGATGTAATACCCTCATTGTAACTCAGAAGATATGTTTTGGTCCATAGAGAAGTGGTGAGAATGCTCCTCACACTGTCTCTTGATCCAAAGGAGCCCTGTGTATGCTCTCAACATCATCACGTGTTCCATGGTAACAAAGTCCTTTATAGAGAGTCTCAAATATGGTCCATGATGGAAGAGCAGGTTCACTGCCCTCCTTTCTCACTCTTCTCTTTCATAGGACACATATACAGACCATCTCACTACTGCTTTGTTCAAATAAATAAAACAAAATGTATACATAAAAATTTGGGTAGGTAGAGATCTACAAGTTAATCACACCAGTTGCCCAATGTCCACATGTGATCATTCAGATCTGCACAGCTAAAATACAAGTTACATGACTTTGTTTCTGTTTTTGTTTCTGACCTCATTTTCAGGTCAAGAGATTTTCTTTCATTAGCTTATGAAAGAAAGATCCTGGTATATTAAAAAAAACTAAAGTGTAACCAGTCTGACTAGATTATTGTATGAAGGGCCTGACTTGTTTGCCAACCCCATTTGAGTTTCTGCCTTAGCTAGCCCATTCAGTTAAAATCACTGATGTGCTGGCTGTACCACAGGACAAACCCTGTCCTGACTGGGCATCAAGTGAGGATTTGTGATGCTGCTGAAAGTGTCATGGTGGAGGTGTAATCGGTGACTTCAACCAGCTTATTGCTCCAGCCTTATCTAATCCTTAGCCTTCAGTCTTCAGTTAACTGTTCAAGTTAAAGTTCCTTTCTAGAACTGAATATATGCTGTCCCCAGCAGTCAAGTCATGGCCCCCAGAACAGCGCAAATCTGAACCACTCTAGTTCTCTAGGTTATTCCATCTCCAATCACTCAACCTATAACTAAATTTCTCTCCTTAAATGACTAATCCCCCAAATTCATTATGTCACTGCCTGGCCCAAATCCATTCTCATCCTAGAACCTCCTGCTTATCTGCTCAAAACATGGGATGAATTTCTTTGAATGGCATAGCTTTTGTGACCCATGGCTAAGTTCATGTTGGATCATTGGGTACTGTGTTTTGGAGCAAAGGCTGCTTCCTTGGAGAGAGAGCATCTGTCATACTGTGGCTACAGCATTGCCCCTAAGACTTTTATCTGATTATAAGTGGTCCTTTTCTCCTCCTCTTAGCAACACAGCTAAGGGTAAAACAGGAAAGACCAGAAAAAGTGAGGCCAAACCCTTGACCAAAAGACTATTCAAACATATGCCCTTTCAAGTCACTTCATGAGCTCTGCCCATGATATTATCTGATGAACAGTGAAGCAGTTATGTTTTGTGCAAGTAAACAAGCTTGTAGCCTAATGTATGCCATGCCAGTCCAACTGGTTATTCTCTGCTATGATGAAAACTTGAGAATGCATCTGACATTGGGGATGAAATGCCTTATCTAATCTGCAAGTAAGTCTAATGTGTCATCTACAAGTAAATCATCAGACATATGTCCAAACAACTACAGGAAGCAGTTACATGGCTCTTTCTAAAGAAGGGGAGAGAAATGAAAAGCGATGAATAATAAAATTCCAAATGTGGACACTTGTAGAATAGGAAAGATGTTAGTGTTAATCTTGGGTCACTATGGCAGTCCTCCTGTCTTTGAACTATTTTTCTAATTTTCATTTCTCAGAATTAGAACCCTCAAAATTCTATGAAAGAGAGCTCCTCCTAACCAAAATATGTAATTACATAAATAATGTAAAAATCGGTGAAAACAAAAGAGAAATTAACTGAAAAGATAAGTTTGCATATGTATTATCTGTGGGGTTTTTTTAAGTTTATTTATTTATTTTGATAGAGGTAGAGACTGGAGAGGCAGAGAGAGAGGGGGAGAGACAATCCCAAGCAAGCTCCGCACTCAACATGGAGTCCAATGTGGGTCTCGATTCCACAACTATGAGATCATGACCTGAGCCAGAAACTAAGAGTTGGATACTTAAACAGCTCAGCAACCCAGGTGCTCCTGTCTGTCTGTTTTTAAATCAGATGATTTCTCAAATCACACAATTAATGAATGGTCAGGTTGGGTATGAACTAGATTATATAACTGGCTTTCTTTATCAGTGAGGCTTTTGAATTTTATATTATTATTTCGTGAAGTGTTAATATTGCTTCTTATGGCATTTTTAATTATTTCAATAGGAAGAAAAGATTACTATATATTTATCATTGCTAATATAACTATCTTAGTTGTGACTTTAATTTTGTATAACTCCAGGAACTTGTCCATTTAGGTATCTTTATATCAGTAATATAACTTATTATCAGAAAATACTTCTGAGAGAATTAGGTGACTGTGGGGAAAAAAAAGGATGAGAGTAGGAACAAATCAACTAGACTACAAAATGCAGAATGGTAGGCATATACTTTTGACATTTCCCTAATATAGCTAAAGATACTGGCTATAAATGTGTGTTTTGACAAAATATTTCTTCAAATGAGTCAGGCACTATTTGAAGCAATGTTCTCATTTCTTCTCATTTAAAGGCACTCTGTTTCACTATCACATTATCCTCCTAAACATGTCATTATTCTATCATGTAACAAATCTGGATCCTATACATATTCAATTAAATTCGACCCATATTTGCTGAGCATGTTCTGAGTTCAATTATTTGTTATAAACCATGGAGATCATAAAGTTCAGTAGGGTTCAGTTATTTCCTTCAAGATCCTATAATACTAGAAAAAAAAACATAATAGGAAAAAATCTGTAAACTAATAAAAATACAAAATGAATTAGGAGAGAAATGACAAAGTTTAATAAGGTTTTTGTGGATGAATGAATCTCCAGCTGAAGAGGGGGGATTAAGGAAATTTTTATAAACACTAGGATATTTAATGTAGGACATGAAAGATGGTTAGATTCTGGGAGGAAAGTCATGCTGGACAGAGAAGCCAACAAGCAGTGGCATGATGAAGTAAAACAAGGTCTCTCTTCAAGTAATGACAATTAGTATTTATTTGTACTCCCAAGCATCGACTTTAGTAAACAGCTTATGAAAAAGTGCTTGAATGATTAATTAAAGAAAGCCATGAATTTGTGTACTGGTTTATCATTTTTCAGAGTGACTTGGCTTTCTGCTTTTGCTTTCAGACAAAAATAGATTTTCAGGAAAACTATGTTGTGATGTTTTTTTTTTCTTTCTGTTTTCATTCCCACATTTGGAAGCAATAGAAAAACAATGTAGTGGGCAGATGGAGAGGCACATATCAACTCTATTACCCAATAAATCTGGCATTGGAATAAGATTCCTAAAGCTCAGAGCCAGAATTAGACTGAACTGCCCTCCTCATGGAAATCAGACGAGTCAGAGAGAGACATTCTCCCCTAATATGTGAAATGGAGTTTTTATCTTTTTAAACGCACCAGATTAGTTCCTGTCTTGCACTACAGGCCTCTCTCTACTGACTTATGGTCTCAAGAGAAGTCAGGACTCCTCTGGCCTCATTTGGCTGAGGCATTTCATGTCTCCAACTATTATTATCCTCCATTCTCTCTTTTCTTATTTGTGCTCAAGCATCACTCAAAAATGCTGGATGTGTTTTAAATGTTAAGAACTGACCAAAAAAGGCACAAAAGCATCTTGTATGTAAAGCTAACTGAAAACCTCCCAGTTATCCTAAGGCCTATTTAGTACTATTTATCTGCTGGTACTATAACTACATTTCATTATGCAGCTATCCTTTAAATTTTAGTAAAATACCATTAATGCAGAGAAAAAATAATTTTCCTAATATTAAGATTGAAAATCTATCTGCTGTGAATGCATGACTTTTGTGACAATATGTGTACAGTCATAGAATAAGTTGGCTGAGAAGAGTGGGATGAACAGGCAATCCCATCGCATTCAGCTCCCAGTACCAGCATTCCCCAGACTGTTTTCACACATGGTCGTTATAAGGATTATCTCAGAAGAACAAGGGACAAGACCACACACTGAAAAAAAATCTTGCTTTTTTTCCCCAAGTATAAGCTTTTCTCCTACCCAGAACCTGATTGAGCATTGGAGTTACCTAAGGAGTTAGTCATAAAATATTTATGTTGAAGCCTTATCCCTGACCTAGTGAATGATTTTTTTCCCCCTGATGGTAGGAGTTTTCAGGTGGAGAAATGATGGGGATTTGGCTATTTAGCTGAGTATAAGAACCTCAACCTGTGTGCTCAGCCTCAATACACATTAGAAAATACTAACCTGCTTCTCATATTCCCTGTGCCTCCATTAACTCCCTGCCCCATTCCCTACAACCACATTCAAACCTTCCTAGGCCCTTAATAAGCTCATCTTACTGGTATATATGACCTTTTCCTGTCTTTTTTTTAGGAGTCATTAATTAACATCATGACTTTACTGATGAAAAAACACATCATTCTCATTATATTTTTCATGAACAGATTACAGTCTATTTCCAAAATTTTCTATTGTTCTCCCCTATAATCTGGAGATGGAGAAAAATGTAGCTACTGTGTCACATTAAAGCTATGATAGTTGATGTTTAATCTCCATTTCTTTTATTAGATGAGCAGCCTGAGGACTATCTAGTCATGGTGAGCCCATTAAATCCTTCATGGGCATTTCAAAATGCTTTTTAATTTAATTTAATTTTTATTTTATTAGAGGGTGAGAGTGTATGAGTGTAGAAGAGGACCAGGGGAAGAGAGAGAGAATCTTAAGCAGGCTCCAACTCAGTGCAGAGCCCCTGCTGCAGGGCTCGATCCCAAGAACCTGGGATCATGACCTGAGCTGAAATCAAGAGTTGGACACTCAACTGACTGAGCCACCCACGCACCCCTCAAAATGCTTTTTGAAGAGAATCGTTGGCTTGGGTATTTTGGAGGAACACAACAGATGGATACATTGTTCGAGATTCATTTGAAGTTGTCCTTTAGGTATCAATGACTTTGAGCCATCAGTTTTACCAGTCACACTCTTTAGACCAATGTTGTGAGGTGAGGCCGGTGTTTTATGGGCCAAATTATATCTTTCAACACCTAAAACCTATAATTTTTTGCCTCTCTCCTCTTATTCTCAGAGAAGAATTATGAAATTATCTCATGTAAGAATTTTCCATATTATTGATATCAGACTAGAAAATCTTCTGCCCCCCACTTGGAGGTTCTATACAGATCACACACACAAATACATTCTATACTATTGTTCATTTTAAAATTTTGGTTTTTATTGTGCAGTGTTTTTCTTAGCCTGATCAATGTAAATCAGAAACAATATAATTATCTTTCAACCCTCAGAAAATGTGTGCAGGAATATCTCTAGATAATTTGGATAGTCAGAGTACTGGCTGATGATGGAAAGTACAGAAAACATAATTACAAAGAGTACATCAATTTGACTATTCCCTTGCTTCTTTAATATGCTCCTGCAAGTTCACAATTATCTATGGTTCTTGTTTTTCTTTCACCAGGACATTTATCAGCTTTTAATAAAGCAGCTCTCATGCTGAGAGAGCTGTGTGTGTGTGTCTCTTTGTGTGTGTGTATGTGTGTGTGAGAGAGAAAGAGGGGGGGAGAGAGACAGAAAGAGACACCAGGTGATGATCTGTAGAATCCCCAGATCACTTGGCACTGAGGATGCTACCCATCTGTTTCTATTTTGTTTGCTGTAGTCTCTTAGTGCAAACCTCAGGACATCTTTCCTAAATATACTCCCTGGTGTTTTCCTGTTACCACCAAACTCTGAAACCACATGCAGTTCAACACAGCCCTTTCATGAAGCTAAATATATCTTACAATTTTGAGATCCTCTGTGACTCTATTCAACAGTGAAGTGGATCTTCAGTTGTAAAAGGTTGAATACCCTCTTTGGAAGTCAGAACAGGAGCAATAGTGCACAAATATCTACTGTCATGATTTTTTCTTTCATAGTTTCTACAGGCAGAATCCTGTTTAACATGCTTAAAATGCCAAATCAAAAGTTTTTCCTTCTTTTGTTTTTTCTCTGATCATATGAGTATACCTACAAGGAGAAAGATAGTGTTTTAAGCCCTTTTGTATGTGAAATCTCTAAAATGTATTCAAAGGGAGAGAGAAATTCCTTTATTCCCTTTTATTATTAGAGTATATTCTCATGGAAATATATCGATTAATGTTCATTATCTTCCTGAAAATTTGCAAACACAAAAAGAAAACTGAACAAACATGAAACCCTCTATACTACCACAAGGTAGGAGTTAATGCGTCCAAAAGGACTTATATGTAATAATTAAACCTATTATCCCAATTATCTATACATGCAATATACATTTAGTGAATTGTTCACTGATATTACTTAGTTCTTCCCCAACTGCTTCACCATACAAAAGCATCCTCTTATCAAATTACAGTGAAATCTTACTAGTAAAGAATTCTTGGAGAATTATATTATGTAGGTGAGAGAGACAAGGGATAGCAGAGACTTCTGAATAAGTAGATTTTATTTAAATTGCATTTAAATGCATTTGGGATGCAGAAGCCTTTAATGATTTCAAAATTAAACATGTTACAGCATTCCTAAACAGAGCATATGGGCATCAATTAATCATTTCTTAATGAGTCAGGCCCACATTGTATACTCAAATTCTGTACATTCTCTAAGAATTTGATGTTCACAGGGTTTAACAAAGTGAGAACTGTTTATTTTTTTCTACACAAATTCAGAATTTTCAATAAATAGTGATGGGAAAACTGGACAGCAACATGCAGAAGAATGAAACTGGACCACTTTCTTAGGCCATACACAAAAATAAACTTGAAATTGATTAAACACTTAAATGTGAGACCTGAAATCATAAAACCCCTAAAAGAAAACAGGCAGTAATCTCTTAGACATCAGCCACAGCAAGATATTTATGGATCTGTTTCCTCAGGCAAGAGAAACAAAAGCAAAAATGAACTATTGGGAATATACCAAAATAAAAAGCTTTTGCACAGCAAAGGAAAACATCAGCAAAATGAAAAGGCAACCTACTGAATAGGAGAAGATATTTGCATAAGGTATATCTGATAGGGGCTTAATATCCAAAGTATATAAAGAACTTATGTAACTCAACACCAAAAACAAATTATCTGATTTAAAAATGGGTAGAGGACTTGAATAAACATTTTTCCAAAGAAGACATACAGATAGCCAACAGACAGACACATGAAAAGATGCTCAACATCACTGATTAGAGAAATGCAAGTCAAAACCACAATGACATCACTTCATACCAGTCAGTATAGCTAGATTCAAAAAGATAAAAAATAGCAAGTGTTGGCAAGGATGTTGGAGAAAAGGGAATCCTTATGTACCGCCAGTGGGAATGTAAATTGGTGCAGCCACTATGGAAAACAGTATGGAAGTTCCTCTAAATTAAAAATAGAAAATTCTGTACAATCCAGTAATCCTGCTACTGAATATTCTCCCAAAGAAAACAAAACACTAACTCAAAAAGATATATGCACCCCTATGTTTATTGCAGCATCATTTACAATAACCAAGCAAGATATGGAAGCAACCTAATTGTGCATTGATAGCTGAATGTGTAAGGAAGATGTGGTATGTATATAATGGAATAATACTCAACCATATTAAAGGAATAAAATCTTGACATTTGTGACAATCTAGATGGACCTAGAGGGTATTATGCTAAGTGAAATAAGTCAGACAGTGGAAGACAAATACCATGTGATTTCACTTCTATGTGGAATCTAAAAAACAAAACAAAACAAAACAAAATAAATGAACAAAAAAAAACTAAGAAACAGACTTTCAAATACAGAGAACAAACTGGTTGCCAGAAGTGAGCAGGGTGGAGTGATGGATGAAATAGGTGAAGAGAATTAAGAGGTACAAATTTCCAATTATAAAATAAATAAGGAATGGAGATAAAAAGTATAGCATAGGGAATAAATTCAATAATACTGTAATAATGTGGTATGGTGACAGATGTTAACTACACCTATCATAAGGAGCATTGAGTGATATGTTGAATTATCAAATCACTATGTTGTATACCTGAGACTATATAAGATATATGTATTTTGTACTATATATATAACATTGTATGATAATTATACTTCAATAATATAACTGAAAAATTGTATCTCAATAAAGCTGAAAAAAATGGTGTAATATAGACTTTTCTGACCACTACAGAGAAGTTGAAAATAAATTAAACATTAGTATGAGAAGCCATTTACTCACAACTATTGCTTTATTAATGGTATGGAATGAACAGAAAAGTTAGAATATTCCCACTTCTGCCATTAGGTTCCCCCAAATTTCATGATAAAAGTACAATTGATTGATGGGCGCCTGGGTGTCTCAGTCGGTTAAGTGTCCAACTTTGGCTCAGGCCATGATATAGTTTGTGAGTTCGAGCACTGCATTGGGCTCTGTACTGACAGCTCAGAGCCTAGAGCCTGCTTCAGATTCTGTGTCTCCCTCTCTCTCTGCCCCTGTCCTTCCCCTGCTTATTCTCTGTCTCTCTGTCTCTCACATAAATAAACATTAAAAAAAATTTTAAGTAAAAAAAAAGTACAAGTGATTGAGGAATTTACCAAAAAAATAAGACATACAGGGAAGATCATGAGTGAACTTATAAAAGCCTCTATAAGCATCTTTCTCAATGCTTCCTGAAATAAAATAGCTCGCTATCAATAGATTTTTTTCAATGTTTTTACATGGAACAATAATAATCCCAAATAACGAGTAATTTCCATCAGCTGATTCAGTTCTGTAATGAATGTGTGATGATGAGAGTGCACTTACTGCTGTTGACAGCAGGGATAAGTGGTGGTGACATGGAGGAAGGGAGGTTGAACTGGGCTTGGGGAAAGAAGCCCTCTGACATCACAGTTGCCATATCAACATCAAGATCATGGTCTTACTGGGGTGCCTGGGTAGCTCAGTTGGTTAAGCCTCTGACTAAAAGATCACTGCTTTACTATTTTCAAAAACACTAACAAAGTTTTCTATATCTGTAAAACTGTTGAAATCAATGCGGCTTATATTTGAGCCTTCATTTTCTCATGAAAAATAGGCTACAATCTTTTGATTAACATTTACTAAATCTTTTGTTGTTATTATTCTGGCCTTTCATCTTAAGACTCAGTAGCCAGATAAGGGCAGGGTTTTTCAGTGGTTGAACACTTGGGTAGGATGAATAAAATATATAGGGGCTGACCTCCCTTTAATTTTATTGTGTTGTTAAACAACAAAGACAAACTTCAGTGCCAACACTCTCTCTTCTTTCAGGCTGAGTCATTTCCTAAGAGGCTCCTAAATGCATTAGATTCCTGGCAGAAATGCCCCAGTGGTATTTTAATTATGTCCAAGCAAGTTGGAGATAGTCATTTATATCACAGGGTGTGTAGAATATTTTCAACAACCTCATCAAGTCATTTACTATGGGATAAAGTAAATTTTCAGCATTAAGTTTGATGTTAGGTATACCTTTTTCAAAGACACCTTTTATCATATTGAGGGAGTTAGCTTCTAATCCTACTTTGCTGAAATTCTTAGTAATTCATGAGTTTTAAGTCTTGTGAAATACTTCTTTTGCAACTATTATGACAGTGATATACTTTTTCCTTTCTTTTTTGCCTATTAATATAATGGAATGCATTTGTTGATTTTCAGATATCAACCATAGTGGGTCATATTTTATTCTTCTTATATGTTGCTACATGCAATTTGCTATTATTTTGTTATTTTGCAATTGTTGAGTTCGAAAGGGAAAATGGTTAACAGTGTTACTCAAATTTTCTTTATTCTTTTCACTACTTGTTTCATCCATTATGGAGAAAAAAGCTTGAAGTATGCCCAACTATATTTGCATATTTCTCCTTTAATTATATCTGTTTGCCCCATGGATTTTGAAGCTTTTTCATTGTTGTTATTAGGTGCATTCACTTTTAAGGTTGCTATATCCTCTTGTTGATTTGACCCCTCTATCAGTATAAAATGTGTTTCTTTTCCCTGGTAATATTCTTAGCTCAGAATCTACTTTGTCTGATGTTAATATATTCCATCCAGCTTTCTTTGCTAAGTATTTTTCCGGTATATCTTTTAAAACCTCCTACTTTTAAGATACTGGTATATGTATATTAATATGGGTTTCTTATACATCAATATAGTTCGGTCTTATTTCTTATTCAATTTGATCTCTGCCAATAATGTGGAGTTTTAGATCACTTCAGTTAGGTTGAATATAATTATCAGTATGGTTGGCTTTGAACCTACCATTCTGCTATTTGTTTTCTATTTATTCTATTGTTCTTTGCTCCTTTTCCCCCTTTTTTCTTTCTTTTCTTTGGGTTAGTTGTGTACTTTTTACAATTCTACTTTTTCTTTACTGTTGTCTTATCACTCATATCTCTTTGATAGGAAAATCTAGAGTTCACAGTATACATTTTCAATTTATTGTAATCTACCTTTAAATATAATGCCACTGTCTAGCTATAAAAAGTCGATAACAAGACTAACATCTATTTCACCCTTCCTGTATTTTTGATGTTATTTTTATTTCCATGTTATAAACTATACATTTTATTTTTTTTGTTCACACAATTAACTGCTTTTAATCAGTTGTTTCTAAAAAGTTTTTTTTTTAATTTACATCCCAGTTAGTTAGCATATAGTACAAATAATGATTTCAGGAGTAGACTCCAGTGATTCATCCCCTGTGTATATTTAACACCCAGTGCTCATCCTAACAACTGTCTTCCTTAATGCTTAGCCCATCCCCCCACGTAAAACCCCTCCAGCAGTTGTCTATATTTAAGAGTCTCTTATGTTTTGTCCCTGCCCTGTTTTTATATTGTTTTTGCTTCCCTTCCCTTATGTTCATCTGTTTTGTATCTTAAATTCCACATATGAGTGAAGTCATGATATTTGTCTTTCTCTAAGTTCTCCTAGCATAATACACTCTAGTTCCATCTATGTTGTTGTAAATGGTAAGATTTCATGCTTTTTGATTGCCAAGTATATATATACACAAATACATATACACACGCACCATGTCTTCTTTATCCATTCATCTGTTGATGGACATTTGGGCTGTTTCCATACTTTGGCTACTGTCAATAGGGCTGCTATAAACATTGGGGTTAAAGAGATTTAAATAAATATATTTATTATGTAATTATAATTTCTTTCACTAGTCTTTAATTTGCATATATTTAAATTCTTACCTGATATCATTTGTCCTCTTTCTGAAGAACTTCCTTTCACATTTCTTATAGTTCCAATTTGCTAGTAATAAGATCTCTCACATTTTATTTCTCTGAATAAATTGTTATTTCACTTTTACTTTTGGAAGCATTTGGGTTTTTTTGTTTGTTTTTGCTTTTTGTTTTTTAAACAGCCAGGTTAGCAATTTTATATTTTTCCCCCCTCACAGGAACATCATTGATATCATTACAGTTTTTTCTAACTTGCATAAATTTTTAAAAGAAGGCTTTTTCACATTTAACTTTGATTCTTTGTACTTAACAGTTTTGTTTTGTTTTGTTTTTAACCTAAGGCTGATTTTAAGATTTTTCTTATCATCACTAACTTTTTTTTCTCCCACGTTTTTATTTAAATTCCATTTATTTAAATTCCAATTTTATTTAAATTTAGTTAACGTACAGCGTAATATTACTTTCACGTGTAAGATTTAGTGATTCATCACTTACCTACAGCACCCAGTGCTCATCACCCATTTAACCCATTTAAGCCTACCTCCCCTGCAGCAACCCTCAGTTTATTCTCTGTTAAGATTCTGCTTTATGGTTTGCCTTTGTCTTATTTTTACCTCATGTTCACTTGTTTTATTTCTTAAATTCCACATATGAATGAAATCATATATTTGTATTTGTCTGACTTACTTATTTTGCTTAGCATAATACCCTCTAACTCCATCCAAATCACTGCAAAGAGCAAGATTTCAATCTTTTTAATGGCTGAATAATATTCCAGTGTGTGTGTGTGTGTGTGTGTGTGTGTGTGTGTGTGTGTGTTTACATATATATAACCACTATATTATATAGCCCTAACTTGGCTATTGTTGATAATACTGTTATAAACATCACGGTGCATGTATCCCTTTGAATTAGTATTTTTGTATCCTGTGGGTAAATACCTAGCAGTGCAATTTCTGGATCATATGGCAGTTCTATTTTTATCTTTTAGCAGAACCTCCATACTGTTTTCCAGAGTGGCTAAACCAGTTTGCATTCCCACCAACAGTGTAAGAGGGTTCCCTTTTCCCTGCATCCTTACCAACATCTGTTGTTTCCTGTGTTGTTAATTTTAGCCTTTCTGACAGGTGTAAGGTGATATCTCATTATAGTTTAGATTTATATTTCTCTGATAATGAGGGATGCTGAGCATCTTTTCATGTGTCTGTTAGCTATCTGATGTCTTCTTTGGAAAAATGTCTATTCATGTCTTCTGCCCATTTGTTAACTAGATTATTTGTTTTTTGGGTGTTCAGTTTTATAAGTTCTTTCTATATTTTGGATACTAACCCTGTATCTGATATGTCACTTGCAAATATCTTCTCCCATTCTGAAGGTTGTCTTTTAGTTCTGTTAATTGTCTCCTTTGCTGTGCAGAAGCTTTTTAGCTTGATGAAGTCCCAATAGTTTACTTTTGCTTTTGTTTCCCTTGCCTCAGGAAACGTTTTGAGTAAGAAGTTACTATGGCCAATGTCAAAAAGGTTACTGCCTCTGTGCTTCTCTATGATTTTGATGGCTTCCTGTAACATTTTGATTTTCATGTGTTCTAGTGTTGTTTTCTTTATGTTTATTTTGATTGGGGTTTGTTTAGCTTCTTAGATGTGTGAGTTTAGTTTTAACAAATTTGGATAATTCTCTACTCTTTGTTTTCACAACTACCCTACAGTTTCCCCTTTTACTGGATCCAGTTGCACATGTTAGAATATAATTATTGTCTCACAATCCACTGTGGCTCTTTTTATGTACAGTCTTTTTCTTAAATCTCTGTGCTTCATTTCTGCTGCTGTGCTTTCCTGTTCACTGATTTCTTCTTCTGTAGTGTTTAATTTGCTACTAATTCCACTCAGTGTACTTTTTATTTTATATGTATTTTCTTCTTTATACATGCTAATTTTGTAATGTGTTATATCTCCTATTTCTCTCTTCACCATGCTTATATTCTTTTTTACCTTTTCTTGAATCTATGGAACATATTTATAATATTTTTATATTTGTAAATGTCTTTATTGTGTCATCTCTTATTTATGAGCCTGTTACTATTAATTAAATTTTATTATGGCTTTAAGGAATATTTTCCAATTTCATTAATTGGACACCTAATATTGTGAATTTTATCTTGTTGAATGCTAGATTGTGTTGCATTTCTTTAAGTAATATTGAACTCTTTTCTGTCACACCATTAAGTTACTCAGAATCAGTTGAACCCTTACTTTTAAGTTTCTTAAGGTACATTCAAGCAGCCAGTAGTTGAGAGTACATTTAATCCCTCTATTAAGGTACCTTCTGAGATTTCCCCATCTGTTAAAGATCTTTCAGCTTTGGCCAGTAGAAATAAAAAAAACATCCCAGCTTTGTGTAGATTCTGCAAATTCTTCTGCCTACTCATTTCCAGTGGTCCTTTCCCTGCTCAAGTAGTTTCCTCTTACATATGTACAGATCAGAGGTAGGAGGCTCCTGGGTAGATTCTAGAGCTTTTATTTCCCTTTCTCTCTCTTACTCTCTTGCTCTCATTCTCTCTGAGCTTCCTCCTCTCTGGTAGACTGTTTTGCAAAATCTAGCTACCCACCCTGTTTGATGTTTAATCTCTCTCTTTAGAGACAAGTTTTCTTGGTTCTTCTACTTGGATTTACCTTCCCTATATTGCATTGTAGGGACTACCTTTGGCCAGTGTTTCCAATCTGAGATGATTTTGCCCCCTAATGGACATTATCTGGTAACATTTTAGCTTGTTACAATAGGGAGATGCCACTGTATGTAATGGATGGGCCAAGGCCAAAGATACTGCTAAACATCCTATAATGGACAGGACAGCCCCATGACAAAGAATCATCTGGTCTAAAATGTCAATAGTATCCAAAGTTGACAAATCTTGTTCTAGGCAGTTTCTAGGGAATATTATTCTCTCATGGATCATAATCATGCATTGCTCAAGTCCCAAAGCTATATTTTCTTCTGTTTTCTCCAGTTTTCTAGTTGTTCAGGGTAGAACTATAAATCCAGTCTCTCCTAATGCATCATAGCCCAAACTGGAAATCCTTCTTGCTTCTTGATAATAATTACATGTCCTTTATCCTCCTACTTTCTCGTATACTTACATTTATAAATAAAAATCTTCATAGATCCTTTGAACCTGAGATTCCAAGTTTAATTTTTCCTTCTGATCTTACTTGTACTCACAATACATCAAGGTGTGGGTCACAATTGACTTATATTTGAAGATGCTTACTTTGTATAATGGAAGTAAATGACAGCATGGGAAGTAAATTACACCTCATTTCAATATCTCAAGCTTCTCTCAAAGCCCACAGGCTATAAAATATCCTTCTGAAGTTTTCTGGAATGTGTCTGCCTCCTACCTCCAGACTCCATTCCCAGGAGCTCTTATCTTGGTTCCATTAGGCAGAGGCACATTTCTAACAAATTTATGGAGTTTCTGGACAAGCTTTAGAAAAGAGGAAAACATGTAGAGAAAAGCCCAGAGAGAAAGTCCTTGCTCCTGCACTTAGTCTATAGCACATCTTTCAAGGTCCTGATTTTAGTCCTTGAATTTGATTTCCTCTCAGGATGGTTGACATTCGGAATGATCATTTTTGTCAGTGGAAACCTCTAGCTGTGGATAAAACCTCATCCTATGAGACATTAGTACATGTCTCAGTATTGATTATTATGTAACCTTTACCAAACCCAAACCAGTCTGTTACCATGTTTTCCTCAAAGTATACTGAAGAGTATGAAAACTGTCTTTTAGTCTTTCTGATTTTCTGGAGGCAGCTATTCAAGCAAAAGTGAGAACATGGTTAATCTAGTGCAGCAGTTAATTGCCTGGAATGAAACAAAATAATTTCAGTTGGTATCTTAAACTTATCAGTTCTGTGCCTTGAAAGAAACACATGTACCCATGTGGGTCTCAGGGCTTCCTTCTATAAAATTGAGAGAACATTATGTTAAATTACTATTATTATATTATAATAATAATGCATATAGTAATAACAAAATAATATTATTACTATATTATTGTTCTATAGAGAACTATATATATAGTACTATAGATAATATTATAATATTGTAAATAATATATATAGTACTATAGTATTAAAGTATGGAATGACAATAATAATACTATTGTGACTATTTGGAAATATTTTTTTAAGTTTACTTATTTATTTTGAGAGAAGGAGAGAGAGCACAAGCAGGGAAAGAGAAGAGAGATAGGGAGAGAGAGAGAATCACAAGCAGGCTCTGCACCGTCAGCATGGAGCCAGACATGGGGCTTGAACTCATGAACCATCAGCTCATGACCTAAGCCAAAATCAAGAGTCGGGTGCTTAACCAGCTGAGGCACCCAGGTGCCCCACTATTTGAAAACATTTTGCACTTAATTCAACTTAATTAAAACAGTTAAGCAACATTAAAGAAAAATGTACAGGTCCTAACAAAGTTATAACTTAATTCAAGAAACTGTGGCTACAGTTTCTCTTTAAATGCACTGCAGAAGAAAATGGGCACATGGAATCTGATCACTACTGGCCTCTGTTGTAAAGACGAAACACTAAAAGAAAAGGACAAAGATATATCTGCAAAAAACAGAGTAGGAAAAGAAAAAAGAAAGCAAAGAATCAGGGAAATACTACTTTCCTTGAGAATTGAGTAGCTCTTTCATAAACGTTAACCCACTCAGTTATTATAATAAAACTACAAAGCAGCTATGTTTATCATACTATTTTATAGAAATGTGAAGTTTGGAGAAGTTCAGAAATACATTTCAGAACACTCATTTTATAAGTTATTCTACCAACCATCTGAAAATAAGGTTTCTAACTGTACCATATTTTTCCTAAGGGTGACACGTTAGTCAAATGCTTCTCTCAGAGAAAATAGGTAAGAGAATGCCCAATGAGCTTTTATTTTTCTTGAATCTCCACTCTGACATAGTAAAAATTCGTCATAATGTGGCAGAAAAATTAAACGTTATTTTCTTATTAATTCAAACTCAGTGCTCAGACATTCCAAGACTTCTTTAAATTATTCCTAAACAGGCTAAATACCCAGCTTTCAAACAGCCTACCAACCTCTCATTTATTTAACAAAAGCTGTCAAACTGATTTGGTATAACAAGCAGTAGCATGTTTTTTTACGATGCCTAATAGGAAAGAAGTATGAATATTTGAAGTTCAAAAACATTTAAGGTCTTGTTTAAGGATTTGCCTTTCAAGAACATCCATTTATTCTCCTTTGAAGAAGAGATGTTTATTATAGAGTTTAGGAATCCCCCATTGGGTCTTAGCAAGACCCTGGGCAATCTCAGTCCGTTCACTGGCTTAAGCTACATCCCAAGGCAAAAAGGAAAAAAAAATGTTTACTATATATCTAGCTGCAAAGCTATAATGAAAACTGAGCTAATACCAAGAGTGTTTTGAAATTATGGAATGAAAGATGATATTTACATTGTGATCAGTCCTGCAACTGCCAGAAACCATGAACTACATGGTATAGTTGGGATCTAGCCTGTAAGTGAGAGAAATCAGCATATGATTCAAACCCATTTTGATTTTTGTTTTTGGCCATTATATCAACCAGAACAAAGGTCAAAGCAAGAATTAGTTACCAACTTACCAAAAATCAATCATCAAAACCAAATTGTGTACTTTTGTGGGTTTTTTTTCAAATTGCATTAATACTCATTTTCACAATTTCTTTAAAGGCACCATCTTCACCCCTCTCTCCCTCCATCAGATGATATTAAAAGACTGTACTGGGACAGAAGCAAATAAGAAAGAATGAGAACATAGTTTTAGGTGTGTTTCCATTGATATTAAAAAACAAAACAAACTTCAACTCTAAATACATGAAAATGCATGAACGTCTGATAATCTCAGGCTCACATTATTTCCTCTTTTTCAGAAATTGGCGGGGGGAGTGGTGGTTATTTGAGTGTACAAGTTATTTGGTTATTTGAGATATAAGTGAGACCTAGAGTGACTTAATCAGAGCCATAGAGCAAGAGAGCAGTCAAACTCAAGCAAGCTGACTATAGCATAACAGAATGTAATCTTTTTATCATACTGCCTGATGCTAATTGGCTAAGGAAAAGGAAATCGTCTAAATCTTATACGCTGAATAAATATTCTTATTGACAGCAGTTATCAAACTATGATCCAAATTAGTTTAGGAAGATGAAGAAGTAGAAGAAAAAGATGGAGGAAGGCAGTGGGAGAGGGCAGGAGGAGAAGGAGAAAGTTATTTGCCTTTTTTCACTATCATTCTTTCTATAGTGCACGACAGAGTTTTCTAGGGGGTCTGTCTCTGTGATGTGTGGTATCACAACAGAGTAAATGCCAGAGAAGATCTAAAAACCCAGCTGTCTCCTATGTAGGTAGACATTAAGAAGATTTGTAAAAGATAAAATAATGCCACTCATCTCACCAAACTGTCTCTGGTTTTCTTTTGAAAATTTCCATAGAATATGTCACTTATTTTAACATGTGTTTGTTTCAAAATGAATAAGACAAGATTAAAATCTCTGAGTTTTAATTTCTAATGTGGTAACTATTAATAGGAAGCCCAATAATTGATAAGAATGTAAAGGGATTCTAAGACCAAAATGTTTGATATAGAACATTTCACCTAAACACCATTTCACCTGCCTGGGTTAAGTGGCATTATTTAGAAAGGATAGATATTTTTAAATAATGTATTTGAAATACATGTATGGCCTAATCCATCACCTTCTATAAAGTCCTTCCCAAAATTAATTCTGAAAAACCTTCTTTCAAAGAACCTGTACAAAGCCTAATTTGGTCTGTCCAAGCTTTGAAAATGTCTCTAGTTCAAAATCAATGGAGTGGTTCATTCTTATTAATGCAGGATCAAGTTCGTTTTGACTTGATACTCAGTTCTTTATAATAACCCACTGAGTGCATGAAACTAAATGGGAAAAACCGTATTGAGCAAAGTAGTGCTCTTGAAGTTTTCATAACTTTGTGTTGCTAGGAAACAACTTTACCATCAGTGCAGAGTTTAAACTTGGAGCATCTGCTTCATTTAAAGTCTGGCTTCCAGGCAGTATAGATTGCATTGAGCATTGGGAGGGGGGGGAAAAGCAAAAGAAAAACCAATTACTTTCTAAAAACGACAATGTTAAAAGTCTGGAGAGCAGAGAGTCTTATGTTATATTTGTAATTATATCCTTTGGAAAGTGTTGCTTGAAGGGTTGCCTTTCTGCTAACTCATAAAACTGAAGTCCAGAGTAGAAATCGGCATCACTCAGCTTCAAAATATTAAGAAATAAAGTAAGAAAAAGTGATGGTATCTCACCTTTTGAGGAGAGAGGGGTGGGGTGGGAAGGGGTGATACACTCTGTGCAGTTGACTTGAATTTTATTTCATTTTTCTCATGTAAAATTACTACGTTAGAGAAATATTTTATGATGTGTGGAGGCCATATATTAGAACCTTCCTCCTGGTTCTTTGCTCTTTCTTTCATAGTTCAGCACATGGTGATCAGTCTATGACAGGGTAGAGAAATATCATGTCACCCATTATTTGTACAGTTTATGCAGACTGATACAGTAACCTGGCACCAGTTTTTTCAAAGTGAATTTGCCTAAATAAATTAATACTAACATTTTCTAGTGTTCCATAAGGGATAAAGGGATAAAGATATGTTCCCAAACCAGTGAATGGTGTCAATGTTACTGTGGTCCAACAAAAGCAAGGCATGTGACTATTTTTAAGTTAAAGAGTCCAAGTTCTAAAAAGCCAAATGACTTCTTCACTTTCACAGCATTTCACATTTACACTCCTGAGAATTTACACACACACACACACATACACACACACATACAAAAAAAAGAAAGAAAAAAAGAAAAAAAATGTCAAAGGTAAGGGAAGAACCAAATAAAGAAGGGCAGGTAGAGGATTTTATAGTTTTTCTAGAACCATTAACTCATTTGTCTGACTACCCTTTTTCAAGTGTCTCATTTTACAGTTGCTTTCTAAAGAGAGGAAGCAGTTTTTAGTATAACTTCAATCTGGGGAAGTACTGTGGATCGTCAGAGTTCCCAGACTTCCTGCTGAGGACTGCTGCTGGAGTCTGTTCTGATTTCACTGTGGGCAATCCATGGTGAGCAGATCTCAACACCACCTGCTGTTTATAGATGGCTTCACCTGCCTGGCTCCCTCCTGTCCCACTTGACTGAAGTACACAAGAGTGGTCCTCCATCACTGGAGACTTTATCCATCACCTCTTACCCATGACGCTGATCCACCTTAAGTCCAGTGGCTTTATTTTATTGTCTTTGGATTTTCACATGAATTAGCAGTTTATAACTTTGCCTCCCCACTGACAGCAATATCTAATTTATATGGCTCTGGCCCTAGTTCCTACTTACCACCCTCTCCTTGCTCCTCTCCCCAGTCACAATCCTAAATTCAGGCTGCTATTTGTTCTCTGGTTAAAACCCTTAGCTCTTTCAATTGAAAATAACATACCCTGTATTTCAGAGCCAACACTTACATTTGGTATCCCCTCTATTTCAACAAATTAAATACTTGTGTCCATATCTTTATAAATATGTTTTTCATTTAAGAAATTTATTCTAGGGGCACCTGGTGGCTCTGTGGGTTAAGCGTGCGACCTTGGCTCAGGCCATGATCTTGCAGTTCCGGAGTTCAAGCCCCCTATCGGGCTCTGTGCTGAAAGCTCCAGATCCTGGGTCTCCATGTCTCTCTGCCCCTCCCCTGCTCTCTCCTCTCTCTCTCTCTCTCTCTCCCTCCCTCCCTCCCTCCCCCCCGAAAATAAATAAACGTTAAAAAATTAAAGAAAAGGAATTTATTCTGGTTGTATTACCTACTGTTGAAAGATCATATGACATTAATTGCTTTTGGATTTTTCTCTTAGATTTTATAATTTATAAATTTCGTTTTTTAGATAAATTTTATTTTAACTAAAATTTGAATTTAGTTGAATGAAATTCCCCTAGGGTAATGTGATAATATATATTGATTAACTTTCATAGTTCTGTTGTTAAAATGAAGCAAAGTTGAAGTAAGGCTTAATACATTCTCATAAAAATTACATAGTTTTCTTATCTCATTTCATACTGGCTGCCAAAATATTCAAAGACAGTTAATTTTATGAATAAGAATTTAATTTTAAAAAAGGGCAAAAAATTACTAAAATCTGCCATTAGTTGTATTAATAGGGCAAGATTTTAAAAATCTGACTTCAAATATTAGAGATAGGCTTGTAGAACAATTGTTCTGCTAATGACTGGAAATGTACAAGGTTAGCCACATATGAACAAATTTATTGTTACATTTGAGTCTTGGAAGATGACTGAAGTTAATGTGGCTGAGGTATTCTTGTTCCTAAAATAAAATAACTCTTTAGAACTGTTTGAAAAAGGTTTTGATAATTTAAAAAGGCTGGCTTAAAACTTACCTCCTGAAGGAAGCCTTCCCAGATAAATCTATTATTACAGATGTCTATTTTTATATTTTGCCTTTCACTTCCACTGTGTCAGCCTTTGCCTTCTTATCAATCAGTTTGGTAATCTTTTGTACCTGATGTTATGTTTACAAGCCCTCAGAGATTTTCCCTTCCTGTATTATGAAGATAAGCATCTTTCTCATTGGTACCATTCTTGAACCTGGACAAAGCATTCTACACACATTTGGCGTTCAATTAGAGCCCCTGATAGATTGTTTCTGTTAGTTTAAAAGTGAGCTAAGGGCTTAATTTTAGTGAGCTGGGTGCCTTAGTTGGTTAAGCGTCCAACTTCAGTTCAGGTCATGATCTCATGGTTGGTGAGTTTGAACTCTATGTTGGACTCCGTGCTGACAGCTCAGAGCCTGGAGCCTGCCTCAGAGTCTGTGTTGTCCCCTCTCTCTCTGCCCCTCCCCTGCTTGCTCTCTCTCTCTCTCTCTCTCTCTCTCTCTCAAAAATAAACATTAAAAAAAGTTTGTTTTTATTTTTTATTTATTTTTTTTTTTAAAGTTTGTTTTTATTTTTTTTATTTTTTTTTTAATTTTTTTTTCAACGTTTATTTATTTTGGGGACAGAGAGAGACAGAGCATGAACGGGGGAGGGTCAGAGAGAGAGGGAGACACAGAATCGGAAACCGGCTCCAGGCTCTGAGCCATCAGCCCAGAGCCTGACCCGGGGCTCGAACTCCCGGACCGGGAGATCGTGACCTGGCTGAAGTCGGACGCCCAACCGACTGCGCCACCCAGGCGCCCCAAGTTTGTTTAAATAAAATAATAACATTTTAAAAAGTGAGCTATTACCTGGGAAAGAGTTTCTGTGGAAAATTGTACAAAAATATTTTAAAACTTTAATTATTTATAAATAACAATAAGAGAGAAGGACAGGGAAAGGGTAATTAGGTAAATCTCAAATATATTTCCTGTCTGCTGACTTATATATTTTAGTTTCATTTAAAGCATTAGTTTAGTTGGGAGGAGAAAGGGATACTAGTCACCAACTATCTTTCTGTAGCCCTAGAATTTAAATTGCTTATTGAAGGTATGAAACAAGCTTTTCATATTAACCCTTAAGTCTCATGAATTAAGGTTACCTGCTTTTTAACTTTGCCTTGAATAACTAAGGCTCTTTGCTTTTCTTTATTACTTTGTTGAATCTCATTATTTTTCCTCAGCTAACTCTTCCTTCCTTTTCCTATCATTTCTCCATTTATGGTAATATGCTGTTTAGTTCATTGTATTAGAATGTTACGCTGCGTTACATAGCTTACCATTAGTTACCTTTTCTAAATTCTTGTGGCTCACGTTTGAAGACAATTAGAAATCTGAGACCATGTTTTCTCTTATTTACAGTGATATTACTGACTCTTACTCCAAATATTAATTGTTTTTTTAGTCTGGCATGATTGTTATATATAGATCTTGTTTATTTTACCTAAGCAATGTGTGACTATCAAGAAAGCTTACTGACACTTTTTTTAAAAATTAGAATATTCAACAAAATTCTTTTGCATACATACTCAAGTATGGGCATTATGTGAAGCTCTTTACATGCTCTAGGTCACTCAATCCTAATGAAAATAGTTCTCACTCCAAAGTCTAGTACTTTTGAATACTGAATTGAACTTATTTGGTGGCATTTAATAAGACAAATTATTTTCACATAGTAGTTATCATATGGCTTGATTTATTCCTTCAATACTCTTTAAAAAAATAAATGTAGAGGGTTGTGGGAGCAAGTCCCATGTCAGGCTCTGTGCTGGGCATGGATCCTGCTTGGGATTCTCTCTCTCTCCCTCCACCCCTCCTCCCCCTCAAAAAAATAAATAAATGTAGATCCACTTTATGATCAGTATCATTTTCTTACTTTCTGAAGAAAATCTTTTAATATTTCTTATAGAGGAAATCAGCTGGCAATGAATTCCCTAAATTTTCATTTGTATTAGACAGTCTCTCCTTTCTTTTAGAGGATAATTTCACTGAAAGTGGAATTCTATGTTGGTGGGATTTTTTTCCTTCAATCCTTTAAATTTTTCACTCCAGTCACTTCTTTTTTTTTTTTTTTTGCTTTTTTTTAAAGTTTTTATTTAAATTCCAGTTAATTAACATACAGTGTAATATTATATTCAGGTATACAATTTAGTGTTTCAACACTTACATATGATAACCTGTGCTTTTCACAACAAGAGTCCTCCTTAATCTCCATCACCTCGTTAACCCAGCTCCCCTCCCTCCCCTCTGGTAACCATCAGTTTGTTCTTTATAGTTAAGAGTCTGTTTCTTGGTTTGTCTCTTTTTCTTCCTGTGATTCTTTGTTCTGTTTTTTACATTTCACATATGAGTGAAATCATATGATATTTATCTTTCTCTGACTGACTTGTTGGCATAATACACTCTAGTTCCATCCTTGTTTTTGCAAATGGCCAGATTTCATTCTTTCTTATGGAAAAGTAATATTCCATCATAGATAGATAGATACATAGATAGATAAATAGATAATCTCACTTTTTTTTTATGTTTGAAGTTTTAATTTAAATTCTAGTTAGTTAACATATAGTGCAATATTAGTTTTAGGAGTAGAATTTAGTGATTCATCACTTACATATAATACCCAGTACTCCATCCACATGTTGATTGTATGATTTCTAATGAGAAGTAATTCTTATCCTTGATTCTCCATATATAACAAGACTTTTTTCTCTGGTTTCTTTCAAGATATCCTCTTTGCCTTTGGTTTCTTGTCACTGAAATATGATTTGCTTCAGGGTAGCTTTTGTATTTATTCTTGGTGTTCTCTGTTTCCTGGATTTGTGGTTTGGTGTCTGTCATTAATTTGGAAATTTTTTGGCCATTATTTCTTCTATTGGCCATCATACTTTATTAATGTTAGTATTATCTCTTCCTTTTTCCCCCATTCCTTTCTTTTTTCTCTTTAAGCATTCCATTTATACATACACCACATCTTTAAAAAAATGTCCCATAGTTCTTGATTGTCCTCTCTGTGTGTGTTTTTTTTCCCCATTCATTTTTACAGTTTGGGGATCTTCTAGTTACCAATCTTTATGCTCACTGATCCTTTTATAATCTGTGTCCTCTTAGCTGATGGGCCCCTGAAAGAAACACATTCTGTTATAGTTCATTTTTTTTCTAGCTTTCCTTTTAACTTTTTTTCTTAGTGTCTTCATCTCTCTGCCTATTATTACCCAACTTTTTATTCAATTAGAATACTTACATTAGTCACTGTCATTTAAAATTTCATGTCTGAAAATTCCACATCTATGTCATATCTCTTCTAGTTTTGATACTTGATTTATCTCTTCAAAGTGTGTTTTTCCCCCTTACCCTTTGGTGTACCCAGTAATTTTTTGTGGAAAGCCAGACATGGTTTATCAGGTAATAGGAACTGAGGTTAATGGGTCTAATCGTGAGGCTGTATTTTTAGTGCTTTTAAGAGTGAGACTTTGTTGAATGTCTACTGTAGGTATAGGTGTCAGAGATTTCAAATTCCTCTAGTGTTCCCATTTTTGTCTCTTCTCCTGACTTTGGGTTTTTCTTTCAGAGATAATCTGTGTCATGCAGAGGTCTCAGTTGTGATTCATTACTATTACCCTGAAGCCCTTTTGATATGGTGGTAATGTGTGGGGAAGAGGGACTATTCCATAATCTCTCAACTAAATGTCTTTTATTGAGCCTGTGCTTCTGGCCTGTGAGTGGCCTATGACCTTTACAAGCTTTTGTTCTTGTATAAGTTTTCAGCCCCTAGCCCGTCAGACAAGACAGGAAGGCTAGAGGAAACTGGACTAGAAGAATGTTCTTCTCCATGGCTCTGGACAAGGATCTGGTAAGAACTCTTCCCCCCAGAGAGTAGCCCTTTGCTACAGAGAAAGCTCTGGGAATATCTTGCAGAGATTACTCTTCCCCTCCTCTGTCAGAGCCACAAGGGGATCTTCCTCAGATATTCACAGTAAGAACCTAGTGAGGTTCCTGGCAGAAGTGTGGGGTTTCCTCTAAGCCTGCAGCCCCCAGGAGTCCTTCATTCTGACTCTGATCCACATTCAGCCTCTAGCAGTTTGTGAAAATTACCTTTTAAGTGTTCTTCCCAGTTTATGGCTCTAGAAGTTTCTACTCCAGGTAACCAAATCTCAGCTGTGACTCTCTGTAGTCTTGTGTCTCGTGTGTCGAGGTGGCTGTTTGCCCTGTAACCTCAGTTTTCTGATGAAAGCAATAAAATGCTTTTGTTTTTCATTTCTCTAGCTTTTTGTTGTTATAAGAATGGGAATGATGACCTCCAAAATCTTTACATGGAGTTGTTGCTGATTTTTAACAATATATATTTATCCAAACAACATTATTCTGCAAACTATTATTGAGCATCTCATCTATGTCAGGCACTGTAATAAATGTAGTGGCCATGAAGAGAAGCCGATCAGACAGCGTCTTCAAAATCCCTTTCCACTCATAAGGTAGCTGCTGATTTCTTGCTATCCCAATTAATAGAAAGAGTGCCAGGATTCTCTAAATAAAAGCTGTCTTCCCATTTCTGTATGGGTGACACACTGTCAGATGTGTAAATTCTATGCAGAGGTATTTGTTTCCTCCTCCTGATGTCAAGCTGTTGAGTGTGATTTGTACTTCCTGCTGCTTTGCTTCAGGCAAGGGAGGAGGTGACAGCTCCCATTTGAAGAATTAGACTAATTGCAGTAAACACCCGAGGTTCTCAAGGAATGTGCAAATATAGAAAATCAATTTTATAGTATTATTATCCAATTTTACAGGGTATAATAATATATTTATGAAGCCTTAGCTTCAAATATAGAAATAGAGATGATGAACATAAACAAAAATAAGACCAAAGTAGGCTCTATGCCCAGAAATCCAAAGCAATAAACTAAGTGCAGCAGAAAAATATGGCCAAAAAAGAAGAGTTTTCAAACGCACAAAAAAGTGCTTTGAAAATACTTTCTACCAAATTGAAAGAGGGTTGAACACTGCAAGAGTTTTCCACAGTAAAAGACCTTTTAGAATGTCTATATGAATCCTTTAATTTAGCAATTAGGAAATTGATGATCAGAAATGATATCATACTTGCCAGAGCTTGAGATTTGAACTAGAGTTCAAGTCTCCTCAGTGCCAGTTGTGGTTTCATCTACACAGCTAAAAACTTTATCTATGGCTTCCTTTCCTTTATAGATAGGTCTAATGCAGTTCCATAGCAGGATTTAGATAGACAAAATAAATCATAAACAATGGACACATCAATATAAGCAACTAAGATACATTCATAAGAGTGATAAATATGGTGCAGAAATCTACTGATGAAGGACTTTGTTTTATTATTATATTTTGTCATATCTAAAATAAAAATTTTGGTAAATTCCCTACATACATGTATCTCTATTAGATAAAAAAAAATAATTACATATATTGAAATAGAAACAATTCACAAATCAATAAAAACTCTTCTCCCCAACAAGCAAGTTAGTTTTTAAATTGAATTAATTGTTATTTGGTGTATAGATTATTAGTAGCTATTGATAAATACCTTTGAATCAGTATGTGTGTTGGCTTCACTCTAGAAAGTACTGCTCAAGTTTTCAAAATGCCAGAGACAGAAGATAAAGCATGCCTGACCAATTAACACTGGCTTTTGGAATTGAAGTATACCAACATCACTATTAAATTCTATAATTGTTCATCTTTGTTTTAAACTTTATTTGGCATTTTATTTTAAAATTTTTTTAACGTTTATTTATTTTTTAGACAGAAAGAGACAGAGCATGAACGGGGGAGGGGCAGAGACAGAGGGAGACACAGAATCGGAAGCAGGCTCCAGGCTCTGAGCCATCAGCCCGAGCCCGATGCGGGGCTGGAACTCACGGACCGTGAGATCGTGACCTGAGCTGAAGTCGGAGGCTTAACCGACTGAGCCACCCAGGCACCCCTGGCATTTTATTTTAAAGACATATTTGTATTTGTGCTTCCAAAGTGGCAATTTAAAGTCTTCAGTGCAGCAAAGAATTCTCATCTTGGTTTTTCTTCAAATTGTTAGGTATGCATGAAAGCATATGGTGTTTCTTTTTAATCTCTCACATGTGTTTTTCTTATTCTAATTATAAAGTTAATACTTCAATATATTTGAACACAATCAAAAAGTATTATCTTGGGGCACTTGGGTGACTCAGTCGGTTAAATATTGCACTTTGGCTCAGGTCATGATCTAATAGTTCATAGTATGGAACCCTGCATCGGGCTCTGTGCTGACAGCTCAGAGCCTGTAGCCTGCTCCAGATTCTTTATCTCCCTCTTTCTCTGCCCCTTCCCCACTCACACCCTGTCTCTGTCACTCTCTGTCTCTCAAAAATAAATAAACATTAAAAAAAATATATTGTCTTTTGTAGGCCGGGAAGGCAAATCAGAGTAAGAATGCATGTGTGTGCTAGAGGTGGGTAAGCCAGGGAGAGGCAGAGGATGGGGAAGGTAAAACAACAGAAACCAAGAAAGCATGAGAAGAATAGAGACTGGTTATGAACTCAGAGAATGGATAGGATAAATCATCAATGAACCCAGACAGTCAACTGAAAGAGAGGAGAACTACAACAAGTAAATGGACCCAGGGAATTTTTGTAAACAGGAGATTGATATGATAAACCAGGGGCTGTGGGAGTGGAAATGGAGACCTATCAGAGATTTGCAGTAGAGGAAATTGATAGAGAGGAGCAGAATCTGTATTTATTCATATCTCCTAGGATGTTGCTTCTCAACTTTGAAGTATCTACAAATCACCTGGGGATCTTGTTAAAATGCATATTTGGAATCTCGAAGTCTGAATTGAAGCCTGAGATCTCTTAACAAGCTCCCAGATGATGTTCATGATCTGGGTACATGGACCACACTTTGTATTAGCAACTTTCTAGGGCATTTATTTTATTTTATCTCTGGCAATATTCACCAAAATAGGAAAAAACTCCCAAAGTTACTGGGCTGTGTTAGTTATTATAATTGGCTTAATAAAATGTAAATGGTATGAAGCCAAAATGTGAGCTAATTCCATTCATGGAATATTTAAGACTTCTGTTATTTTAACAAGTGATATGAAGAATCTAAGACACAAAGATTTTTTTCCTGTTGGCATTCAGTAGTTTTTGCTTGTGAGATGGCATTTAGTTTGTTCATATATAGTCACAGATTATGTCGAAAAGGCAATCTCTAAAAGATGAGTGGTCAGCTAATGTTCTATATCTTTCTATACCCATTTGGCTAGATCATAGTGTCTGGGACTTGTTGTCTTAGGTATAAAGGGAAAATGGATTGGGTTACATAGTTTCATTTCATGTAGACAGCAATATTTTTTAAACTCATCTAAAAATGTGCTAGTGTTCTGATATTAGTCGTTTAATTTTTTAAAATTTTTTAATGTTTTTATTTATTTTTGAGACAGAGAGAGACAGAGCATGAGCAAGGGAGGGGTAGAGAGAGAGGGAGACAGAATCTGAAGCAGGCTCCAGGCTCTGAGCTGTCAGCACAGAGCCCCATGCGGGGCTCCAACTCACGGACTGTGAGATCATGACCTGAGCCAAAGTCCGATGCTTAACCAACTGAGCTACCCAGGCGCCCCTATTAGTCATTCATTTAAATTAAATGGCATTTTGGGGGCACCTGGGTGGCTCTTTTAGTTAAGCATCTGACTTCGGCTCAGGTCATGATCACACTCACAGTTTGTGGTTTCAAGGCCAGCGTCAGTCTCTGTGCTGACAGCTCAGAGCCTGGAGCCTGCTTCAGATTCTGAGTCTCCCTCTCTCTCTGTCCCTCCCCTGTTCACGCTCTGTCTCTCTCTCACTCACTCTAAAATAAACAAACATAAAAAATTAAAAAAACTAATTAAATGATAATTTGGAATAGGGCCTTTTGAAACAGATGAAGCACACTCAGCATCTTCACTGAAGGTAAGAAAGTTAAGGTTTAAAAAAGGTGATTTGAATTGATCAAAAGCATAAGAATATTCTTTTCTCTGATGAGGAAAACACGTTTAATATCTGTATGAATTTAGAGTCAAAAGAATTTGCCATGTGTAAAGGCTGACACATTATTAACATCCATATTTCTGTTTATCATCCATCGGATTACTCAAAGCCCATTGTCATACATTGATTCTAACTCTCTGTTATTGAAAGCAGAGTATCATTATTTACCAAAGAAGGGCTAAATTACCTATCCCTACTGATTCCGTAACTTCCCCTTGGATGGGAATATAGACCTCAGTTTGTAAAAACTGTTCACGAAAAGTGCGTTGTAACTTCCCACTTGCCCACTGACCCCATGTGAGTCACTCACCCCTTGGGGTTATTCTCTCAAGAAAATAAATCGGGGCTAGAGTTTGGGGAAGGGGAATTAGGACTGAATGATGTCATCTGTCTCTGGTTTCCTAATGCTATTACAATCTTAATAAAGATACTATAAAGAACAAGTATCTTTTGAAAGGTTAGTATAAGCTAACATGTATTGAAGGAAATAGGTCTACAATGACTGAAACAATTGCATGAGACACTAATTTTAGTTACTAAATTATGGGCAGAAATATCATGTAACTACTCTTTAATTACATAGCGTTGTTGATTGTTTGCTGAATTATTGAATGATTACCACGGATGCCGAGATAATTACTCAGGGCCTGATTCAGTCTCAAAGTGTCTCTGCAGCTGCAGAGGCTGCTAAAGCCTGGGGATTTTTCCCTCTGGTTGACAGCTTTGCAGACTCTCCTTCCGTTTGAAGTCATAAGCCAGACTCTCTTTTGACTCTGTCACCTATATCCCCATATAGTGACTGGTGCATAAGGGCACTTAAATGATTTCATGTCAAATCTTGGCTTCACTGAAGGAGCCTAGAAATATAATTCTTGCTGCTAACCAAAAGCCCAAGAGAGGAGTTACCTAACACCCTCTTATCTGCTCTAAAGAACCCTCTCTTCTCACTATTATCCTTCTGTTTTGTTAACTCTTTTTCAACTACCTGTGGAATGTTCTCTGTTTGCTGATGATTGATCTCTTGGTTTTATTGAGGTAGAGTTAACAAATAAAATTGTGTGTATGTAAAGAGTACAATGTCATGATTTTATCTATCTATCCATCTATCTAACAAAATGATTACTATGATCAAGTTAATTAACACTTTCATTACCTCACAGTTACTTTTTGTGTGTGTGAGAAACTTAGATCTACTTTCTTAGCAAATTTCAAGTATTCAATATATATTATTAACTACAGTCACCATGATGTACATTAGATGCTCAGAACTTACTCATAGTATGACTAGTAGTTTGTAGCCTTTGACCAACACCCCTACTTCTCCTACACTAAGGCCCTGACAACTACCGTTTTTTTCTCTGCTTCTCTGAGTTTGATTTTTTTTTTTTTAATTCCACACAAAAGTGATACCAGCATTTGCCTTTCTCTGTTTGGCCTATTTCACCTCCAAGTTTACCCATAATGACCTCCAAGTTCACCCATGTTGTCACAAATGGTATGACTTCCTCCTTTTTTATGGATGGATATCATTTTATGTGTGTGTTTGTGCATGTATCACACTTTCTTTATCCACATATCTGTCAACAGACACATAGGTTGTTTTCGTGTCTTGGCAGTTATAAATAATGCTGCCATGAACATGGTGGGGTAGAAATATCTTTCTCATTTAGTATTCTTCTTTTCTTTGAATTCATATCCAAAGTGGAATTGCTGAATTATATGGTAGTTTTATTTTTAAACTTCTGAGGAATCACCATATTGTTTTCCATACTGCTTTATGAGTTTACATTCCCACCAATAGTGTACAATTGTTCCCTTTTCTCCATCCTTACCAACAGTTATTATCACTTGTCTTTTAAATAATAGCTAACAGGGGTGAGGTGATATTATGGTTTTGATTTACATTTCCCCAATGATTAGTGATTTTTAGCATCTTTTCTTATAACTGTTGGCCATTTGTATATCATCTTTGGAAAAATGTCTATTCAGGTTCTTTGCCCATTTGTGTAATCAGATTTTTTTTTTACTATTGAGTTGTATGAGCTCCTTATATATTTTAGATATTAACCCCTTATCAGATATATTTGGCACATATTTTAGCCCTTTCTGTAGCTTACCTTTTCTTTTTGTTGATTGGTTTCTTTGCTGTGCGAAACTTTTTAGTTTCATATTATACCATTGTTTATTTTTTCCTTTGGTTACCTGTGTTTTTAGTATCATATTTAAAAACTCAATGCTGAGACCAATGTCAAGGAGCTTTCTTCCTATGTTTTCTTCTAGTACGTTCATAGTTTCAGATCTTACATTAAGTGTTTAATCTATGTGAAGTTAAGGTTTCCAAATTGTGTAGATAGGGATCCAATTTCATTGTTTTGAATGTTTTCCTAACACTGTTTATTGAAGAGACTATCTTATCCACATTGTGTATTCTTGGTGCCCTTGTTAAAATTTAGTTGACTGCAAATCCATGGTTTATTTCCGAGAACTCTATCCTGTTCTGTTGTTTTATGTGACTGTTTTTATGCTATACCATACTGTTTTGGTTATTCTAATTTTATAATATAATTTGAAATAAGGAAGTGTAATATCTTCAGTTTTCTTCTTTCTCAAGATTGCTTTGGTTATTTGGAGTCGTGGGTCTATAAGAATTTTACTATATGTGTTCTTAAAAAGATTAGGATTTTTATTTTATTATTTTTGAATGTTTAGTTATTTTGAGAGTGTGTGAGTGGGGGAGGGTCAGAGGAAGAGGAGAGAGAGAGAATCCCAAGCAGGCTCCATACTGTCATGACACTGTCAGTGCAGAGCCCAAAGCAGGGCTTGATCCCACCAACCATGAGATCATGACCTGAGCTGAAATCAAGAGTCAGATGCTAAACTGATTGAACCACCCAGATGCCCCAAGAATAGGATTTTTCAATAATAATCTGTAGTAGGGTGAAGTCTCCATAATAAAGCAAAACAAAAACAAAAACACTAAATCAACAAAAACAATAATCAAAAAACAAAACCAAAGTTAGAAAATGAGGAAAAAAATGTTTGGTTATATGGAAACTTAAAATTTGTTTATTTCAATAGTTACTATAAGGTTTACATCAATTGACAATGAAGTAATGTTTACAAACCATTTAAGAAAAGAGGTTAATATCAATAATATATTCATTTTCTGTAAGTTAATAACATCAATAAATAGTCCCTAACATAGGTAAAAAAAAAAAGGCAACTTAAAAATAATAGATGCCAATAACCACACAAAATATGTCCAATCCCTATAATATTTATGAAAATACTAATTTTATTTTAATGTATATTTATTTATTTTGAGAGAGAGAAGGAGGGAGAGTGCTTGGGGGAGGGGCAGAGAAAGAGGAGGAGAGAGAATCGCAAGCAGACTCCATGCTGTCAGCGCAGAGCCCAATGCAGGGCTCCATCTCACAAACTGTGAAATCATGACCTGAGCGGAAATCAGGAGTTGGACACTTAACCAACTGAGTCACCCAGGTGCCCCCAAAATACTAATTTTAAAATAATGCTTTTTTCTGCCGTTAGATTGGCAAAAGTTGGAAATATTGACAAATCCAATACTAATAGGGTGAAGTTAAGTGACTTCTTTGGTCCACTGTTGATGAGTACATAAATAAAAAAAATTTTGCTAAATAATTAGGCATTATTTAAAATTTAAAATATGCATAATTTGAAGTTTTCCTCCTCACTTTCTCTCACACTTTATACTTGATTCATAAGAAAATTCTAACTCTATCTTTAAAATATATTCTGAGCACATTAATACTTACTAATACTTAGTACCAGTCTAACTTCATAGCCTTTAGCTTGGACTCATACAGTAGCTTTCCAAGAGTCCCCTGTATCTAATGACTTTCCTTGTGATAAGTTCTCGGAGCAGCCATATCAGGTCATGTCACCTCCTCCCACACCCACCATGATCCTGCATCTAACTTCCCTTTAAAACTCCCATGTATCTTCCCTTCACACTTAACTGCAAGACCTCATTGCCTTTGACATGGAACTTACATGATCCAGCCCTTTGTAATTCTTTGACTTCATGTGTTAACTGCCCTTGCCCTTGTTCTCTGTAGTCCACACATACTCACCTGTTTGCTATACCTCAAACCAGCATCCTCTTTCTGGCCTTCACACTTACTGTCATTTTGTCTGGAGTCCTTTTCCTCTGTTCATAGTGGCCGTCTGCCTCAAGTAACTCAGGACCCTGAGTATTATTTCCTCAGATTTTCCCTATCTATCTAACAGAGCAATCCTATACCCTATCATCATCTACTTGCTTTATTTGCCTTTCTTTTTAGAATTTTCACAATACTACTACTGCGTGCCATTATATTCTCTATCTATGTGCATACATATTTACTGTCTTCCCCCTCTAATAGTAGGTAGGGTCCAAAAGAGCATTTCTTAATTGCTGTATCTTCAGCAACTATAGTAGTACCTGGTTCATACTGCACACTCAGTAAATATTTGTTAAATGAGTGAAAAGATACATGAATGGATAACTTCTGAATATACAAACCCACTACTAGGACTCTATCCTATTTAAGGAAGGGAAGCTGCTCATATATTCATGTTCTTGGCTATTTCTAATAGAAAACGTTGGAAACAATTCATTGATATAAACGTTGAATAATTTGTAGTTCACACACACTAAGAAATACTGGAAAACCAATTAAGAAAGAATAAGCTAGTTCTGTATGTATAGATCTGAAAATGTATCAATGATGCTTTGTTAACCCAAAAAAGTAAACTACATACCTGACTAAATTTTATTGCATAGATATTATTTATGCTATCATCATGCATATAGGTTTTAAAAATTGGGGGAGTAGCCACAATAATTTTTTAATTTTCCTTAACATATCCCAAAGATAATTTTGCAATTAAATCCATCTTATTTGAATGTTATATTAACTTTGTAAGGGACATGATAGTAAAGAAAATAATGGCTGCATGATTTTATACTTTATGCAACATGATTCTCTATCTTCAGAAATTCAAATATAGAAGTACCAGAAAGAAAAACAATGAGATACATATGTTGATATACTTTGTAATTCTTCTGTCTTACCTTTCTATTGGGAATGCATACAAACATGCATTAGTTTATCCAAAGTTTGGAAAATTCCGATGTTAGTGCATATTGTTTTAAGAAAAAACAAAGCAACAAGAAAAAAGTAGAATTAAAGTTGACTGCTTAGTGATCAGCATTTGATAGCTTCTGTTTATTTGATCCCATTACTTTTCTTATTACCTATTTTTCTTAGCTTTTGGTCAGCATTTAGAGGTTAGCTCATCCACTGAAGACAGTAATTAATAAAATATGCATGGTGTTCTTGTTTTTCTGAACTAATTCAAAGGAGCTGGATTTCAAAGCTAAAAAGATATTTCTCTACCAGAAAGTTTTTACTTTCTTTAGATAAATTCATTTACCAAGAGTTTACATTAGACTAAATTAAATGCATGTGATGTAAAGATGAAATTCTATCATGAAAGATGATTGATGACAGTTATGTTAAAAGAGTGTGAGGTATCCTTTCTCTTGCCAAGTCAGTACTATTATCTTTTTTTAAATTAAAGCTAAATAAAGTGATATTAGATTTTAGATTCTACAAAATCAACCATATCAGAATCACTCTCTTCTCCATTAGTAAAATTATTTGCCTTAGTTCAAAATGACATGCTATTACTTCTAAAACTGTGTTTAATTTTTAACATGTCTTTTATAAAACTTTCTTGTTCTGCTTTATTGCTACCCAATAATTCTGGAATATTTTGTTGAAATTGATCTCTGGTATTCACAGATTAAGACATTTAGAAACCCCTGATTGATATAAGTCAGATGTTCAGAACATGGGGACAAGTGGTATTTACTAGTGGTAGAATTAGTAATTTTGGGGCAACAGAAAAGAACTTACACGCAAGTAGTATTTTTATGCCTCAGATCTTGTGTTCACTAGAGGGTAGTTCTGCCGTAACAAGACCAGTGCCCCACACCCGAAGTAACTTTGGTTACTTCTTTATTCCCTGGAGATAAAGATGTATTTGTAAGTTTTCCAGACAAGGAGAATACTAACTGATGCTCAGGAAGTGAGGATAAGACAGTAGGTCTCATCCTGTAGCTGGTTTATATACCTGCATCCTTAACTAGACCATGAATCCCTAAGGACAAAGACCCTATTCATTCATCTCTATACTTAATCAGCAATGTTCTTGACTTAGAATATGAAATGATGAACGAATTAATTGCTACTTAGGATGATCTGAATTATTGCATTGCCTTGGAAATAAAGACTATGGTTAAGGATGAAACCATAGTAATGTGTTGTGGCCTAAAATCAATGTTAATCATTCCTTATTAAATCTGCATGGCCCCTTTAGCCACATTCAAGTTTCATTGAGGTAAATATTCCTATTATTCATAATAAGTGAACTCTATTTCTAGATGTCTATGAATAGGAGAGCTTATAGCTAAATAAAGCTAGGAAGAAAAAAAATATCCTGCTCATTTGATTTGCCAAAGGAGCTTAAGGACCAGTCTTTATCTTTTGAGTGTAACCTTTCTGTATCTTTGGCTGATACTCTGATTCAGCCATTTGAGCAACTTTTTCAGCTTCCTCAGAGAGCTCATCTGTTGGAACTCTGTATTATCATCCTAACATTCAAGGCCTGCCACCCTCCCACTTGTTAACTTGTCCACCTTAGCTTCTAATAATCAGCATAACTTACTTTCTCTAGAGGAGTTTGCACATCTCCATACATAGTATGTAGGACATCTGGGTGAGGGAATAGGGGCAACAGATGAGCATTTGGGTCCTCACAGACTCTGTAAAATGATATACACATTGTATTTTTACCCTGGAAAGTAAGTCCGTAGCTCTTTAGTAGCTTTACAGTGGAACCTGCGACCTGTGCCAAACAATTTAGAACCATTTTTTACTTTATTGCCTGTGTTTCTGCTATTACTTACTCCTAAAGTGCCCATTAAAAAAAAAAATCACCATCTAACCAAATTCCACGTTCAAATGTAATCTGTCACCTATGAAAATTTACCCAGAGTTGTCTTATCAATCTCTGAACATGTAAAGGACCTATTATTTACTTATATGGTCCTACATTATTAGTAAATTGTTGCATGGCTATCTTAGCCTAAAGAGCCTAAGTGTCCATCAACTGATGAATGGATAAAGAAAATGTGGTAGGGTGTCACATTTTAAGAAAAAACTGAACTCTTTCTGTACCATAAAAAGAGCTAAAATGAAACAAAACCAAACCAAAAGAAAGTTATTGTGAAAGCTATTTATAACTGTGAACAGGTAGTTAAACAGTAATTTCTTTACTGATAAGGCATGTTATCAATTTATATTCTTAGGTATATGGAAACTAGTACTTAAGCCTATTAAAAAGTTGATTGGGTTGGGGCACCTGGGTGGCTCAGTCGGTTAAGCGGCCGACTTCGGCTCAGGTCATGATCTTACAGTCCCTGAGTTTGAGCCCCGTGTCGGGCTCTGTGCTGACAGCTCAGAGCCTGGAGCCTGTTTCAGATTCTGTGTCTCCCTCTCTCTGACCCTCCCCCGTTCATGCTCTGTCTCTCTATGTCTAAAAAATAAATAAACGTTAAAAAAAATTTAAAAAGTTGATTGGGTTCACAGAAGGAAGTGTGATTTGTAAAAACAAAAAACAAAAAACAAAAAAAAAGAAAACACATATCTGCAAATATTTATGGGAAAACTGAATAGCCTAACAAACAAATCTATGTTTGAACTCAAAGAGGTTAAGGATCTCACATTTTCATTCAAGGTTTAGGAAACAGAGTCAAAACTGAGCATATTCTCACTTCTAAAATTTGAGCAAGGTCCACTTCAAAAAATGTTTAACGGAAACCATCTTGCACTGCTGGTGGGAATGCAAACTGGTGCAGCTGCTCTGGAAAACAGTGTTGAAAATTTAATTTAATAAAAAATTAAAAATAGATCTATTCTATGACCCAGCAATAGCACTATGAGGAATTTACCCAAGGTATACAGAAGTGCTAATGCATAGGGGCACATGCATCCCAATGTTTATAGCAACACTTTCAACAATAGCCCAATTATAGAAAGAGCCTAAGTGTCCATCAGCTGATGAATGGATAAAGAAAATGTGGTTTATAGTCAATGGAATACTACTTGGCAATGAGAAAGAATGAAATCATGCCATTTGCAGCAATGTGGATGGAACTAGAAGGTATTATGCTGAGTGAGGTCAGTCAGAGAAGGACAGATATCATCATGTGTTTTCACACATGTGGATCTTGAGAAACTGAACAGAAGACTATAGGGGAAGGGAAGGGGAAAAAAATAGATCCAAATAGAGAGGGAAGGAGGCAAACCACAAGAGACTATTAAATACAGAGAACAAACTAAGGATGGATGGGGTGATGGGAGAGAGGGAAAATGGGTGATGAGCATTGAGGAGGGCACTTATTGGGATGAGCACTGGGTGTTGTATGTAAGCCAATTTGACAATACATTATATTCATTAAAAAAAAGAAAAATGTTTAAAAGTGCTTTAAACTATGTTTTCTTGAAACAATCCCATCACTAACCCACTGAAAAGTATATTCAGCTTTATGCCATCCAGAGGTAATTACTCTGAGAGGACCAGAAAAACTACACATTAGGTATCTAAGAATGTGTAGGATATTAGGGGAATAGCAAATATATGACAGTATGTCAATGAAATAATAAAATGAATAAGTATCTCAAGAAATCAAAACTCTTTGTTATAGTTGTATCCTAATCCTTTATGCTCTTGATTTCATAAGAAGAAGGGACATTATGAATAATAAAGACAGATACATGCAGATATAAGATGATACACTTATCATGCTTTCTTCTACTTATTTTGTACAGTAAATATTCATTGATTGAATAGTCAGAACTCTTGCATGCAAAATCTATAGGCCAAAACAGAGCAAGTGTTCATACGTAAGAATTTTTCAACAGTTTGTCATAGCCAACAGAAATAGAAATGTACTAATCAGATGTTCTTCCTTGACAGTATGCATCAAAATGGATTCTGCAAACTAAAAAGTTCAGATCGATTATCTACATTGATGAACTTAATACCTCACGAAAGTGGAAATTGAATTTTCACAACCGTTGAAGTCTAGGGCTGCACGAAACAGTAACCATTTTCCTAAAATTAATATCTGGTATATGTTTATATAAGGAATGTGACTATCAAATCTTGCAATGCATATCTCAGATAAAAAGGGTCACTGAGTGGCATTGGATGAATGTAAATAGCCCTTAAATTTCTCTTTATTTCATGAAATATGTGGCAATATGTTTGTTTCATTTTTATTTTAAAACTGTCACAAACTTTGCATAAAACATACAAAAACTTTTTTTCTCCACCTTTTGAGCGTAAATTACTGACATGATGTTCCATCATCTTCAAATATTTTAGTGTATTTCCTATAAATATGTATTCTACCTAGTCATATTACAATCACCAAAATCAGAAAATTAATATTGATACATTGGTACCATCTACCCTGCAGCCATCATCAGTTTTTGCCAAGTGTCCCAATGATGTCTTTTGGAGAAAAAATAACCAGCCCAGGATCAAATATTGCATTTAGTTGCCATGTCATTTTAGTTTTGTTTAGTCTTTCCTAGGTTTTGATGACCTTGTAGTTTTGAAGATTACAGGAAAATGATTTTGTAGAATGCCTCTCAATTTGGCTTTCTGTGATCTTTCCTCATGAAGACATTACAATTGTGCATCTAAGGCAAGAGTATTACTGAAATAACGTTGGTGTTCATTTTCTCCTATCATTTAGCAGATAACTTCAATTTGTAAAATTACTGATAAAGTTAACTTTGATCATTTGGTTAAGGTAGGGTCTGTAGGTTTTTTCACTGTGAAGTTACTCCTTCCTTCATCCTTTTTAATACGTAATTTGAAGGGTAAACTTAATGAAAATATGTAAATATTCTATTCTTCGTTCTTTTAAACATTTATTTATATGAATATGGACTCAGGGCTTAAATTGTAGTCAATGAATTGTTATCTTTTATTATTTTATTTTATTATAACTAATTACTTTGATATTCAAATTGCCTAAGATTTGGCTCCTGGGAGGTTTTTCAAGCTAGATTCTGTATCATTTTGATATGTCTGCATCATTTTGGGGCAGTCTTTATGAAAAAAAAAAAAAAAAAGTTCCAGGATCACCTTTTATTATCCCTGTTGTGTCCCTGCCAGAAAACAAACAAACAACAAAACAAAAATTTCTCCAGAAGCCCTAATAATTCCTTAAGTTGAGAATGACATATAGAAACCAAGATCTGGAAGATAGTTATCCCGATTTCTATTATCTGAGCTCCTAGGCTCAGAGGACAGAATTAGTGAATATACATATACTTGTGTGTTCTCATGTGTGCATGTGTGTGTGTACTCATGCTCATATTATTATATGCATATCACTTAGCGTGGACTGCTATAACAAAATGCTGTAGTCAGGGTGAATTAAAAAACAGACACTTAGGTCTCACAGTTCTAGAGAGCGGGAAGCACAAGACCAATGTTCCGCGAGATTCAGTTCCTAGTGAGAATCCACTTCCTGGTTTATAGATGGCTACCTCCTCTCTGTGTGCTCACTTGAACTTTCTTCACATATGCTCATGGAGAGAGAGAGTGCATGTGCTTGTGTCTCTTTTCATAAAAGGGCATTAATCCTACCATGAGGGTCCCACTTTTATGACCTAATCTAAACCTAATTACCTTCCAACAGCCTCACCTCCAGTACCATCACATTGAGATTAGGACTTCATCATACAAATTTGGAGAAGATACTGTCAACCCATACCAAAATACATTTAGACATACCCTATATATGTATATACACTCACATTTACATCTTTATTTCTGTATCTACTTCTCTGTATTGATCTCTCTGTTTACTCTATGAACAGTCTAAATCCAATATTACAGGTGTCATTCCAGTTTTCTTCCTTCCATATTTGTAACTATTCTTTGACAACATCTGGAATCCATTATCCTCAATATTTACTTATTTGATTGACACTCTCCTACATGTAACCAGTCTCCTTTTGCTACTTCTTCTCTACCCCCCATCAAGATTTCTTTATCATCCTATTCTGAATCCAACACCAAATGCCAGGCCACCACCACCACTGCCTTCTTGCGTGGATGCCCTCCTCACCCTGCTTGGATATGAACATCCTGCACCAGGCTTTTGTCATTGCTACCCCATCAGTGACACTCTCTACACCTTGCTCTATCTGCCCTCCTAAGGTGACACTCTCTTTACCCTACTCAGTCTCCAGTGCCCCAGGTTGGAGCCCTACATTGCTATCTTCATCCTGTTTAGTCTCCATCCTTGTGGCAGATTGTGGAGGTTCCTGTCCCTGCTCTCACATCATGGATGCTTAATTTGCTTAGCCAAACTATTGGCTTTTGAAAGGGAGGTGAGGGGCAAACAAAAGAAAAAAAAACACAAAAGAAGGGAAGAGGTAGAGGAAGAGAAAAAAGAATGGCAATAGTTTTTTTAAAATGCACATCAATGTATACTTAAGAACAAAACAAAAGAAATATGCCTGGAGATAGATCTTTATACTTTTTTTAGGGTTTTTTTTTAGCTCTTACCACTTTAAAATTCCCAAAATCTTATACATTGTTGGAGTCAGCATGTTCTATTACATTGAGTAATAGGGCCAGTGAACATTTCTAAATAGATTTAGAGGTTCAAAAGCCACCCACAGAAAGTGCACACAAAGGTTTTCAACACAATGTTTATCTTTAGGTTCTGCCTAGGTTCAATTTGAGAAGCCCTAAATGATCATTTATAACACAAGACCAACATTCAGCAAGCATCTATTGAAAACATTTCATGGGAAAAATTTTGTGGATGAAAACACAGATATCATCAGGGTTATCAGAGTTATTTACAATATTTACTATATTTGTGAGAGTTATGTTACCAGAGTTATTGGGTTTAAAGCAAGTTAGGACAGTAGTTAAGAATATGTACTCTGCAGCCAAATGTCCCAGTTCAAATCCTGGTTTAGTCACTTATTAACTGTATGATGTTTGACAAATTGATTAACATTTCTGTCTTTCCATTTCCTCTCCTATTAAATGGGAATCATAGAAGTAACTGTATCATTGACTTGTTGTGAGGTTTAAATATCATAGTTTTCTAACTGGCACAAGAGTTTCTGGCACATATTATTGACTATGTAAATGTTTACTGTTATTTTGGGGATAGGGTGGAGATAGTAGCTGCTTGCTAAGTCTGCTAGTATTACACAGGGAAGGAAGCCTGTCAACCTGAAGTGAAAATGAGTTAAAATAGAAAAAGAAATTTCTTAGAAGGCTAGATCTGTGAATGTGTATAAACAAAAATCTGGAAGCTAGGTCAGAAGGAAAACTGTGTTTTATGGAAAGTTTAAATGGCATTACCATTTTGAGAGGAATTATATTGCTGACTGCTTATGGGGGTAAACAACTGAAAAGACAAGAAGGAATTTTACACACCATTTGCTAGGGTAGGCATGTTTTAGGCAATTAGAGTGATATTTTCTAACATTGGTTAAACTGTAATTATCAGCACTTAGGATCCAATCAAGTAGCTTTGTGATACTTCTCTGGCACAAAATTACTGTTATTTTTACTTTCCAATCTCAAAGTTACATATAAATTAGTGTTACAGATTTAAAGTAAAACAACAACAACAACAACAACAACAACAACAACAATAACAAAACCAGGGAAGTAATTATCCTGAGGTCTCAGTCTCATACCTGAGATTCAAAGGAGAAAAATAAAGCATCATTATTTATGACATCTGCATTCTTCCTGCCCAGCCCAACATACTTTAGTGGAATCCAAAAAGATGTGTAGAGAGATTACAACATTTACACAGAATCTGGTTTCACTATTTTTTCTATGTGTTTGTGACTTTTAGGAAATCAGGTCTGAGTTTTATTTTGGCATTTACACCTACTGTCTGGAGTTTTCTAAGTGTAAACGAGATAAAATATCACCAGTCTTGCATAATACTTGGCCCATATTAGACAATAAAGCATAACATTAAGCAGTAATGCCACCCCCCTTCTAAAAAGGGCAAATAATGATTTTAAGAGCCTCAAACCTATACAAACGATAATCAGATGCAGATTCAGTACTTCAGTACTTTTTTGTTACTTGCCTATGGAAAAAGAGGGAAGGGGAACAGAGTTTGCCATCCCAAATATGTCTCTTGGCATAAGGATATTTTGAGCTGATTACTTTTTTAGAAACTGAGGACACAGGCAGGGGCAGGTAGATAGCATAAATGTATGATTGGTATTAAGGAGGGCACTTGATGTGATGAGCACTGGGTGTTATATGTAAGTAATGAATCACTAAGGTCTCCTGAAATTAATATTACACTATATGTGTAGGAGATCTTCGAGAATAATTTCCAAAGCTGTGACTCCCAGAGCAAGGGTGAAAAGGTTCCTTTTATTTCGGGTTAGGATGGATATTTAGATGGGAGAGCCTTGTCATCGTATGTGGAGGTGGACATAAGATCACACATGTGCCTTAAGGAAACATGCCTGTATATACATTGTATATTATGTAGATAAGGCTGTGCTCCTCCTTGAGTGGGAATGTCAGTATTATAATGAGGTAGTTAATTGTTGGTCATTTCAGAGGTCACCCATGATCCATCTGCACAGGTGCAAGTTGGGACTTTAGCTCAAACTGGTCTGGGTGGGCTGGGCCACGGAATTCTTCCTCCAGGCATTCGTTATTGCTTGGGGGGTAGTTTTGGTTTCCATTATGGAGTACTATGCTCATAGGATCTTTTGCCTGAGTTAAGGAATAAGCTGAAACAAAGAGCATAAGGAAAATGTGGGACAAATGTCAGTGGGTACAGGCAGGTGAGCAGTAAAGGTTAGGTGTTAAGGTCCAGCTGGTGACACTAAGAATTTCCATGACCTCATAGAATTTATTACAAAATTTGATTTTTTGCTATTTTGGATAGATAGATCAATAGTATACTACATCTATTTAATCAAAGGTATATACTGTATTTGTTAGTTTTGCTGTTATGACAAAGAATCCCCAAATGTCAGACATTTATGTATATTCTTATCAAATGGTAGGGGCTATGACTCAGTTGCTATAGCACTGCCCTATGTGTCTTTTAATTCTGGAATTCAGGAGCATTCTCTAATTAGAACATAATATTCTTATAGCAAAGAGAAATGAGTAAATGGCTTGGTAGAAAACACAATGACTTTAAAAGCCCCTGCTCAGATGTGACACATGTCATACCCACTCACATTTCATTGTCTAAAATCAGTCACTTGGACAAGCCTAACAATGTCATGGAGATATAGATTGCTCCAGCAAACATATGGCAAGTCACAAGGCAAAGGATAGGATTGTATATGCCTCTAACAATACAAAAAAAGTGGGGAATAATAATATAATTTATGATATATATTCAACATGTATTCTTTTTTAAAAAATTTTATTTAAATCCAAGTTAGTTAACATATAGTGTGATAATGGTTTCAGGAGTAGAATTTAGTGACACATCACATATAACACCCAGTGCTCATCCCAAGTACCCTCCTTAATGCCCATCACCTCACCTAATCCACCTTTAGCGTTCATTAAGTATCCTTGGTGTTAGCCTAGCCAAATGTCTTCATTTCTCAAAATTCAAAAACTGTTAAACAGTTCGAATCAGTTTTTATATTATAATCAGACTGTGAGAACATAAAAGAATTGGTTAAATTAACCAAATAGATTTACAGTTAGATTTTTTATACAGTTTAAAAAAAAAGAAAAATAGATCTACCTTATAGGATTTTTAAAAGGGTTGAAATAAGATAAGTGAAACTTCAAAATATTTGATATAGAATACCATATATAGCAATAAATGTTATTTTACATCCGGTTTCTTATATGGAGTCAATAAATGATGATTTCTAGTTCCCAAAATATTCAATATAAATCAAATATGTAGTATGTAGCAATGAGTGTAATTTATTGGGCTATAACAGTGAAGATGTAGTATGTAATTGTACGTACGTTTTAAAAAATCATATAGGCATTATATTTCTTCCATAGAGAATAATGAAACAAAAGGAGGTGGTAGAACACTCTAGGGCTACGTTGGGTACATTTCATGCCATATTATATAATCTAAACCTTTTTAGAAAACATTTGTTTATTTATTTCTGAGAGAGACAGAGAGAGTGGGAGACAGAGAATCTGAAGCAGGCTCCACACTGTCAGCACAGAACCTGAGGTGGGGCTCAAACTCATGAAACGTGAAATCATGACCTGAGAGGAATTAAGATGCTTAACTGACTGAACCACCCAGGTTACTAATCTAAATACATTTTTTTAGGGGTGCCTGGGTGGCTCAGTTGGTTAACCGTCCAACTTCACCATGGGTTATGATCTCATGGTCTGTAAGTTTGAGCCCCGCATTGGACTCTGTGCTGACAGCTCAGAGCCTGGAGCCTGCTTCAGATTCTGTGTCTCCCTCTCTCTCTCTGCTTCTCCTGCTTGTACTCTGTCTCTCTCTCTCAAAAAATTAAACATTAAAAAAATTTAGATAAATACTTTTTTAATTGAAGGATGTAAATTGTTGGGGAATATTTTTTTTAAATTGTATTTGGCATATTGTTACTGTTGAAGGATTGAGTAAATAAATATTGAACAATACTGAATTTAAACATATATATTTTATTTACATCTCTAGGTCCACACACAAAAAATGTCCTCTCTAAACTATATCCTCAAAAGGAATTCCTAGCAAAATTTACTTAAGACAGCATTTTTAGACACTAAGAGTCTGATCAAAACGTGAAGATTTGTTCAATTGTACACATTATTAACTGGTGCACCTATTTTACCCCAAATATTTTACGCACTCCATTTTTCCAAATTTTTGTGGGAAAAATCAATACAAAGTGGAAGAAAAAAAAATCTGGTCTTGGAAGTGATAGGTAAAGTCACTATACAAAGAACTACGTAGTATTTATAAAGGACAATGACCAAGACTGCCTTAAGACTCCCTTAGCTTGACTAAAGTTTAAAGGGTTTTCTTCTTGACTATAGACCCCTGAGTTCATTTGTCCTAAAGTATTTACTTTAGAAAACTTGGCATTATAAATTCTTTCTCTGTTCCTTTGAAGTGTAGATTTTCTCTCCAAGATCTTGCCAGTTTTAGTAAAACAGGATTAACTTTCTGTGGACCTGGGGGCTTCTCCCTCTGAAATGTAATCATCAAGAAAGTTATCACCTTGTCTCCCAGTCTCTGTGGGAGGGTAGGAGCCTAACTTAGATAAGTGCCTATTAGCAAACATAGATGACCCAAACACATTGACCAAACTCTCCACCTAATGTCTTCCAGTACTTTTCCACTAGCTAATCTCAGTGCTGAAAAATTTTCTATGTTTTGTCTCAGGGCTTTTTAATTCAACCTCTCTACCTTATTGCAATAGTCTTAACTCCTATTTCAATAGCTTAAATAAAGTCTTCCTTGCCTATTTGACTCTAACTGGGGTAGTTTTTTTTCTTTGACAATAGAAATGACTGTGTCCTATGTTGGTTTAAATGCTTTCCTGACTAAAGGCAGGGAAATATACTAGAATATACTCTTGATGTTTTTAAACTCCTCAAATGGGAGTCACACAGTGAAATGACTTTTAAGATCTTTGAAAATGTCATGTGATACCTGCTCCCTTGTTTAAAAAAAAAAGTTATGGGACACTTACATCACATCCCAAAAAAACCCCACACTTTCTAAGTGCCATCATTTGTGTGAGAGTGACTCACGCTTCATGAAGCAGCCAAAGAAAATTAAATTTACTTCAAGTCACCCAAATGCTGTTTCACTGATCAGTGTGTGGCAGAAATAATACGAGAGACGTAAATCCATTTTCCATTTTATAAAGACAAGGCTTCTGTAATGAGATGGACTGCAGAGAGCAGCATTATCATATATTGTCATTGAAATATAATTCCCTAGTGGTTTTAGCCAAAAAAGTATGAAATTGAGATAGAAAATAAAACAGGTGATACTGTAGACAGAAGGTTGGTAAGCACGTATCATTTGAATTTTGTGACTTGCTTAACAAACAGTTGGTTTTCTCATTGATGGGAATTCAGATTAGATCTTTGGATGTCCTGAATTTGAGGTGATGGAGGTCTATGTGTGTCAGAGATTCATATCAGCTTCACTGTACCCATCTACAGGCAAGATAGGAAGCAGTAAGTACCTGGAGATAAAGAGTCCTGCTGTTGATTGAAGGCAAAAAAGAACTAAATAAGGTTTTATAGTGAGGGGTGGGGGAGTGGGAGGTGGGCAAACCTTTCTCATTTCTGGAAGAAAATTGCAAACTCCGTGATGCTATCTAAATTGCTTTGAGATTATTGAGGAACGTATTAGTGCTAGAGAACATGATCAGTACCTACTTTATCTTTTGCTCTATTTTCTAAGGACATCAAAGCAATATATATTTTACCCAAAGCAAAAATTAGTAAAAAAAAAAAAATAATTTGTTTCCAAGTGCTTTAAGAAGGTACATTACCTTTTATTGTTTTTAGTCTTTCCACAGTTAAAGATAGCAAGTTTAGGATCCTAGTGGAGGGCTATTTGTAATGAGAAGATGAACTAAAGAAATAGAATTACTTTGTTTCAGTTTCCTAGTGCTGATTAATTAGAAAAGGAATTTTTAAAATCTGTTATCTATGTATCTATTCACCCATTTATTCATCTATTACATGTTTATTAATATCCATCATATTCATATAGAATATGCATATTTAGTAGCGAGTGTAGTGTCTGGTACTTAGCAGATACATATTCATATAAATAGAAATTATAGTTCAACCTAAAATTTATTTTAACTTTGTCATTTGTGATGGCCATTTATAAAGATGTATTATATTTCAAAGAATGTTGTGCTCATTTTCTCAAAAATCACAGGACAAAATTGAGTGTAATATGTCAAGGGAACCATGAACCATCCTATAGAAGCAAAGCAGGGGTATTTCTTGTCGTCTGCAGATTAGAAAGCGATTTCCTCAGCTTTGAACACCTGGAGTGGGTAGACTCTCTCTTAGAAAATATCAACACCAAGTCTTAGGTCATCACACTTTCAAAAGAAAAATTACATTATTTCAACATCATTGAGGGAAAGAATATAGGCTTTAGTTTTTATAGCTTTGATTAGCTTGTAAGTTTTAAATTATTGTATGATGGCTACCTTGTAATATCTCTTTTTAGGGAACATAGGATGAATACCATTTTAGTACTCTAAATAATAAAAGAAAGTTGTATTTAGTCATTTTTATCATTAAAAAAGAAAGTCTATTATCTCAAGACAATGAAAAAATAATCAGATTGTTTTTATAAAACATGACCATAAACAAATATCTCTTTTATATTAATGTTTACATATATCTCCCTGAACCTTACCCCAAAAAAGTTTAAGAAATTAGTGAGAAATAGTGTTAAGTAAAAAACAAGTAGAAAATAACATAAATATGTTTTTAAAAATAAAACAAAACATACTAAAAACAAACATATAAAACTCAGGCTGTTGTTCCTCCAAAAAACAAAACAAAAAGCTGGATATTGTGTGCATTTCCTGATTAAGAGACACTCTTTATTAATTTAAGTCAGGATAAATCAGAAACCTTCCCTTATCTCAAAGTAAAATAAAACATTAAATTACCTATATATATAGCTCACATATACTCACATCGATAGGGCTAATCAAGATAGGCTCACAAAAAAAGATACACCATATTGCATGAACTCTTGTAATAAGCAATCTTTGCGAAGCACTGTTTCTAATAAAAGAAGCTATGGATAGGGGGAAATACCTTGTACCCATGTTGGTGTGTATACTTTATTTAGTCATTTGAGAAGTAATTGCTAATGGGCTGCTATGTATAAAACACAGTTCCAGTCACTAAATGATATAAAGATGAATCTAATCAATAAAGTCTATGACCACTTAGATAACACGTAACTGCATTCTACTATAGCACTGTATCAGAAACATTCAGTGGGATGAGTGCCTCCATCTAAGGCAAGTGGCTGTCGACTAGTATATTCAATGGATGATATCGGGGCCCCGGATGGGAATTCTGCTTGGTGGGGGAGCTCTACCTAGGTTTCTAGCTCAGAGAATAAATTAGATACCGTTTATGAGGGTGAAAGCCAGCTTGGTGGATCATCCTAGAATTGTGTCTATGATAGGAGCCCCTGTGCTACCTCCACTGTTTATAGTCAGTGGATCTGTTGATCTAAATATTAGTTTATTCACTCAGCACACATTTGTTGAAAGGTTACAAGATGCCCGGCGCTATGCTAACAATGAGGGAAATAAATAAATGGAAAACACTCAAATCCTGCACTTGAGAATTTGTAGAGATTCCAAATTATCATAAATGTATAGAATATATATAGTACTATTATTCAATAGAGGGGGTAGAGGTATGTGGGAGCTCAGAAATGGATGTGAAGATCAGGAAAGGCTTCAAGTCTTTGTAGGATCTCACTGTGGAAATAAGGGCAGAGGCATTCCAGCCTTAAAGTAGCAATGAGAAAACCCAAGTTTGTCAAGAGTGAATTTCATGACTAAGAAACCTGGGAAACAGAACTAGAAAGTTTAGATGGGGATAGATTCAAAAGAATTGCATTTGATTATTATAATCTTTTGTTTCATTTTGTAACAGTTTCATTGAAATAAAATTCACAATATACAATTCATTCATTTAAAGTATACAAATCAGTGTATTTTAGTTTATTTGCGGAATTGTACAGCCATCACTACAGTTAAGTGTAGAACATTGTTTTTCATTCTTAAAAGAAACCCCATATTCATTAGCAGTGACTTCCCATTACCCCAACCCACCCCTGCCCCCACCTCTTTAGGTCTAGGCAACCACAAATCTACTCTCTGTCTGTATATGTTTATATCTTCTGGGCATTCTGAATAAATGGAATTATACAGTATGTGGCCTTTTGAGTCTAGCTTCTTCATCTTCGGCAAACTTTTTCAAGTTTCATCCATGTTATAGCAGGTATCAGCACTTTATTCCTTTTGTTTTGCTGAATAACATTTCATTTTATATGTATGCCATATTTTATTCATCTATTCACATGTTAATGGACATTTGAATCATTTTAGTTCTTTTGCTATTATGATGTTTCTGTGATATTCATATGCAAGTGTTTTTATAGACATATGTTTTTATTTCTCTTGGATATATACCTAGAACTGGAACTGGAGTCTATGTTGAACCAATTAAGGGCATGCCAGGCTGCAGCTTTTACTGTCCTACCAGTGAAGTATAAGGTTGAAATTTCTCCACATCCTCACCACCACTCACTATTAAATGTGTTTATGGTTATAGTCATATTAGTGTGTGTGAAGTGGCATCTCATTGTGGTTTTGACTTTCATTTTTCTAATGACTAATGATTTTGAGTATCTTTTCATGTGCTTAATGAACATTTGCTGATTTCCCCGGAGAAATGCCTCTTCATATCTTGTAACCATTTTGTAGATAGCTTATCTGTCTTTTTTTGCTGAGTTGTAAGAGATTTTTATATATTCTGGACACTGGTCTTTTATCAGGTATATTATTTGCAAATATTTTCTACTTTTCTGTGGGTAATCCTTTCATTTTCTTGATGATATTCTTTGAAATGCAAATTTATGTATTTTTTCTTTTGTTGCTTTGCTTTTGGTTACTTCTCATATCCAAGAAATTTTCTTATCAAAGTTCATGAAGATTTATCCATATCTTTCTTTTAAAATTGTATATTTGGCTTTTGCATTATGTCTATGAATTATTTCTAATAATTTGTAATTTATGGGTGAAGAATTACGGGCACAAATTTATTCTTTTGCATGTAGGTAAACATATGTCCCTGCACCATTTATTGAAAATATTCTTTTCCTTTTGAATTGCCTTGGCATTCTTATCAATTAGCCACTAAATATGAGAGTTAATGTTTGGATTCCAAATTCTATTTCATTAATTTATATTGTTATCCTTATGCTAGAATTACACTATCTTGATAATTATATATTTGTAGTAAGTTTTGAAATCAGGATCTCTGAATCATCTAACTTTGTCTTTCTTTTTGAATATTATTTTGACTATTATTTGTCTATTATTCATAATTTTGTATAAATTTTAGGATCAACTTGTCAATGTCTTTAAGAAATTAGGTGAGATTTTGATAGGGCTTGAATTGAATCTGTAAATTTTTTTGACGGATATTATCATTTTAAAAATATTCAGTTTCCCCATCAATATCTTTGAGAATATCATTGGGATATCTTTCCATTTATTTAGGTCTTTTTGAGGTTTTCCAACAATATTGTTTAGGTTTCAGGGTAAAATTTTTGTACTTTTTTGTTAATGTTGTTTTTAGGCATTTTATTCCATTTTGTGTTACTTTGAATGAAATTATTTTTATTTAATTTATGGAAATTATTTTAATTGCCTTAGTTTCAAAATGGAATTATATTTGTATAATTTACAGTTTATTGCTAGCCTATAAAAATACAATTTATTTTTTACTTTGGTCTTGTACCCTGCAATATTGCTGAAGTTTTACTCTAAGTTTAGTAGTATTTAGCTACAGATCATACTTGGTATAATTTTAATCCTTTTACGTTTATTGAGGTTTGTTTTATTGTCTAAATTATGGTTTATCTTAGAGAATGTTCCATGTGCACATGAGAAGAAAATGTACCTTCTCTTATTGTGTGGAATGTTCTATAAGTGTCTTCCAGATCTAAATGGCTTATACCACTGTTGAAGTATTCTGTTTCCTTGTTGATCTTCAACCTAGTGGCTCTGTCCTTGCTTAAAAGCGTGGTATTGAAATCTCAACAATTAGTGTTAAATTATCTCTTTCTCCCTTCAGTTAAGTCAGCTTTTGTTCTCTGTATTAGGGAGTTCTTCTTTTTTAGGTCCATATACTTATAATTATTTTCTCTTCATAATTTATTGACCATTTTATCATTGTAAAATGTCCCTTTTTACTGAGAGTAATATGTGTTTTAATGTTTATTTATTTTTGAGACAGAGAGAGACAGAGATGAGTTGGGGAGGGACAGAGAGAGACAGAGACACAGAATCTGAAGCAGGCTCCAGGCTCTGGGCTGTCAGCACAGAGCCCAACGTGGGGCTAAAACTCCCGAGCAGTGAGATCATGACCTGAGCCAAACTCGGGCGCTTAACCAACTAAGCCACCCAGGGGCCCCTAGAGTATTATTATTTTTTTTATCTTAAACACCATTTTGTCTGATATTGGTTTAGCCATGTTAGTATCTTATGGTTGCTGTTAGCAGGTATATATTTTTTCATCCTTTTACTTTCAACTACTTCGTATGTTTGAATCTAAAATGTATCACCTATAAAGGGAATACAGATACACAGTTAGATCTAGTTTTTTTGTTTATTTTTCAATCCAGTCTTATAACCTCAGCCTGTTGATTATGTTATTTAATCCACTCACATTTAATTTTATCATTAATATGGTTGATTTCATCTGCCATTTTGATTTTGATTTTGATGTATCCTGTGGCTTTTGTTTTTCTATTCTTTTTCTACTTTCTTATTCATTAAGTGAATCCAATATGATCTTCTGATGCCCATTCTAAACTTATTTGTGTTATGTTCTGCCTAAACCTGTTGAATAGTCAGTTGTTGTTATATTAAAATTACTTGTTCAGACAAAAAGTTTGCTAATAAAAATTATGAGCAGAATACATTGATTGCATAAGAACATCCTTAAATCCATAAGAGTAGAGTCAAAATAATGTATAATTCACAAGTTCACTATTCCACTGTTACTGAAAAATTTACATACACCTCATTGTCATGTTTAGCAGTAGGATATTTATTGTGTCGACAATGTTTATTCAGTGACTTTCCTGTTTTCATAAAGTGCATCTATTATGAAAAGGAAAACATAAATAAATACATATATTATAGAAAGGTGGCAAATAGATAAATACCAAAAAAACAAATATTTGGAGTAACATTGGTTATCATTTTTAAATGTTACAGTACTGAGAATCTATTATGCACAATAAGTAACATTTCCTGTGGATTGAATATGTTGTTTGATTACATCCTGCTTTTGGATTAATTCAGAATGATGTCTCAATTATAGTTAGATTCTGTGAATATTTACCTTGTCCCATTATACCACAGTTCAATTTACTTGGATTTCAAAAAGTCATAGTCTTATTTCATTCTGAAAAAAAGTGCAAACTTAGTTTATAAGCATAAAAAGAACTGAATTTTCAAGTGTTATATTTTTAGACTATAACAAAATGTGTAGAAACACTGCCCACACATAAAGACATGTAAACAGCCGATCATTTCTAAGAAGATTACACATTTTTCTTTCCTCAGTTGCAAATACTGAAACTATTGGAAAATAAAATTTTTAAATCACATTACCCCTATTTAGCACTGCCATAAGATAATTAAGAATTCACCTGAAATGTAAATGGAATTGATGTAAATAAAAATATGTTACTTAATCAGATGCTATTTTATTTTATTTTTTAATGTTTATTTATTTTTGAGAGAGAGAGAATGAGCAGGAGAGGGGCAAAAAGAGGGGAGACACAGAATCGAAAGCAGGCTCCAGGCTCTGAGTTGTCAGCACAGAGCCTGACATGGGGCTTGAACCCACAAGCCATGAAATCATGACCTGAGCTGAAGTCAGACACTTGACTGACTGAGCCACCCAGGCGCCCCAGAGGCTATTTTAAAGTTAAATTCTACTCAAAGGCCACACAAGTAAACTGTCTTCTGAAATTTGATGAATAACAGATATTTATATAGACAGATAAAGTGTATTTCATTATTTGCTGTGGATTTTCAACTGAAGAAAGATATCTGTAAGATTTTACATTTTGTAATGTGGTTCTTGTTTCTGTTTTTGTTATTGTTGTACCTATTTTTACTGCATACCTACTACTTGTAGATTTCCTACTCCAAAACCATAACTAACGTGAAAATACACAATATTCAAAACAATTGATCAATATTTCCAATCAATTTTCAATCAGTATTAATCAACTTTAGGGCAAAATTTCTTTTTTTTTATGTTCTATAGTATAGAAATTTTCTTACATAGGTCTGATAATTTTCTTGCTAAACTGACTTTTTGATATTACTTTTGTAAAATAAAACTTTTACACCATTTACATTTGCACCATAAAAATGGTTTTGATTGTTTTGTTCTGTGTTGGCAGTCACCTTATTGAATGTTCTTATTTGCAATAGCTTCTCTGTTGTTTTGATTGGATATTCTAGGCATGCAATAACATTAGTAGCAAATATAGATAAAGTTACTCTCTAAGAACACCTATCCCTTTTATTTGGATATCTTGTCTTTGTACGTTGTTTGAAACTTTTTGAAGAAAATGTTAATGGTAATGATAGAGACTCTTTTGCTTCTTCCTAATTCATGTGGGATAATTTGCCATTTTACCACAAACTGAGAATTTAGGCATTGTCTTTTATAATGAGCATAATAAATTCCATTAAGTATTCTCATTTGGGGGCTTCATATTTAGCCAGCAATAATTTAGGTTTTCATCCACTGGCTCTTTCTTTTGGATACCTCTCAAGATACCTTTTTGTTTGTAAATTTATTCATATATTGAATTAAATTAATAAATTTCTTAATATTGTACTCTTAATTCCGAGAATGATAATGCTCGGTCATAATACTCCTGAAATTCAGTTTATTTAGGCTTTTAAACATGGTATGTAAATACTACCTTAGCCATTTTTTTTGCAATTTTTATGGAATCTTCTTTTTTCTGTTTGCTAGGGAATGTGTTAAATAGTGCATGTGTATTTTTTTAAATGTATGAAACAATTTACACATGAAACCACTGACTTCCATTTCCCCTTCTTGTGGTAAAAGTTAAAGATACTCACAGAGTAACAGAACAATATAACAATCACTTATTTCCAAAAGAACATTTTTGTGTTCATTATATCTTGCAATTCTGCTTCTTTTTTGCCTTCAGTGTTTTTTTAATAAGAAATTTTAAATAAGAGATTTCACATATGTCAGTTACATGTCTTAGCTGTTTAAAATACGTGGGCAACCATTTTTACTGAAAATTATGATTTCTTTCTTTTTAACCCATAAGCCTCTTATTCATTTTTCTTGGCTTCCTTCTTTCACTAAGACTTCTGATGCAATATTGATAAGTACTAATGATGAAGTATTCTTCTCTTGTTCCTAATGAAAATGCTAATAATACTTCACCATGTTTTTGGTTTGATGCAAGATATTTATTTTGGTTTTGGTGGTAAAATATATATACCCTCAGACTTACCATTGTAATCATTTTTAAGTGTGCAATTCTGTAGCATGAAGTACATTCACAGTGTTGTGCCACCATCAGTACTATCTGTTGCTAGAACTTTTTCATCCTCCCAATCAAAAATCCTGTTGATATTCTGAGGAGAGTCTGGGCCCGAAGTAACATTTTCGAAGAGCAACATGGATTGGTGTATAGTAGCCGTATAAACAGTGTTGGGGTAACAAGACCAAGGAACAAATGCATTTGGTTGACTGGTTTGAGAAATTACCAGAGAAGACGTGAAATCAGCTCATGTCTTTGAAACATGAGCTGATTAGCAACAGGTGAAGAAAGCAGTACCAAACATCCCAGGCTGTAAGAGAGATTAAAAACAAAGACCAAGAGGAATTAAAGCTCATACTATGCTTATGAAATTGTAAGTAATCGAGTAAACAATGGGTGAGGACAGTGGATGAAATTGCAAGAAACAGGATTGTAGGGGCACCTGGGTGGCTCAATTGGTTAAGTGTCTGACTTCTGCTCAGGTCATGATCTTACGGCTCTCTCTGCTTGTGAGTTGGAGCTCCATGTGGGGCTCTATGCTGAAGGCTCAGAGCCTGGAGCCTGCTTCAGATTCTGTGTCTGTCTCCCTCTCTCTGCCCCTCCCCTGCTCATGCTTGTCTCTCTGTCTCTCAAAAATAAAATAAAACGTTAAAAAATTTAAAAAAAAGAAACAAGATTGTAGAGGATTTTTAAAACTGCATGACAGTAGGACTTTATCCTGCTAGTCCCAGAAAGTTTACTATTTTTTACCTACTGTGTATTATGAAAATACCTCTACTTTTGGATTGCTTTTCTAGTGACACTGTGATTAGAGCAAGACCAAGTAAAGAGACAGATAGGAATGATGTTCCAGTTGTGAAGCTCTGATACAGGTCAAAGGGAAATGGAAATGAAAGGGTGACACAATAGGTATTTTAGAATTAGGTTAGGTAGCACCCGACTGTGTCTGTGATGCCACAGTGTCCCTCAATCACTTTTCTTCCTTATCTGCCTTGCTGTCCCCTTTCAAACTGTCGCTTTCATCATTCCTCTTTAAGACATATCTTGTATTATGCAGTCTTCTACTCAAAGCTATCGATGTTCCTCCTCCATAACTGAAAGAAAAATAACCCAATCTTAACTTGGCATTTAAAGAGCCATCCTGATCTAGTTCCGTTACCTTTCTGGACTTGTTACATTTCTAAGTTTACCTTGTGTTGCAGTAAAAGTAGTCTCTCCTTTGTAAAATAATCACCACAGTCAAGTTATGCACCATAAATATATGCAGTTTTTAGGTCAATTTTACTTTGAAGAAACTGGAAAAAAAATAAAACAACAAACAGTTGTTGCAAAAAAAAATGTCTCATCCACTCTCTGAAATTGTGTATTTTCTACTTTGTTTTGTCGTCGTTCAGCTTAACAAAGTCCTACAAATACTAAAAACTCAATGCAAGTATCATCTCTTCAGTAAAGATGCATCAATGCTCAACTACATATATCTTTTCCAAATTCTCTGGGTATTCTGCTCACAGGTTTTTTTTTTCATGTGAGGAGTTACTTTATATATCGTCTCCCATTTAGTATCTCTGTATGACATTTCCTATGTCTTCATTTCATATCTACATCTCCTTACAGCACCGGGCATAGTGTCTTTCATAGATTAGATGCTTTAAAATGTTTATTGAATTAATAAATTGATACACCTGTTTGTGTTCCATTATACTTAGTATAAAATCCATTCTTTTACAATGGCCTCAAATTCTTTCCCTGACCTGAGCTCTTTTTCTCTACAATCTCATCAACCACCAATTACCTTTCTATTGGCCATCCACAGCAATCTTATGCCCACCTTAAGACCTTGATATTTACTGCTTCCTCTGTACAAATGTTCCCCTACCAGACAAATCCTCAACTGTTCCTTCTTATCATTCGGACCTTAGCTCACCAGTAAGGTCTTCCCTGACTGTCCCAATATAAATTATCATCATCTCCCCAATGACTCTTAATCACATCATGTATTTTCTTTTCTTTCTATTTTTTTTTGTATTGTTGCTACCTACATATTTAGACTTTTAAATTGTTATTTTCCCTCTATATTTTCTGAAATATAAGCTTTAATAAAGCAGAGATCATGTCTGTCTTGACCATCCATGTATCCCATGAGCCTATAATTTTTATACTTGTACTCTATACATGTTTGTTAAATAAGTTACCCACATTATACCTTTCAAATTCTTCTTCTAACTAAATCTAAAGTGCATTGTAAACTGGAGATGGGGATACAAAAAAATGACTTAATAATTGTCTCCTGCCAAACTTAGTTACTCCCAAGCCTACCATAAGGGATCAACTGATCAAATTATTTTAAGAGGGATAATCTGTTTTTAAGGGTTCATGAAATATCCAATGGGCATAATCATCAAATCAGATCTTCCCACTTGTAATCCACAAATGGTCTAAAATTCCCAAATCATTTATCTTTCCATTTGAGAGGATATGCTAACCTGACTTGAAAAACAATCCCAGGAACTGGTTTTCTTGGCAGGTTAAAAGAATGTACATTAACCGTAATATATTTATTTTTTTAAATGTGTATTTATTTATTTTGAGAGAGAGAGAGAGAGAGAGAGCATGCATGAGTGTGCACACATAAGTAGTAGGGAGGGCAGAGAGAGAGAGAATCTCAAGTAGGCTTGTGGCAGTCAGCTCATAGCCTGACATGAGGCTTGATCTCATGAACCATGAGATCATGTGACCTGAGCTGAAATCAAGAGTTGGATGATTAACCAACTGAGCCACTTAGGTGCCCAACCATAATATATTTCTATAATTGTGTGATTTCTTTCCCATTTCAACATGTAATATTATTATTTATTATTTTTGCTTGGCTTTAAATACAATTATTTTTAATGTTCTATAAATATTTTAAAATATTTGAATCCTATAATCTTTTACCTTTTCATGAGTCTTAATCAGATTATAGAGTTACAAATCATATATGCAAAAATGTGGTTGGACTTAGATGATGACATCTGTGATTAATGAATCTTAGAAGAGAAGGTGAAGAAAATCACATCTTGTTAACCCCTCTGAAAGTTTCATCTGCAAGAGTAATAACAAATATACTCTTTATTCTTCTCTGTTTTATTTTTTAAATGTTAATTTATTTATTTTGAGAGAGAGAGGGAGAGAGAGCACAAGCAGGGGATGGGGAGCAGAAAGAAAGGGAGAAAGAAAATCCCAAGCAGCCTCCACACTCAGTGTGGAGCCAACACAGGGCTTGAGCTCACTACTGTGAAATTATGACCTGACCCCAAATCAAGAGTCAGACCCTAACCAACTGAGCCACCCAGGTGCCTTATCCTTCTTTGTTTTAAACCAACAAAAATGCAGTGTAAAATAAAGGGTGTCCAGATATCACATTAACAATCCAAAGGTTAATACTTAATAGGTTCTTTTAATGGGAACAAACAATACTAAGCATGTTGCATGTTTTCTTTCATTTAATTTTTACAATTTTTTTTATTAATTTGTAATATTAATATACTGTCTTTTTTAAAATTTTTAATGTTTATTCTCGAGAGAGAGAGAGACAGAGTATGAGCAGGGGAGGAGCAGAGTGAGAGGGAGACACAGAATCCAAAGCAGTCTTCATTCTCTGAGCTGTCAGCAAAGAGCCTGACATGGGGCTTGAACCCACGAACCATGAGATCATGACCTTAGCTGAAGTTGGATGCTTAGCCAACTGAGCCACCCAGACACCCCTAATATACTGTTTTTTTTTAATTTTCATTAGTTTTTTTAAATTTATTTATTTTGAGAGAGAGTGTGTGCATGCACATGAGTGGGGGATGGGTAGAGATTGAGGGAGAGAGAGAGAATGCCAAGCAGGCTCTGTGCTGTCAGTGTAGAGCCTGACATGGGGCTTGATCCTAAGAACCATGAGATCATGACCTGAGCTAAGATCAAGTGTCAGATGCCTAACCAACTGAACCACCCGTGTGCCCCAAATTTTTCATTAGTTTTCTTTTTAAATTTAAGTATAGTTGACATAAAATGTTGCATTAGTTTCCAGTGTGCAATGCAGAATTGACAACTTTATACATTATGATATGTTAATCACAAGTGTAGCTACCATTTGTGCTGTTACATCACTATTACAATATCATTGACTGTATTCCTTATGCTCTGCCTTTTATTCCCATGACTAATTCATTCTATAACTAGAAGCCTTTATCTCCCACTTCCCTTCACCCGGTTTTCTCAGCCCCTTACCCACATCCCCTTTAGCAACCCTCAATGTTCTTTGTATTTATATGCCTGATTCTGCTTTTTGTTTATTCATTTGCTAATTTGGTTTTTTTTAAGATTCTACATATAAGTGAAATCATATTGGTATTTGCCTTTCTCAGTTTGACTTATTTCACTTAACATAATACCCTTTAGATACATCCATATTGTCTCAAATGGCCTGACCTAATCTTTTTATGGCTGCATTATATTCCATTAGATAGATATTAGATACAGATATATAGATGTGTCTATATAGATAGATAGATAGATAGATAGATAGACAGACAGACATAGACATACATACACACACACACACACACACACACACACACACACACACCACATTTTCTTATCCATTCATCTACTGATGGACACTTAAGTTGCTTCCATATCATGGCTACTGCAAACAATGCTGCCTTGAACAAGGGGGTGCATATATTTTTTCAGATTCGTGTTTTTGTTTTCTTTGAGTAAATACCCAGTAGTGGAATTACTGGGTCTTATGGTAAGTCTACTTTTTAAAAAAATTTTTTAAATGTTTATTTACTTTTGAGGGAGAGACAAAGTATGAGCAGAGGAGGGGCAGAGAGAGAGGGAGACACAGAATCTGAAACAGGCTCCAGGCTCTGAGGTGTCAGCACAGAGTCTGATGGGGGGCTTGAACTCAAGAACTATGAGATCATGGCCTGAACCAAAGTTGGATGCTTAACCGACTGAGCCACCCACACGCCCCCAAGTCTATTTTTAATTTTTGAGAAATATCTATGCTGTTTTCCACAGTGGCTGTACCAGTTTACATCCCCACCAATGATGCACAAGAGTTTCTATTTCTCCACATCTTCACCTATTCTTGTTATTTCTTGTCATTTTTATTTTAGCCATTCTAACTGATGTAAGGTGATTATCTTGTGGTTTTGATTTGCACTTTCCTGATGAGGAGTGATGTTGAGTGTCTTCCCTGATGACACTAAGGCCTAGAGAGGTTGAAAAAACTGCTGAGGTCATACGATAATATTGTACAATTTTGGCAGTCAAAGGGAAGTCTTTCTTCTTAACATCCATGCTCTTAACCATTTGGACATACTGCAAATTTACTACACCATGCCAGCAAAGAGGAGGAATGTTATAGCCTTCCAAATATCAAATAGTGCTTGCCCACACTTCTGGTTATTGGAGAATAGTCCAACATCCTACAACCAGCCTGTAAGGCCAGGCCATACCATCAAGGCTTAAATCTTTCATTATTCGAACACATACCTTTGTGAATACATAGTATGTGCCTATGTTATGTTTCACATACAATTCTTTATAACTTTTGGTATAAGTCTGTGAAATGTGCATTAACTTCCAAAGTTTATTTGGTCAACCTCAATGCTAAATAACTACTAAGAAGTTTGTGATCAGAGGAGGTGAATTAGTGTATGCTCATTCATACCATAGCAACATATATACTTGTGTCTGTGTGTGTATAAAATGCTTCTTAAAGTTGATGACAATAATAAAATTTAAGTGTTATTTCCATTTTACAAAGGTAAGCAACAAACAACTACAATGATGTAGGCCTTCAATGAAGGGTCAAATTAAAGAGAAGCAGATAATAAATGATTCAGTGAGAGAGAGAGTTCATATTCCACTGGGCTGAACTGAGAAGTCTCCTTCTGTGCAAAGTGTCTTAGCTGAGTCTCAAAAGGCCATTTCAGACCAGGTACAGGTGCAAAACAGAGGTGCAAAAGTGGGGGAAGTCATAATATATCATACAGTTATTGCTGAAGAGAAGGAAACAGTACCAACATGGATAACAAAGACTCTGCTTTGTTCTTCAATTCATTTGGATCTTTTCTTTTTAATAATTTTTTTTTAAACACAGAGATTTGGCATTTTCCTGATTTGATATGTGTAAACTGAAACATCAATCACTTTTTAATGTAGTCAATACCAACTTTCCTCCATAATGTATCTTCTTATAGATTTTAAAAAATGAAAATAAAACTTCCTAATAGTATTGACTCCTCAAGGTCTCCTACCTTAACTCCTGGATTGACCAGGCGGTTTGGAAAATAGCATTATGGAACAAGCAAAAAATGATTATAAAATTTCTCCTATTTTTAGGAAAATAATTGAATAGATTCATGGTTTAATTATCTGTGTCATTTTGTACAGTGGACTGGAATAACATTTCTCCTGAATTACTAATAAAAAAATACTGTAGGCTTAGTGAGTCAAATAAATGGTTAAATATAGAACAATCTGGGATACATTTAATATTAAATTGGATAAAAGTACTAATTGACAGTACTGGCGTAGAAAGTAAAATAAATGAAATTAGCTCTCATCACTTTAATTGGTGTTTGGTGAATTTAGAAACATAAACACTTAAAGTCAATCTTGAATAGTCATGTTTAGAAAAGGTAGAAGGAAGCAAAATAATGCAAAATGAACATTGACTAACAGTCATATCTATCTGGCTACATAGTTAGACATATATGTGTTTATCAAGCCTATTTCTCATTGTGTATACAATGGTTCCACTGTTAAATGTCTTCCATAAGATAGTTGACAATGATAAAAGATAAAAGACAATGACAGATAGATTTCTGTTCACAAGAGAGAGTAAATTTTGGACCATAACCAGAAAGTTACTTCCCACACCAAACAGCCCCCACCCCCATTACTAAATAAAATAGATAGACAGAGGCAGATATTGGAGCATTAGATAAAGTGTATCACAGTACATTTAGGAAAATGAAGTAAGTAGCAGTAGACCTTTGCAGAACATATTTAAGAAAAGTGAAACTTCCTTATTAATAAGTAAATAAAGTCTACAGTATTAATCTACTATATTAATAATCCCCACTATTCATTCATCCACCAGAAGTACAGGCTGATGTATCCACATTGAGAACAATGGCAGAGCCGAGCAAGCAAACCCACTCCCCACACCACATCTTCTGAGAGCCTGTGCACGATGGCAAAGTGAACTCTCCTGGCCTACACCCATGACAGTGACAGCTCAGTCTGTCGCAGCAGCAGCAGCAGCAGCAGCAGCAGCAGCATCCCTGCCTGGCAGGATGCATGCCTAGGATGACAGGCCTGGTCTGCTGCAGTATCCACATCAGCAGGTTGACTGTCACATACCAGAGACAGCAGGTTAGCCAAGCCACAGTGGCAGCATCAGCAGAATTTGGGTGGAGTTTTATCCCCAGCTCATCCCTACTGGGAAACCCAACTGGCAACCGTAAGCAGCACAGAACAAAACACACAGAATAACCATTGCCAAGGCTTTAGAAACTAACCTCATTGGAATTACAGCTAACAAAAGTAGTCAAAGATCTACATACAGTGCCTAATAGTGTGAATACCTGCTAACCCAGGCATTTTAATTGGGATCACCTGTCTCCTATGATAATGTGAAAAATGTCAAAGATGACAAAAAATCTCTTAAAGTACAATGAACAAAAACACAGCTTGAAAGATAAAACCAATCAATGGGCATCAACACTGAGATTATTCACATGTTGGAAGTATGTAACAAGAATTTTATAACAATCATAAAAATGCTTTAAGCAGTTATAAATCTTCTTGAAACAAATTAAAAAATTAGGAGAAAATCTTAGAAAAGAAATTTGTTAAAAGAAGAAACAAATGGAAATTTTAGAAGTGAAAAATATAATAAACAAGTAAAGACCTCACTGGGTTATCTCAAAGCACAGTAAACACTACATAGGATAAAATTAGTAAACTTGAGGAAAAAGCAATAATTAACTTGACTGGTGCTGTTATCATTAAACAAATTTAATTTGTAGTTATAAAGCTCTTTCCTCACCAAAACAAAAACAAAAATTAATAACAACAACAAAAACAAAACCCCTGTAGGCTTATATGTTTTCACTGGAGAATTTAAAGAATTAACACAAATTTACACTAGCTCAGTAAATAGAAGAGGAGGGAACACTTCCTACTCATGTTGAGGCCGATATTACCTAATACCAAAACCACACAAATATGGTACAAAAAAAGGAAACTACAGACCAATATCTCCCGTGAATTTAGATGCCAGAATTCTGAACAAAATATCAGTAAATTGAATCCACCGATGTATAAAGAATTAAGTACCTGGACCCATGGCGGTTGATCTCAGGTATACAAGGACAGTTCCTTTTTTTTTTTTTTTTTGAAAATCAGTCAGCATGGTTCACCATACAGCAGACTAAAGAAGAAAACTTATGTGATGATATCATATAACGCAGAAAAATCATTTGGCAAAATCCAATACCTACTCATGTTTTAAATTTTCAGCAAACTATCAGTAAAGGAGAACTCACTCAACTGAGAGATTACCTACCAAAAACCTACAGTTAGCTTCATCTTACCTAATGGTGATAGACTTCCTTATGTCTCAACTTGAGAAGAAGGTGTGGACTTCTGCTAGTACCATTCATACTTATCATAGCACTGCAAGCTCTAGGCAGCACAGCAAGGCAAGAAAAGGCATATAATTGGAAAAGAAAAAATAAAACTGTCTATTTGCAGATTACAGTATTGTATACGTAGTGATTGCTAGGATTTAGAGTGGGGAACATGTGGTAGTTATAGGAAGTTACACGTGTGTTAAATTTGCATAAAAGTGTATACATACACTCACATCAGTGCATTTATAACTGGTAAAATAAGATTAGGCTCTGTGGATACTACTAATGCCAATTACCTGGTTGTTGCATCATATTATATTATATTATATTATATTATATTATATTATATTATATTATATTTATTATATTTATTATATTAATCATATTAGATTTTAATATTGGGAGAGGCATGGAAAAGGATGCAAGGGACTACACTACATGTTTCTTTGAAACTTCCTATGAATCTATAAGTATTTCAAAATCAATTTTTTAAAAATATCTGATTGCATCATAAGCTGCAATTCAAATGAATTGCTTTGCTGTCTTTATTAAATCCTAATAGAATATCTTTATTATATTCTTATTATTTATGAGATACTTACAGTTTCTCAATTCTTCCAGCAAATATTACCCAATGTTGTGTGAGAAATTATTTTAACATCAAAATATTTTAATATAATGGAGTAACACTTTGTTCTCATTTTTAAATTCATGTTTTCAAAACTATAAACATGGTAATCTCTATGGATTGTTTCACTTCAAAAAAAAATTCTCGGGGCGCCTGGGTGGCGCAGTCGGTTGGGCGTCCGACTTCAGCCAGGTCACGATCTCGCGCTCCGTGAGTTCGAGCCCCGCGTCAGGCTCTGGGCTGATGGCTCGGAGCCTGGAGCCTGTTTCTGATTCTGTGTCTCCCTCTCTCTCTGCCCCTCCCCCGTTCATGCTCTGTCTCTCTCTGTCCCCAAAAAAAAATAAATAAAAAATTAAAAAATTAAAAAAAAAATTTCTCAATTTGGGACCTCTTTTCTTATCTGAAAAGGAGAGTAATCATATTTCTGAGGACCTATCTCAGTATGTTTGGGCTGCTATAACAAAATATCTGAGACTAGGTGCTTATAACACAATGTTGGAAGCTGAAAGTCCAAGATCAAGGTGCTGGAATGGTTAGGTTCTAGTAGAAGGCCCTCTTCTGGCCTTCAAACTTCCCACTTCTCACTATGTTCTCAAATGGTGGAAGAAGTGATGATCTCTCTGGGATCTCCTTTATAAGGGCACTAATTATAATCATAAGGACTCTGTACTCATGACCTAATCACTTTCAAAAGGCCCCAGCTCCTAATACCATCATCTTGGGCATTAGGTTTTCAACTTATGAATTTTGGGGAAACACCAACTATCAACCTATAGCTAGACCATTCCAACCTTTACTGTTAGAAAAAACATAAGGACACACAGGTGGTGAGAATTGAAAAAGAAAAAAGTTTGAGAGAGAGAAATGAATGGTTTGGAATACTTGACTCCTGGGGAAGCAACTTAAATTATCTAAGGCAAAGTTTCCATACTCCATCTTTTCAAATGTGAACATATTTCTCTTTCCCTGAAATATGAGTAGCAGGTCAATCTGAAAACAAACAAGAAGTTTGCTGCTGATCTGTCACATTTTTCTTTGAGTGCATTTAAAGAACTGAGAGAGTGCTAGGGGCTTGGCAGCTGGGTTCTTGTCAGCAAGCCATCTCTTGCTTGGTTGGCAAGATTAAAAATGGTTATTGCCTTAGGAAGTAAAGGGTAGCCTGGAGGAAATGGCCTGAAGGAAACTAAAATGCAGCATTGCAAAATCAATAACATTGCAGAAAGGCTATTTAGTCAGCAGAGGACCTTCGGAAGATCTTTCTGTTCAGAAGGTATAGTAGCTGCAGTGACGAGTTGCAAAGTAAACAAGCTCACGAAAATTTCAGAAAATATTTTGAATGTCAGTGCTTATTTTCCACAATGATACTACAACATCCTAAAAGAGAAAGACACTGGTCTTTCTCGTCTTGCTCATAATATTATTCCTTATATATAATAATACATACACCTAATATTACAGTTGGTATACTAAGTTTCCACTCATGGGATTTCATTTTGTAAGAGGATGCATGTGTCATCTTGACTAGACTCTTATTCCAATCTGTCTAATTTAAACCCGAACTTGAGATATCAACTTTTTAAAAAGCAAAACCAGTAAACAAGGTCAAGGGTCAAAGATTTCTTGTCACTAGAGAAAGTGTACAAGCAAAGGAAGTTGTTTCCATAAGCATATGCAACCATGAGTACAGATGGATGAAACACTGGGACTACCCAATAAGGTAAAGGGTGGTAATGTAGAGATGAGCAAGTGAGAGTTCCATGTGGACTAAGGAGAGTTACTTGTTGATTAACATGAGGCCTAGTTTGACCACATCTAAAAGACGTAACGGGCCATTGAAACATATCCATGAAAGCTTCACGTAAGCTATGTAATGGTGGCAAAATAAAGCCTCATGAAGAATGACAAAAATATACTGAAACTTTCTAAACTATAATGGTTGAGGGATGCCTTCAGAATAATCATTAGCAAAGGATCTGTGATTAGGTTGAACCAACTGACCAGTAAGAAAACAACAGACATGGTATCTGTTGATGCCAGAGAGACAATGGGAGAAAAAGCAGTGTCACCCAAGCTCTACTGCTGTGTCATAGAGATAAGGGCTCCATTTCTATCCACTGAATCCTATGGAAAGATAAGAAACAAAATAAAGACATATGAATGGACTGATGTAAACTCATCAGCCTTCTTCAGAAACTATCTCCAGATCCAACTGCTGAACCTCCCACTTTTTATTTTACAAAGAAGAGATTTTAAGTAGAATATGTACTTGTGAATGAATATATTGAAGTAATATGTACATGTATAAATTCAGTTAGATGTGAGAAATAACTGTGAGGTCTACATGATTGCTATGAGATATGGAATATTTCTTTTTCTTGTAATATTTCAAGTCCCTACTTTGATGAGGGTCCGCAGGAGATCTCTCAAGAAACAGTAAAGAAGAAAATCCATTTTTGGAGACTGTAATTCTCCAAGTATTCTATTCTCTTCAGTGGATTATACAAAGTGCCAGGGACTTAATATTAGAGTTAGGACTTTTAAACTGCCATATATTAGGCTAAGAAGGACTGGCTGTTGTTTACAAATGTATTCTAAAATTTATTGCAGACACAAGACATAAATGCCAAATGAAGACTGAATTCATTTAGTAACTGAGTTCAGAATATTTACTGAAGTGTCACTAGAGGACTGTAGCCATTTATCACAACTAATCCTGGCACTATCTGCTAGTTGTTGATGAATAAGAATAATCTATAGCCTTTCAGTTATTCGGAAATCATATATCTGCTGAGGGACTTGTATTTAAAATATATAAAATCCTTACAACTAAGTAATAAAAGGAGAATAAACAATTTAAAAACATACAAATGATCTGAATAGACATATTTACAAGGAAGATATACAAATAGCCAGTAAGCACATAAAAAACACCTGACACCATTAGTCACCAAGAAAATGCAGATCAGAAACATAATGAAATACCATTTCACACCCATTAGGATGACTATTATCAACAAGTTATATAGTAACAAATGTTAAAGATGTGGAAAGTTTGGAACCCTCATACCATGCTGGTGGGGATGTAAAATGAGTCAATCACTTTGGAAAACAGGCTGGCATTTCCTCAAAATGTTAAATATAGAGTTATCATATGATCCAACAATTATACTCCTATTCATATATCCAAGAGAAATGAAACACAAAAACTTGCATATAAATGTATATAATCAGCATTATTCACAATAGTCAAAAGATAGAAACAAACCAAATGTCCATCAACTAACAAGTGAATAAAGAAAATATGGTATATCCATATAATGATAATGCTATAATATTTGGCCATAAAAAGGAATGAAGTACTAATGTATGTTACAGTATGGATGAACCTTGAAAACATTAGAAGTGAAAGAAGCCACTCATAAAAGATCACATATGATATGCTATTCCATTCATAGAAAATGTCCAGAATAGAGAAATCCATAGACAGAAAGTATACTAGTGGTTACTTAGGGCTGAAGAAGGGAGAGATAGGGGAAGTGATAGCTACAAGTATGGGTTGTTTGTTTGAAAATGAACTAAATCTGACTGTGGTGATGGTTGCACACATCTGTGAATACATTAGAAAGAGTTGAATAAAATAAATGAATGAATTGTAGGGTGTGTGCATTTTATCTCAATAAAGCTGCTGAGGAAGAATGAGAAGTAGAAGGAGGAAGAGGAGGAGGGGAAAGAGAAGATCATAATGACAAAAGAAAAAATCTGTAGCCACCCAGTTAATTCCTAACATCTTCCAGATTTTGGTGCTGAGATGGTGGGGTGCAGAGAAGGAAAGACACACCCTGCCCAGCTAGGCAAATGCGTTAAAGCACAGCAACATGAAACAAGGAAAAGACCTCATCCTTTAGAAACTGAAAATGACTCACCGACAAGAGCTCATGTGATAAAGCCTTCATATCTGATAACAAAAGACAGGAGAAAAATAATAGAATGTACAGTGTTTGATAAAGCATTGAACTCTAAAATATGGAAAGACATTTAGTATCAGAGACATTCAATGCAGAAAAATGTTGGATGCTACAGATCCATCATGATTCTGTAAGCAGTTGCCTTCAATTACAATTCACTTGCAATGCGAAACTGTTTTTGTTTTGTTTTGTTTTGACTCATTACAAGATATGTTTCCTGCACTCTCAATTAGGTTTTCAATGGATATATAACAAAGTAAGAATTCTGAGACCAGAAATAGTTTTTTTTTAAAAATTAAATGAGCTAATTCCCACTTAATTACAATAGAGGTATGACAATTTATTGGGCGAGTAGATAATATAAATGTATTGAAACATAATGAATATTTCTCTGAACTTCATTAGGCTTTCATATACTCATTTCTATTTAATTATAACTAAATCACCAACATTTATTGCCGAGTTAGAAACATTTTCGAATAATAGCCTGGTTAATACTGAATTAAAGCACAATCCAATGGAAGTCCCTACATAAAAACAAATGAATTAACTAGAAATAAATTTGTCGTTGTAAGTACTAGAAGAGTTATTATAATTATGTCATTATTTCAATATGATACGCCGAAACATTTTAGAACCTGTAGGCTCAAAACAAAAAGGGCATATTTAAAAAGTTAATTTTGCTGTCTTATGTGGTTTCTCATATCAGTAAAGTATTTTGCTTTAGACCATTTATCATTTGAGCCATTTTGTACTCAATTCTCCTAGCCCCCTAACTGAATTGGCCTTATGTTTCAAGAGTTACAGATGAAAATAAAACTAACAAATTTAAAGTGATTGGATTAGTGGGGTGCTTGGGCAGCTCAGTCAGTTAAGCATCCAACTTCAGCTCGGGGTCATGATCTCATGGTCTTTGAGTTCGAGCCCTGTGTCAGGCTCTGTGGAGCCTGCTTCACATTCTGTGTCTCCCCCTCTCTGCCCCTCCCCTGCTCATGTTGTCTCTCTCGCTCTCAAAAATAAACATTAAAAAAATAATTTAAAGTAATTGGACCAAAAACATTCATTGTCATAACAAAAGTCATAACATGCTGTACAGGGCTGAAGAAAGTGAATTTAATTTTTCCCATTCTAAAAATATTACATTTAATAGAAATTTATTTTTCAAGATACTAAATTTCTTCAAGATACTCAGTTTACTTATACATGAATAAGAATGTGATTGCAAATTGATAAGTGTTCCATTCTGATGTTTGTTTTTTTCAAAATACAATATTTTTTGCAGTAAACTTACTGTACCTTGGTGGCACCTGGATAGCTGAGTTGATTAAGTGTCTGACTCTGATTTTAGCTAAGGTCAGGACATCACGTTTGTGATTTGAGTCCCATATGGCGCTCTGTGCTGACAGTGTGGAGTCTCCCTGTTAATAAATGTTAAAAATAAACATTAAAAAATACTGCCACTTACTTAGTGGCAAACACACTACTGATCTCTAGGACTTACCTTTCCTATGAAAATTTTCCTTCATTTGTATTTTGAGAAACATTTTGGCATGTTGATCAAAATTTGCAGCTAGTTCATATATTTGAACACAGAATTTAAAATGAACCTTTGCCCTTTCTTTTTAATCCTTTCTAACATATCACTGCCATGTTGGCACATTGTATGCCTAAAAAAGAGTATTGGGACTTAATTGATTAAGTCTCAGTTATTAATAGATGGGATTTGGAATTACAGTGGTGTAGCTTTAAACTCAGGGCTGCAATCTCTGAGAGGTGGCCAAGCCCTCATCATGCAAAGACTGTGAGGATCTGGGTGGCGTATTTAATATTAGGATTTCTCTCTTCTCCTTAGACTCTAGCAACTAGATGCTCCTACTTGGACATCTCTGTCATCTGAGGTGAATATTCTATTTTGTCCTTCTCAATTAACATCCAGCTTGCTGCCCTGGTTAACTGTCTGATTTGTATCCAAATGTGATTATTGTTGAGACTCAGACCTCCTGTCTACGGCCATACAACCCTGAACACGGCTGATCTTGTCTGATCTTGGAAGCTAAGCAGGGTCGGGCCTGGCTAGTACTTGGGTGGGAGACTCAGACCTCCTAAGGTCTCTTCCTGCATCCTTGAATTGGAATCCTATTTAAAAGTTAACTGGGTCCCTCAGGATAGGAGTCCTTTCTCCTGGAATTCTCTTTCTCCATCCATCTCTTGAATGTCACTCAACATTAAGCCCAGACCCAAACATCATAGCCACAGCAGGGTTATTCCCTCTTCTCCAAACTTTATCACTACACTTCTAAATCAAAGCAAGCCCATTTAATATACTGTCATAATATATGTCTAGGTATGAACATTCCCAACTACATCAGGAGGTCTTCAGGATTCATTCTTTGCCTTTGATCATGAAATGCTGTCAGGCAACGTCAGGTGAACTTGAGTTGCAAATAGAGGAGGAAAACATTGTACAAAAGCATTTGGGAGGCTTAGAAAAATACAAAGAACCCTATAGGATAATTATGAAAGTTTGTTTTTTCTCTGTGTTTTGATAGAACTTTCTCAAGGGAGAAAAGTAGACATGGTAAGCATTCGAAGCACAGTGAGTAAAGGAGTTAATAATGAATGAGTAAAGTGACTCTTAATGTCATTATAAGGTAATTTTGTAACAATAATTTTTTAAAAAATCCAAAATATGGTACAAGCACATATAATTGTCACTAACATATGTGGACACTGGCCTTCCCCTCTGACCTCTCATTCCTGATTAAATGGATCTTTCTGCCAATATATACAACTTTGTTTTTGTATTGTAGTTATGTTTCCAGCTGTTAGAATACTTTTCTAGATCTAAATAATGACCCTGTGTCCAGGTGTGGGATTACTTTACCCCGTAGCAGAACACAGGTCATGGGCGACGTAGCAGGAAAAATGGAAGACACAAATTCTGACACATCTCATTTGTCCAGGGTTAGAAGGATAGTTTTCTAGGTACCTTGAGATACCTGGGTAAATTTGCATAGATACCTCCTTGAAACTTTGCCATTTGGATACCTTGGACGTAGGTAATCTGCTTTTCTTTTTTGACAAAGAATAAAAGTAAGTATTCAGAACATAACCATTAGTCTGCTACCATCTAAATATGTCTAGATCCTTAGGTTTTCCAGATTTTCTCAGCAGAATTCCAAGATAAACTATTAAAAAAATATATCTCACCTAATCACACCCCTTTATCTTTTTGATCTATACATTATTTTTGTTGTGTTCAAAGAAACAGATTCTACCCTAGAAAGAAAAATAAATCAATTCTAGAAAGAAGCAAAAGATGAAGCATTATAATTATGAACTAATTGGTCTTAGAATTAAAGTCTTTCTGTCAATCTGGTTCAGTGACCTATGGAAAATTATTTAACTTCTTTTAAACCTGTTCTGTAATAGGAAGATACTATCTGTATCGGAAGATTGTTGTGGGAATTATACAATGCAAATAAAGAGAGAATTGTGACTGGTATGTAGTAAATGTTCAGTACATGTTTGTTATTATTTTTATTTATTTTTTATTTATTTTTTATTTTTTTTATATATGAAATTTATTGACAAATTGGTTTCCATACAACACCCAGTGCTCATCCCAAAAGGTGCCCTCCTCAATACCCATCACCCACCCTCCCCTCCCTCCCACCCCCCATCACCCCTCAGTTTGTTCTCAGTTTTTAACAGTCTCTTATGCTTTGGCTCTCTCCCATTCTAACCTCTTTTTATTTTTTTTCCTTCCCCTCCCCCATGGGTTCCTGTTAAGTTTCTCAGGATCCACATAAGAGCAAAACCATATGGTATCTGTCTTTCTCTGTATGGCTTATTTCACTTAGCATCACACTCTCCAGTTCCATCCACGTTGCTACAAAAGGCCACATTTCATTTTTTGTCATTGCCACGTAATATTCCATTGTGTATATAAACCACAATTTCTTTATCCATTCATCAGTTGATGGACATTTAGGCTCTTTCCATAATTTGGCTATTGTTGAGAGTGCTGCTATAAACATTGGGGTACAAGTGGCCCTATGCATCAGTACTCCTGTATCCCTTGGGTAAATTCCTAGCAGTGCTATTGCTGGGTCATAGGGTAGGTCTATTTTTAATTTTCTGAGGAACCTCCACACTGCTTTCCAGAGCGGCTGCACCAATTTGCATTCCCACCAACAGTGCAAGAGGGTTCCCGTTTCTCCACATCCTCTCCAGCATCTATAGTCTCCTGATTTGTTCATTTTGGCCACTCTGACTGGCGTGAGGTGATACCTGAGTGTGGTTTTGATTTGTATTTCCCTGATAAGGAGCGACGCTGAACATCTTTTCATGTGCCTGTTGGCCATCTGGATGTCTTCCTTAGAGAAGTGTCTATTCATGTTTTCTGCCCATTTCTTCACTGGGTTATTTGTTTTTCGGGTGTGGAGTTTGGTGAGCTCTTTATAGATTTTGGATACTAGCCTTATGTCTGATATGTCATTTGCAAATATCTTTTCCCATTCCGTTGGTTGCCTTTTAGTTTTGTTGGTTGTTTCCTTTGCTGTGCAGAAGCTTTTTATCTTCATAAGGTCCCAGTAATTCACTTTTGCTTTTAATTCCCTTGCCTTTGGGGATGTGTCGAGTAAGAGATTGCTACGGCTGAGGTCAGAGAGGTCTTTTCCTGCTTTCTCCTCTAAGGTTTTGATGGTTTCCTGTCTCACATTTAGGTCCTTTATCCATTTTGAGTTTATTTTTGTGAATGGTGTGAGAAAGTGGTGTTATTATTTTTATTTTTAATGGCTCCCAGGAACAGACAACTACCACAGTATCACCTCATTTGTTACTAAACATATATATATATATATATATATATATATATATATATATACACATATATATATATATACACACACACACACGTACATGCATACATATATACTTGAAAACACAGGCTTTGGAATATTAACCACATTCCATTTATCACAACACAAATCTTGTAACTTTTCATTTTAATATAATTTCAAATGTATAGTTAATTGACAAGAGCAGTACCAAGGACTATCATATGTACTCTACTCAGATTGACCAGTTATGTGTATTTTGCTGTTATGATACTTTCACCTTTTTTTTTAAATTTTCTTTTAAGTGTATTTGTTTTGAGAGACAGAGAGAGCAGAGGAGAGGCAGAGACAGAGGGAGAGAGAGAATCCCAGGTAAGCTCCGTGCTGTCAGTGTTGAGCCCGATGCAGGGCTTGACCTCATAAACCATGAGATCATGACCTGAGCTGAAACCAAGAGTTGGACGCTTAACTGACTGACCCATCCAGGCACCCCATGATTCTTTCTCTTTCTGTCTTTGCATCTGTGAATATACATTTCTCAGAGAATGACATATAATACATTATTTGTATATAATTATTAGTTATATATATTTATTAATAATATTTTAGAAAATACTTATATAATATTTATACACACATTTCCTAAACCTTTTGAGAGTAATTTGTATACATTGTGGTGCATTACTTAAAAATATATAATGTGTATTTCCTAGGAATCTGAATATTCTCTTACAGAACCAAAATATAATTAAAATCAAGTGGATTATTATTTATATAATTCTATTATCTAATTCATACTCAATATTCAAATTGTATCTATTGTCCTGGTAATGTAATTGTAGTTTTTATTTTGATCCACCCCTCACGCCCCCAGTCTTCTTCTTTTTTGATTTTTTTTAAATCTCACATCTAAGTTAGTTAGCATATAGTGCAACAATGATTTCAGGAGTAGATTCCTTAATGCCCCTTACCCATTTAGCCCATCCCCCCTCCCACAACCCCTCCTGTAACCCTCTGTTTGCTCTCCACATTAAAGAGTCTCTTATGTTTTGTCCCCCTCCCTGTTTTTATGTTATTTTCGTTTCCCTTCCATTATGTTCATCTGTTTTGTCTCTTAAAGTCCTCCTGTGAGTGAAGTCATATGATATTTGTCTTTCTCTGACTGACTAATTTCACTTAGCATAATACCCTCTAGTTCCATCCACGTAGTTGCAAATGGCAAGATTTCATTCTTTTTGATGGCTAAGGAATACTCCACTGTATATATATATATATATATATATTTATATATATACGTATGTGTTTGTGTGTATCTCTATCTCTATCTCTATCTCTATCTCTATCTCTGCCTCTATATATGATATGATATGATATGATATGATATGGATAGATATAGATATAGATACAGATATAGATAGATAGATATAGATATCTCACATCTTCTTTATCCATTCATCCATTGATGGACATTTGGGCTCTTTCCATACTTTGGCTATTGTTGATAGTGCTTCTATAAACATTGGGGTGCATGTGTCCCTTGGAAACAGCACATCTGTATCCCTTGGATAAACACCTAGTAGTGTAATTGCTGGTTTGTAGGGTAGTTCATTTTTAATTTTTTGAGGCACCTGCATACTGTTTTCCAGAACCTCGCACCCCAGTCTAAGAACCTCTATGGTCTCCATTAATTTGGAACTATACTTTAGCTCTTCTTTGTTTTTTCAATTTTTTTTTTCAACGTTTATTTATTTTTTTGGGGACAGAGAGAGACAGAGCATGAACGGGGGAGGGGCAGAGAGAGAGGGAGACACAGAATCGGAAACAGGCTCCAGGCTCTGAGCCATCAGCCCAGAGCCTGACGCGGGGCTCGAACTCACAGACCGCGAGATCGTGACCTGGCTGAAGTCGGACGCTTAACCGACTGCGCCACCCAGGCGCCCCTCAATTTTTTTTAATGACATGGACATTTTGAAGAGTAAATAACATTTATTTTGTAGAATGCCATATATGATTAGACTGTTATACAATTTTGCCAGTAAAACCACAGAATTGGTGCTATTCCCTCTTTAGTGTATCTTCTCAGAGGTGCGTGATAGTGGTCAGTATGTCCCATTATTGATTATGTTAATTTTGATCACTATGGTAATTTGTCTGACAGTTTTTTTCACTTTACAGTTGCTAATTTTTTCCTGTATTTAATAAGAGATTTGTGGGAAAATAGTTTGAGAACTCTCATTCCTCACAAAGCCTTCCTGTATTAGTTTTCCCCATTAGCATCCATTGATTATTCTTGCCAGGATAAATAACTATTCTGATAATTGCCAAATTATGATTTTCTTATCACAATCTCAGTTATTCCTTCTATCTTTCCTGAAGAGATTTCCATTTTCTATGTATTTATCTGATCTTTCATTTGTATATTTATATCAATATGGACATGTAGAATATTATTTTATTCAGTGAGTTTAATCCATTATACTTGGTATTAATTTTGATTCTCATATTATCTAAAATTTAGCCAGTGCGGATCTCTTCAAGTTGGCTTCTTGTTCCCACATTCTGTGAGCATTCCCTTTTGTTCTGAATCAAAAAGATGTTTCTGCCTTATCCTGTACGTTCCCATTTCATCCCTGAGATAAGCAATTTTTCCAAGGAGACCAGACTCCTTTTAAGGCAAAATGATATTTTATTGTCAAGACCAGAGCTATAAATCATTATTACTGGACCATTATTTCATCTAGGCCCTCTCAGTGGCGGAGCTAGGGAGGTGTGTGTTTATGAAGACAGATATAAGCGTGTATCTATTCCCTTATATCTACCTTTATATACTAAAACCATGAGTTGATAATGATATCTCCAATTCCATCCAACACCATAGGGTGCATTTTAGCTTTTTGCCTTTTCATATTTTTAACTCACTTCCCAAATAGTGAGAAACTTGGTTCCCATTTTCCTTACTATATGTGATTATTCTCCCAGCAATACAAAACACAGAAAATAGTTTCAGAACTGCTCTTCCATACCACTGTGAAAAAAAACCTACTTAACCATAGCTCAGTATTTGTTTACAGCTCTTTTTGTCTTTAAACTGATAGTATATATTATAAAGACAAAAATTTTAAAATAAGAGGCTTAATTCTCCATGATTAAAAAAAAAATGGTCAGCGGCACCTGGGTGGCTCCGTCAGTTAAGCATGACTCTTGATTTCAGCTCAGGTCTTGATCTCACAGTTCATGGCTTCCAGCCCCACATTGGGCTTGGTGCTGACAATGTAGAGACTGCTTGGGATTCTCTCTCTCCCTCTCTCTCTCTGCCCTCCCTTGCTTGTGTGTTCCCTTTCTCTCTCTCTCTCAAGTTTATTTAAGTTTTAAATAAACTTAAAAAAGAAAGAAAAAAAGGACAGAAACAACCCACTTCTCCCTTTTCTTAGGATGTTTTCTTTTGTAAACTTGTTATAAATGTATGTAAATCTATTTTTTTTTTTATGATTCTTGTCAGTTTCACAATCTAGGAACATTTTTCTTAAGGTCCTGGGACTATAAACAAATAGCAATTGAAATAATGCTTTTATCCTCCATGGAAAGGCAGTTTCCATGGAAGGGCAGGATCCTAACTTCAGCTGGCACCTGGCTCTAAATGGCAAATTTATCTGCTTTCATAGAGATATAAGAAATTTATTCTTCTTTTGTATGAGGTCACTTAACTAACAATGATGGTTATCCCAATTACCAGGTAAATGTAAGATGAACTATATGTGATAAACTGTGCAGTCAAGTACTCTTACTTGAGGACTAGATACTTTTTATCTGGAGAACATGTATGGAATGGGTTGTGTCTGCTTGATTTAAAAAGGTAAAATCTCTTTCTGTCTTGGTGATGTCTAGGGGATTGCCTATGGTACACCTTACACTCTGATTTAACGCTTATTCAATAATAAAACTGTTCTTTTTTCCCCACTACCTTCATGGAGGTTTTGGGGGGTGAGGAAAAGATTTTGTTTTCAGTTATATTTCCCCAACAATCATCAAAACCGTGTTCAAGTTAGTTAATTCTCACTTCCCCTTAGTGTGGTTGTATATTCACTTGAAATAGAATCAAGTTCATTTATTTCTGTTTGGGTTCTATTTTGTTCCCTTTTACTTGTTGATTGTCGAGTATATAAAACATCAGTGAATTCTAAAGTCAATGTTATGTACAAAATTTTATGCAAAGAAATGTAACCCTACCCGCCTAAATCTTTCAACTTTATTCCTACTCATCCCTGTAGTTAAATAATTTTGTTAATATCTGCTTCATGCTTCTGGTGTTTCTGTTTACAAATATGAGCAAATACATATATATTTTCTTATTTCCTCTTCTTTCCTACACAAAAAGTAGCATACTATATATACTTTGCTTTTTGTACTTAATACATATTAAGAAATCACTCCATATCACTTAAGATCTTCCCCCTCATCTTTCCTAATGAATGCATTATACTAACTGTGTGAATATGCTATATTTTGTTTAACCAATATTTTATATTCGGGCATGTAGGTCATCCACAATATTTTGCAATGACAAACAATGATAGGAAAAATAACCTTCTGCCTATGCATTTTTATATTGTTAGAGTTGTATCTTCATGGTAAATTCCTAGAAATAGGATTTCTGGCTCAAAAAGTAAATACACACGTAGCTTTACTTAGATACTTCAAACTCCTTTCCATAATGGTTGTACTGATTTGCATTCTCACCAACAATATCTGTTTTCCCACAGTCTCACCATTATAATGTATCGTTAAGCTTCTTAGTTTGTGTCAGTACGGTAGCTTAGAAATGATACCTTGCTACAGTTTTAAATTGCATTTTTAAAATCATAAGTAATGAACATCTTGCAATAGTTGTTAAAGGCCACTTCTATATATTTTATGTGAATAGTCAATTTATATCTGTTTCCTGTTTTGTTTTGTTTTTAAATTCGGGTTTGCTTTTGTCTCCAACATTTAAAAAGATTTCTTTAACATATTAGTCTTTTATCTGTGATAAATGTTATAAATATCATCTTCCAGATTGTTTTCTTTTGACATTGCTTAAGGTATTTTACAGATTGAGTTCCTCAGGAAGTACACAAAGATTGAGACAGAAATAGGTATATAGGAGGCTTATTAGGCAATACTCTTGAGTTTAGTAACTATGGAAGGGAAAAGAGAAGTTGAGCCATTGTGTGTTCTCCTCTCTTCTACACCTATATGTCTTTTGCTGTGGATCATTCAGGTATTTTAGAAAGTAATAATGACAGTCATAAATAACAACATCTAAAATAAAAACAATAAAAGGAAGCATATTTGCCTCCATTCTCTGTATCATGGCTATACTTAAATAAGTGGCAAAAACAGGTGAAAAATCAAGGTAATTTTTAAAGTCGTCTTAGAAAAATTCACAATTTAATCAGAATATTTTAGATGATCTTGCATCACAGGCAAAAAGGATCAAAGCATTTGGGAAACATAAGAAAATACAAGTAGAAAATTATGAAAATTTTTATGATATATTCTTAAAATTTTCCATATTTTAATTTTAAACTTTTTCTATTTGATCAGCTTAAATTAAATTGATGAGCTTAAGTCCCAAATTTCCTATCTCTTTTCTTTTGGTCACTGTATATTATTTTATCTCTCAAAAGATTTTAGAAGCAGTTAAAAGAATACCTTTTCAGATAATAAATTGCCCCATAACAACCATAGCTGTTCTTGCCTTTGACAATCTTACAGTCATTTTATTATAATGTAGTAGTAGAAGTCCTGACTCTCATGGACATACTCATTTATATTTATAGATGAAGTCTGTTCAGTTTGGAAACAACAGTAGGATTAACCAAACAGAAAGAAAGAGGCCATCACAAAAACATGCAAAGACCACCAAACAGAGAATTAAATGGCAATAATCAATTGCCTTTATCAACTCATTTGTCTAAATATCTTCACGCAGGACTGAATCACTGCTAGGACCTGGGATCTGAGGAAAAAAATGATGAAGGTGATCTCTTAACCCCACCATTAGTATTTCCTATGTGCACACCTCTGTGGAAGTACACTCTGGGATTATCCACCTACAGTCTGGGTACAAGTATGGCATATCAGAGTAAGACTGCCTTGGAAATATCTTTCATTTAATTTTTTTTCTCAAAATAACACCTAATTATTTTATTCTATAATTAAAGAAATGGTAAAAATCCTTTAATTTCCTTCCTCAATTTTCATTCTCCTACTCTGTAAAATTATCCAATTGGGTGTATCCTTCCACATATCCTTCTATGCTCAAAACACACTCTATATATCCACTCTAATATTCTTTCCATTATCCAGGTCACCTAAAGAAAGATCAGCCTGGGGCAATTCAAATTGTGAACTGAGCCACATTCCTTATTTTATCCAAGTTTATTTAAGTGAAACATAACACACAGTTCATTGAAGAAGAAAATAAGCTACAGAAGGTTGCTCTATAGTTTGCAGTGTGAGAGTAAGGTGTGTAATGTTTTATTTCCCCAATGGTCAGAGTGGTTGAGGTGGAAAGGAAGGAGGTTGACATATGTAATTTTTCTTCCTTCTCCTTTTCCTGTTTTCCTGTTTTTACAAAATTTCTAGTAGGGTATCTTTCAGAAAGTCAAGTGACTATCTCAATTTGGAACCTCCTTGGAAGAAAAAATCTTCCAAAATAGATCATGTATGGTAATGTTTGCTGACTCTTTGGATATTTGGTATTACTACTATTACTACTGATGAAGTTTTGGGGGGTGATGGGGGGTTTGGGAGGTCTGGAGCCAACGGCCGACAAAGAATTCTTAAAGATGTCTTTGGTGCAAAAAAGGCGATTTTATTAAAGCACAGGGACAGGACCCATGGGTCAAAAGAGCTGTCCTGGACCCTGTGGAGCGAATGATTATATACTGTGGCTTTGGGGAGGTAAAGTCAAGGGGAAGTTTCCAATGGGATTTTCATATACTGAAGAAGACTCGTACGATAGTGGAGGCCTAGCTATTGTCAAGCTAAAGTTGTTTTTCCCCTCTAGCAAAGACAGTAAGGAGTTCCTGGAGAAATATTTTACTCTGTCAGCCTCAAGTATTTGTCAGTGGGCAGCAGGTTATAAGGAAATTTAATTTTATCTGCCATTTCCTTCTGCCTTTGTGTCCCACATCACTACTACTACTACAGGAGTACTATTCTCCAAAAATACAGCTCACAATCCTGTTACAATTCCGAATTTATTTTTAAAAGAACACTTTTTAGTAAAACACTTGTACCTGAAGCGACAGTATAAAATCACCAGTCCCTGCATATATAGCCAAACACATAGAGCTAGTGATCGAATTTCTCCTGGATGTTGTGGGTGCACTTACTTTAGATAATAATACAAAAGAATACCAGAAATGCCATGGAATTTGAGTTGGGATCATGGAACCTGACCCCAGTTCCTGGACACAGCATCCCCAGAGGTATATCTCCCATGTTTGAGCTTCAATTAGAGTCCTCCCCACTGGCTGTCTGAAGTGACAGTTGAGATCCTGGTAAAATGGTTTCCTAATCACTCTGGCTTCTTTTGTTCAGCTCTTCAACACTGGATGATTAAAACTACTTTGCATTTAATTCAGAAAAAAAAAGGCAAATAAAGTCATTTCCAAAGGCCCAGGTGTTCAAGGGCAGAGGAAGGTGCCTGAATCCATAGAGGGCTTGGCATGGCTCTCTTCTGCTGAAGTTGGCCTGAAACCACACAGATGGGTTGTGTGCGAGGTGATAAAATGCTTGGGAAGGTGAAATGACTCCCGAGGAGAGGAGCCGGCAATGGCAAATAAAGCATTAAATTGGCAAAGGAAGTGAAAATTAAAACACACAAACTAACTGGAGCCTCTGAATATATACAACTCCCAGGTGCCCAACAATCTTAAATGACTTAAATGGTTTTCACAGTTTACAATAAGAGGCAAATGTACTTATGTGGGTCAGTACTTAAATTGTTTTTTTACTTTATTATTTTTAGGTATATTTTATTAAAGATAATTTTATATTCAACCCCTCAATTTATGTAAAATAAAAGCAGGATATTGCCACAGCCAAAGAAAAAAAAAACAGCACACAACTGTAGTCAACTTGCAACATATTTTTAAATTAAACTTTATTTGGAGATAATTGTAGATTCACATAGAATTGTTAGAAATAATCCAGGAGATCCTGAATACCTTTTACCAGTTTTCTGCAATGGTATTATCTTACAAAATGATAGTACAATATCACAACCAGGATATTGTTATTGACACAGGCAAGATACAGAAATTTCCATCACCGTGAAGACCCCTGGCCATTCAATGCAGTTAAAATCTCCAGATCAGCAGGTCTTACAAGTATTGGCTTAACATATTAAATGAAAAGCACAGTACTAGGGACCAAAATGGGAACATACATATAGGAGAATATGTTGGCTGTTCATGGCACCGAGACTTGTGGGGAGAATTAACATTTAATAAGTATCTTCATGCATCAAGCATATTTATATTATAATTCAATCTTTACAACTTCTTTATTTTTATTTTTATTTTTATTTTTTTTTACAACTTCTTAAGATAGGTATGATTATTATCCCCATTTTATAGATGAGAAAAAATGCAATTCTTTTAGTTAGTAATACACGGAGTTAGAATTGAAATCTGTCTAGACAATATGTGTCAAATGAGATTTGAGAAGAGAGAGATCTCTGGGGGACCCTCAGGATGGATGCTCAGAAATTGTGAAATTTGGATTCCACTCCAAGTGTAAATAAAACCTAATTTGGTGAAAAGAATAGAGATGGGCCCAATTAAAGGAAGAAGAGGTAAAAATGCAAATCGAACCATCAGGTGATAATGACTAGAAGTTTGCCTAAAGGGGTTTGTGCAGATTGGTAGGGTGTGACAGAAAGAAATAAAGTAAATATTTGTATTGATTCCACGAGAATAGATTAGGGGAGCCATTATATGAAAATAATAGTGATATAATAAATGAATAAAATAATAATAACAGCTCCTCATGCTGTGGCAAACCACATTCTTGGTGCTTTACATGCATTACCTCAACTATATTGCACAATAACCCTTTTATTTTATTTTATTTTATTTTATTTTATTTTATTTTATTTTATCTTATTTGATGTTTTTATTTATTTTGAGACAGAGAGACAGAGCCTGAGCAGGGGAGGGGCAGAGAGACAGGGAGACACAGAATCCGAAGCAGGCTCCGGGCTCTGAGCTGTCAGCACAGAGCGCCATGCGGGGCTCCAACTCACGGACTGTGAGATCATGACCTGAGCCGAAGTAGGAGGCTTAACTGACTGAGCCACCCAGGCACCCAATAACCCTTTTCTATAATCACCTCAAACTATGCGGTTACTAAAAATATTGTTACTACAGTTAGTTTAATTGAAATGGTCAGGAGTGCTGGAGCACAAGGAAAAACAGTCAACTCTTAGTATACACTATCTCATTTTCCAGGGTTTTGGAATTCTTGGTCCCACACTTTAATTGTCTGCCTCCTATCCATTTTACTGCTCATCTGCTCTTTCCCCAAAGAAGTGGAAACTTTGAGAGAGGGACTAAGATCGAATCATTGTGTGAACATTGCTTGGATCAACATGTAGACATTTTATTTATTTTTTACTTGCCCCCTCTACACTATTGTATTTCTTGCAAGTAATCTAGCAATGTTCCATTTAATAATGCCATTTGTGTGTGTGTGTGTGTGTGTGTGTGTGTGTGTGTGTGTGTGTTTTAAGTCATAGACATTTTGTTGTAATTTCTGATCTTACCAAAGTTGTCAATGGAGGGTTTTTACACCCCTAGGTCAGAACTACCACCTGGCAGCAGAAAATTTTAAGACTTTATAATTTTAAGTACACTTGAATTTAAAAAGATTTACTTGTGGAAAAACTCTGCCTAGAAATCTATGAAAGGGAATAATAATGGCTAATAATTATTAAGCCTACATAAGCCTTTTAAGTCAGGAACTGGTCTAAGCAGGTTGTACACACTATCTCAATTAATGTTGGACACCAGATCCTTTGTTCCATTTGTCTTACTCATTTTGTTCATTTTGTCTTTCATCTAATTATTGGGTTTTAGGAATTAATCTCTCCCCAAACCACAGAAATGGTCTTGGTATGCACTTTCCTGAATGCATGACCTGTCCCTTCACCTCTTTCCCCCAGACATTTCTTTCTCTGTATAAATTATTTCTCTTAAAATTCACATTCATGCACAGCTCCTCAGACCAACTTTTTAAGCTAGTTTCTAAAAGTTTGATTCCCTGGACTATTGCCTCTGTTCCAGTACAACTTTAAAGCTGTTCATCCATTCTAAACTTTGCTCTGTTCATGGAATATAGCCTTAGGGGCAAGTTGTGCTATTTCTGTGAGTCAAACTTTGCCCTTCAACAAAAGTCAATAGGTACTATCTGCAGACACCTCAGGACATACTTTAGCAAGCTGAATTCAGTCTACTACCATATCAGTAGTAGTTTGTAAACCATGATTTTTACAAAACACAAAAACTCTATTATTAGAAAAGAAGAACAGAAAGAAGTTAAGGAATCAAAATAATAAATAGCTTTCTTCAATCACCCAAGACAGGACTAACAGAGCATACTTTGAGGGTTGCCAAAAGAATTCCCCAAGGAAAGAAAAATGTTACTCCAGACAAAAGCAAATGCCTACAAATGTCCCTTTGCTTAGTGCAAGCATACAGGGTATTCAGTTCAATTTGAATTTCAGATGAATGAGGACAATTTTTAGTGTAAGTCGATTACTGTTGTTTATCTAAAATTCAAATTCAACTGGATGTCCCTATGCCCATATGCTAAATCTGGCAACCCTACTCCGGATATAGGAGTGAGACACTCCCTAGTCCCAGAAACTAACAGGGCAGGTAGCTAGATCTGGACAATTAAATGTGAATAGAAATAGAGTGTCACCTCCAGACAGACTCTAAAAAGCCTTTCCCAATTTTCCAGTCTCTTCCTCTTCCATGACCAACACAGAGGTTTTATAACATGTCCTATTCTGGAAAATGCAATAAGTAATATTATTTACTAATTGTTGTCCCTTCCTTGCATGCCTTAAAATATTCATAGATTTTCAAAGGATTGAAAAAGCTCCAACTTATGTAATGTTTGCCTTCTATTTTTCTGACTTATATGTAGTATCTTGAATTTTCTTCTTTGAATCTTCCCTTACTGGCCTGGATCCACAGGCCCAATATTGATTCCTTAGGATAGACTATCACACGTGTCCTAGCTCCATCTCAGAATATCGGGGAAGGAGTAACATATTAAAGTCTAAGATCCTAATTATAACATCCATCAAGTCCAAGAAGCTCCTTCCTCGGACTCATGTAAACTAAACTTCTTGATATTAGGTATGTTCAAAGTTATGATGTAAAATATCAGTTATCCAAAGGAAATGAGTACTTTAGGTATAGGACCAAAATAGTGCAAAATAAATACAACACAGAAGGTGAGTAATACTTGCATAGAATATAGATTGAATTTTTTTTCACAAAATACCTGAATGAATGAGTCAATGAATGAAATAATGAAATAAAAAGGCACACTTCTTAGAATTAGCCTTTTCAGGCCTGATTTCTTATGTCCATCATAAGAAAACATATTAAGCAAATACTATATGTCATCCTTCACTAACCTGCTGCAGAGCGAAGGCTAGGATTTTGAAATAATAGTAATTAAAACATTAAAAATTAAAAATAACACATCCTTATCTCTGATGACGGATGAATAGAAATTTGGTGAGTTTTGGAGATCGTAGCAGAGACGTAGCTTGTTTTAGAGTTACATCAGTCTGACGGGACAATATTTTCCCTTATACTCAGGACTTGAAACATGACCCATTCCTGCAAAACCGATAGAGGTTTGCGTTCCAGCCCGAAGACCACATCTCTGAATTAAAAGTACAAATTTGGAGTGAAGCAAAGCCAGTAAATTAAAGAGAGGTAAAACAAACACAAAACCAAAACACGAAAACACCTCGGCATGGAAGAGCCAGACTACTGAACCCAGTTTAGGAACAGAAAGGAAGTGATAGAGCCTAGATGCCCAAACCAGAACAGGCTAGGATTAAGACGGCAGAGCCACAGCTGAGACAGAGAGAAGAGGGTCTCTGGCTTCCTGTGCTGGTGGTTTTTGCTGATACGACCCTACCTCCAACTTGAATCCTTAGGCATGTGACTGCCTGCCTTAATGGGCTATAAAAGAGGAGAGGTACATTAAAACAAGATGACTCTTGGCTGTTTATATTCCAAACATAAAATATATTTTGAGTTCAGAGTCACATTATGATTTACATGGGCCCTAGACATGTTTGCCTTTGTGGGCTCCTTCCTCCATAAAAAATATAAAGATTATATTTTATAATCACTTTGGTATAAAGAATATATTAATACTACATATTAAAACATTTCCTTTATCCTAAATATACTGTTCTTTCTGATTTTAAAAGAAGTTTAAACATTTTTTTCTGGGCTCCTAAAAGCGCTTTGTGGACTCTTGGTATAGTTTACCTTGCCTTGCCTAATGGATGTCAGTCCTGATTATTATTACCTGACTACAATTCTTCTTCTGGATTTTTACCTAAAATAAGAGTTTTGTGTTTTTTTTCCCCTTCCAGAGTCAATCAGATAGCACATTTTTTCAACCTATCTAGACTGTGAATGTGTGTCAAAAGTCGTAAGTGTTGGGGAGGGACAAGCAGCTTTGGCAGGAAAGTGCACTTAATGAGTTTGCTTTCTAGTTGGAGAGCAAGACTTGTGTATGGAAAGCAATTTAAGACAATTCTGAATAGCTAGCATTGTAGATAATATTTACATGTGATCTCCCCCCATATGTGAGACTTTAAATACCTTTCATGTTGACCACAATCATGGATTATTACTATAATATGGAAATATTCTGAGTTATTGGAAGTCAGAATTTCTTATAAAGACCTGTAATCCTTTAAATCTTGAAGTTGTTGGGTTCATACTCTACATGGCAAAGTTAATCAGCACAGTACGGAAATGCTCACTAATTCCTTCCATGTGAGTTAAAAAGAGGCCCAAGGAATATAGCTGGCTTCAACTCCTCAGTATAAAAGTGGAGGTCCCCTGCCTGGGATTGTAATTAGGATTATCTTTGTCTTGGGTGCTTATCTCTCACCACAGACTCTTCTAAAATGGGAAACTCAGCTATCTGGAGGCCAACAGCAAGCTAAGTCATTACTCAAAATTCATTGTCCATCCCTGGGTAATTTCCTGATTAGACAATTGATTGAGTGCCAGCTGGTTTTGACCTGAATTTTCTTGAGAATTTATTCCTGCCTCCTAATCCTTCTGAGTATTATTTGACATCAGCTTGGTGGATTAGATTTGCTAATGCTTCTCAGATTTAGATTTTGAGACTGGTGGGCTTTTTTTTTTTCTTTTTTTTTTTTCTTTTGAGTTCCTCTCTCACCCTAACAAATAGGTATAACCAGTAAGTCAGGGAATGGAAGTGGAGTGGGAGGAGGTCTAATTCATTCACTAATTCATTTGTAAGGCATTTTGCAATAAAGTATTTCCCCTATTTCCTGTAATACTTCTATGAATGGGTTACCCTTCTATCTCTAGTGGGGGGTATTCATGAATCTTGGTCCAAATCATGTAGCTAGTAAGTGATGAAGTTGAATATTAATATAAGTTTAATGGTTAAGAGCACAGTCTCTGAGCCAGAGTGTTTGGGTTTAAATTTAGGTTCTATCACTTACCAGCTGTATGCATTTATTTTTTTATACTTTCCCCATCACTACCTCTTCCTAGCCACACGGCATCCTTGGTGCTTGTCACTCCCATCTTGACTCTTTGCACTTTCTGTTCCCCCTTCTGGAACAAGGTCTCTTCAGATATCTGCATAATTTAATCCCTTATCACATTTATGTCCTTGCTCAGATGTCAGTTTTCTATAGCCGATCAATAAATATTTATTGAGCACTACTACTAGAAACTTCAAATAAATCAGGGAATAAACAGACACGTTCCTGCTCTGTGAAGCTTGCATTCTAGCAGTGAGGGAGAAATAGTGATTGATTAAAAAACAAGTCAATTATGGTATATTAGAAGGTAATACAGAGTTCTGATACTGTCTGATGGAAGGTCACATTCTAAAACCATGGGGAATAGAAATAAGCTCATGTGTGGTTGATGCCTACCTCTCAGAAAAATTAAAGAAACATTGAAAAGATCTTGCTCTAAGAACTTGCATATGCTCAAAAACTAGCCACAATCCAGCAGTTAGATATTGTTGCCTTTACAGGCGAGTGGTAAGTGCCCTTCTCCATGATGATATGTCCATTTAATGTGAGCTGTCTAATGCCTCTATGAGGGTCTCATTTCATATGTAGGTGCACTTGTGTTTAAAGAAAGAACGAGCAAGCAAAAATTAAATAGGCTGTGGCACTACAGTTATGTCTGAAGTTGTATATTGGGAACAATTAAATTATAGTCATCTTTGCAAAAATGAGTTAATGCCTTTGTAGTAACTTGTCCCCGAATGAATGCGAAGACCTAACATCCAGTATCTGCAACTAATTTGGTCTAAAAATTTTTTTGAATGTTTAATCCAGTATACTTCTATTATGTTAAGTTCTGCTTGAAGAGTTTCATTCCACTGTGATATAGCCAGGGATACTTATAAAAAAATGTATAAAGCAGGGGGAAAGTGTGAAAATTACTCAGCATAGTTTGCTTATCTTTCACGTTAGTTTCCTGGAAAGGAATTTCTGATGTGAGTTACTGTAGTATACTGTTACAGTAGCTATACTATTACAGAAACCCAAGTTCTACTGCCAGTTGCTGGAAAGGCCAGTACTCAACAGACGGGGTTTGATTGGGAAGGAACATGAGTCTAGCAACCTAGGGAGAAGGTGGACTTTTCACCATAGGCCAACTCTGAGCTTTCTTCCTGGCCTAGAGATTTTTAAAGGGATTTAATCAGTTAAGGCAGTAGCGTGGTCTGTGACATTTCTTGATTACGTGCAGACTCGATGATGACAGCTTACAGAGAGAGCTATCTCAGTGCTTGGAGGTTGTGCAAGAAGTTCTAGTTCCTTGGTGTCAGGATGGGGTGGGTGTGCAAGAAGGTTGGTTTCCTTGATACCCAGAGGTGAATTTGCAAGAAAGTCTGATACCCTGGGGTTTTGCAAGAGTACTGTATTCTTTCTTTAAAGGAGGGCAAGGTCTACAGGTACACAAAGGGAGGTCAGTAAAGTCACTTGTGTGACCTTAAAAAAGGAAAACATTTTGCTAAAAAAAATGTGCTGGACTGATGGAAAGCCTAGGCAGCTTCAAACAGACTTTCTGGCTTCTATGGCCTGGGGAAATTCTGATCCTTCATTCCCCAAGGCCAGTCGTCTGCAAATCTCAAAGAAAGTAAATTAGTTCTGTTGCAGATCAGGAGCCTTGTGTAAGCAAGCCAGGAGTGTGTTAACTTGAAGCAAGTTAACCCGTAAGACCTGCTGGAGTGCTCTTAGAATACCACAGTAGAAATAGGGAAAGACTCACTACTTCCCCACTAAAACACTGATATCTGAACCACTCTTCTGGACTAGTGTAATACAAATGTTGTTTTATTATGTTTCTCTCTCTTACATTCCTGTCCTCCTGAACCCCCACTCCTCACCCTAATAACTCCTCCACTGGCCCACTCAAAGAATCTGTCCAGGGATATTTTCCATGATTCAAATATTGGAATATATTTTTTGTTGATTTGTTAGGCATCAGACAATTTTTAGACACCGAGTTTATCAGATATTTAAGCGTTGTCTATCACAAGCCAAAGAACAGACAGGAATGGACTTTTTTCATTAAATTAATCAAATATTTAAGGAGACCATATAAGGAAACACCTGAAGCCTCCAATTGGTCCTTTTCTTTCCAGAGATTTAATTGGACTTAATTTCATTTCTTCTGTGTGTGCCACACTGAAGGTAGTAAAATATTCTCTCCTAGTTTCCAAAGGGAGTTTCTGAAGATATTTTGTGAGAAGAATAACCCCTTTCATTTGTGTTAACAGAACATTATATCCAGATATCGATTATAGTCTACCTGATACAATTTGAGATCCTGGAGGTCAGGACTGAATATTTTCTATTGATATCACTAATGCCTCTAGCAGTGTATGTCACATAGTAAGGATGCAAAAATGGCTGTTAAAATAGTTCAGTATCCTTAAAAATTATGTCTAAATATTTCATGAGTGTCACAGTGATCTCTGTCTCTAGTGTGTGTTTAAGAAAGAAAAACCGGGGCGCCTGGGTGGCGCAGTCGGTTAAGCCTCCGACTTCAGCCAGGTCACGATCTCGCGGTCCGTGAGTTCGAGCCCCGCGTCGGGCTCTGGGCTGATGGCTCAGAGCCTGGAGCCTGTTTCCGATTCTGTGTCTCCCTCTCTCTCTGCCCCTCCCCCGTTCATGCTCTGTCTCTCTCTGTCCCAAAAATAAATAAACGTTGAAAAAAAAAAATTTTAAGAAAGAAAAACCTCAGTGCAGTGCTTACTTATGAAATCGGGATTAAATGGTGAGACAAGACTGATCCCCTGTTAGTATTTTGGTGCTCTAATCCCCTCTCTTTGAAGATCACTATGTTTTCTCAGCTATAGAAAGCTCAGTACCATTTATTTCAGACAGTCATATATATCAGTTGGCATTTTTATTCCCATTTCAGGGACAATAAAAACTAAAAAAAAGTGTTTTGTTTTTGTTTTTGTTTTTTAATGAGTGAAGCTTGGAAACCAAAGAAAAATAGTAAAGAGTAAAGAAATGCATCTGTTTTCTTCCCACTTCAGGTTTTTTGGTGACAGTACCTGAAAATTATTTATTATGATTTTGGGGGAATATTATGCAAAGCCAAACTTAGGTTTAGAAGGCTGCTTTATGTATGTGTGTGTATGTAGATAGATAGATAGATAGATAGATATAGATATAGATAGATAGAAAGCGGTCAAATATAGAGAGGTCAAATATAAAATATTTGAGATCAAATGGAGAAACCAATCTTTGTTAAGTCATCCCATTTTTCAATGACTGTTCAGTATTATAAACAAACAAACAAATATGTCAATAAATAAACAAGCTTGAATAAGGTCACTTCCATACTTTGGGGCATGAAATGTCACCATTTTTCACTGAGCTGTAATCAACAATAGATAAGTCACCCCAACTGCATACATCTGGCCCAGGGCATTTATTTTCAGAGTCTCATCACTCAGGTTCTGACAGATTCCTGAAGGTTGTGGGTAACCGAGACCTAGAAAGTTGGGCAAGAAAGATAGGGATTTGCATATCCTTGTTTTTTAATTGGCATAGTATGGTAAATCTTCAAATAAACTCACCCATAATTTTGGTTAAAAGCTTTTTAGCATATCTCTTCCTAACATAGATCTGCAAGTTTTTCTTACTTCTACAAGTAAAATCACCCATAATTCTAGTTAAAAGCTTTTTAATGTACCTCCTTCTAATATACGGCTGTATAGTTTTCCTTAGTATAATTAAAATCTTATCCCTCTTAGGAATTTAGGAGTAGCTGTACAGACTTACTCTTCCACTGCCCATTCTGTTCCCCAAGGTGAAATAGTACTGAGAAGAATTTTTCCAAACTCCCTCCCTGTTCCTCCGAAAAAGAAAAACAAAAAATGTTTTTCAGATTGTTGGAAAACAAAACAAAACAAAACAACCTCTTTGCAAGTTCTTTGTGCATAAAAGTAGAATCTAGTTCACTCAGCTTCTTCTCTATGGAAGGCACACTTGGGTAAGAGTTCAGTCTATTCTATATATCCCCATATAGTCAGGCAGCCCAAAGTTAGACCTAGGCAACAGGATTAAGAGGTATAGTGTAGACACAGATGTAAACCACATTATATATCTTTCAAAAAAAAATGAGGCTGATATTTTTATCTATATCTACATGAAACTTGTGCCTGGTTCTTAATCATTTTGGAACTCAGAGGGCTAGAAAGGGATGTTTGCAATTATTACGTACAAAACACAACAATAGAAATTAGAAAAAGTAATGCCATTGGTCTGTGACATAAAATCTCAATATAAGATTATATGTGTACCATCATCATAGAGAGCATGCATCTTATGAATTTGGAAAGAAATATGCTGTCCAATATGGCAGCTGAGCACTTGAAATGTGAGTGGCCTGATTTGAGAGGTGTTGTAAATGTAACGTGCACACTAGATTATAATGACTTCATTAAAAAAAGTAAAATACCTTAATAATTTTTATATGATTGTATGTTAACATGGCAATATCTAAGTATGTTGAATTAAATATAAAATGTATTATTAAAATTAATGTTACATGCTTCTTTTTACTTTTTATATGTAGCTACTAGAAAATTGAAATTCCACATGAAGTTTACATTTTATTTTAGTTGGATATCACTGGGTGATACGGTGGATAATGATAAGACCTGGGAGATCTTTGGCAAATGTAATTTTAAAAAATTAAGAGGATGAAACATGGTGAGTGGTAATCAGTGGCAAAGTTATACAATGTCTACAACAGATTCCTATGTGGAAGTTACTCTTTAAGATTAAGTTATTTTTCTCTTTGTACTTTACTCTTTGTAATTATACATACCGTTTCTACTAAAATCCCAGCCTCAAAACAGGAATCTATGTTATCCCGGTTTTATTTTTGTTTTTGTTTTTGTTTTTGTCTTTGTTGTTTTTTAAGGCTCAAGTAATTAAACTCATGTGAGGTTCTTTATACTTTATAGAGTGATTAAAATAATTCTATCTGTTATAAAGGGCAAATAGATCAGTTTTCCCATTCCCTTTATTTAGTGTTTTCCTTAGAAACATAGTAAACTTGAGTCCTCATGATAATCTTTGAAATTGGGATAAATCTCTATAGGGAGTAAGCCTACTGTCCAGATTTTACAATGTAGAGATATCTCTAAAGTTCTACACCAAATAACCTCTAGATATGTTAAAATAGACCTCCAGAGCTAGCTCGGGAGTTCATCATGGGATATGTAGAAGATAGTCAGAGATGGTCAGGAGGTGCAGCCTCTAATCTCTCAAGGAGATAGCGATTATTTTTTTTTTCCTCATGGCTGTATATCAAGTGTGACATTTTGTCTTAACTTCATAATCATTGTTGTGCTTTCTTACATGTACATAGGCCAGTTAATGCTTAGTAGTAATATGTTGTGTTCTTGCCTCTATATATGCATGGAGGGATATTTTAGTTATCTCTCTAACACTGTTTAGGCTATGGTCTGAGTCTGAGTAGACACAAATCCCTACTGTATATAAATATGAAGTGGAGCATTAAGATGATGGTCTAATGAGCCAAAACTAAAATGGTGAAAGCTGCATCCATCACTGTGGTTGCTGGTGAGATACTAGGAGAAGGGCTATTCAGTACTAAAGAGCCAAAGCTGGAAGGTATTCTGAACTTCACTGGGATTGCTCACTTATTTTACACATAAGAGAATTAGTGCAGAGAGAGTTCAAGTGATTTACTTGAGGACATATTCCATGTAGAGTGGAATAGCTGGAATTAGAACCCAGGGTCAAATTGTGAAGAATGCTGTAGAGACTTTTTTCTTTGATTCAGTCCTATTTTACTATAGATATTCTCATCTCCTTCAAAATTAATAAGTTAAAATTTGGGCTTTTCCCAGCACTGGTGCTCAGTAAAAATGGAACATGAAGTGAAAATAAATGTTGTTGATGAGGTATAGTGAGCAATCACCACCAGATATCGAAAGAACATTTTCATCTGCTGGTTCATGTTGCACTAACACTCTTACAAAAATAACATTCTTATGTTCTTTCTGTGCTCTTTCTGAATGGGTAAATTATTCTTTTTAATTGGCTTCCTTCATGACAGCTTTTAAAGATACTATCACTGGATGAATACAAATCCACAGTTGTTTCATTTTCTTCTGGGCTTTCTGTCTTATTATTCCAATGCCTTTAGCTTGTCCCTTTCCTGTTTTTTCTACCTACCTCATCTCAACAACACTTTTGGTTAAAGTCAAGGAAAAACTTTCCTCAGTAAAATTTCTTGGAAGGCTGAGACATAGAGTTGATCACTCCTGTGGTCCAATCTTCGGAGACTCTAATCTATTTCCAGGGAATGTTCAAAGAATTATCATCAAGTGGTTTAAACTGAAAATCTCATTACACTTTAACACAGAGCATATTATTTACAGAGATAGTTTTATAAATACTGTCAAGTGGCCCTTCATGAAAAGATACAAAGTAGGATATACTGTATTTATTTTAAAATATCGTATCCCTTAGGGTAAAGAAACTGTTTCACATTCTTTGATAGTTAAGATAAACCCTTCTTAGGACATTAACTTTATTGGGATTCACTACAAAATACTTGTATAGATGGAAATTATTTTTTAAAGGAAAATAAATATATTTTCAATGTACCTGGAAACAAAAAAACTTGAACAGTTATGTCAGTATATTTCTCCCAGGACACAAGGTTCATTTCTTTGAAAGTATTGAAAGAAGAAAAGTACTCTGCGAACTAAAATTTCTTTACTGTATAATAAACCAGCTGGCCCTACGTTAGGGCTGTTTTAAGTATATCTATTTACATTCATGTAAGCCTCTCTCTTCATGGGGTAAAAAAATGACCTAAAGGAATTGGTGTCCATATGCAAATGCTACCGACTTCTTAACTGACTTTTGTAACAAGAATTCATTTCATATAACCTTGATCTTCATGGCTCATTCAGAAACGTAGGCAAACATCTGTTCAAAGAAGTCATTAAGAAATAGAATTCTGTTGTTACTTACATATCTGAAATTTAGTACCAGACACTGATATAGAAATACTTTTTACTTATCCCCTGGCATTAGATTACTTTAGGACTGGTCCATATTTCTCCCATGACTTCATCCAAGCAAGAATTCATGGGCATTTTTAAACCAAGGAAGCATCAAAAAATCCCCTGATATATAAATGAATTTAATAAAGTCCTAGTATGTCTCTGAAATCATGCTTGACTTTTCCTACCTCCAACACCTCGGGCCACATGTTGTTATTCATCTATTTATCGCCTCTGCCAAGAGAACACTGTCAGTCCCCTATTGCCAAAATAGGCTCTCAGAGCAGGGAGTGAGCATTTTTATTATTATTTTAATGACTTTTAAAAAGCTTCAGAATTCATTCATCTTTTTTGTGTACTAAACAATGTTCATATTTAAAACAATGACATTTTTCAAAGCAGGATTTCAGTTCTTTCCTCATTGTGTTTTTGTTTGGTTGTTTTTGTTTCAAGAAGAATTCACTGTCTTAAATAATTCTGCACATGCTTTTGGAAATCAGAAAAAGAATTTACCACGCTGTGCATTTAGATTATTTTTAATCTACTTGGGATTAAATTGGTGTCAGTTCTCTCTACATGGACAGACTGGATAAGAGAAATGCTTTGAATATTCAGGTAATTGATCCATATAAAAAAGGATCATGTTCACCGTTTCCCTTCTGCATCATATTCTCCTCCAGCACATACTTTGTAGGGATACTGTGCTGTCCTCCCTTCATTTTCATCCTAAATAAAGAGGGTGGATTTGTAAGAATGAAACTGAATTATTCACTTTTTAATCAGATTGACCATGTCATTTAAAAATTTTAAAAAGTAACTTTGATAAAGGATCATTATTTTTCCAGGAATGTCAGAAGGTCCATGTATCTAGTATTTCCTCATTATACAACTTGTTTTCTTACTGTTTAAGAACAAAGTTGTATATTGTTATCAATTATTGTTTTTAAATTTATTTAATAAATATTTACTGTATACCTACTGTGAGTCATGTACTATGCCAGAGTGCTAGACATAAAACCTTTTTTGTTTATTTTTTTTAATGCTTATTTTTATTTTTGACAGAGGGAGAGAGAGCATGAGTGGGGGAGGGGCAGAGAGAGAGGGAGACACAGAATCTGAAGCAGGCTCCAGGCTCTGAGCTGTCAGCACAGAGCCTGACGCGGGGCTCGAACACACAGACTGCAAGATCGTGTCCTGAGCCGAAGTTGGATGCTCAACCAACTGAGCCACCCAGGAGCCCCTGGACATAAAATCTTGAGTAGGGTAGATACAGTTTCTGATGTCCAGAAACTTACTGACCAGAGGAGGCAGACATTAAATGACCATGCAAATTAACATATTTTTAAAACTATGATTAATTATGCTGAATAAACTTATTGGGGTAATGAGAGTGAATGATAGAACAGCCTAAACTATTTACCAAATCAAGAGAGAATGCATTATTTGAGCTGGAATTTAAAATGTAAGTAGTGGGGCGCCTGGGTGGCGCAGTCGGTTAAGTGTCCGACTTCAGCCAGGTCACGATCTCGCGGTCCGTGAGTTCGAGCCCCGCGTCAGGCTCTGGGCTGATGGCTCAGAGCCTGGAGCCTGTTTCCGATTCTGTGTCTCCCTCTCTCTCTGTCCCTCGCCCGTTCATGCTCTGTCTCTCTCTGTCCCAAAAATAAATAAACGTTGAAAGAAATAAAATAAAATGTAAGTAGTATTTAATTGGTAAAATGGAAAGCCTTCCCAGAAGGAGATATCATATGTAAAGATGTTTGTAAGAAAAACTCAAAAAAGTCAACTGGGTTAAGGTACTTAGAGTGAGGAAGAAAGGAATACTTCATGGCTAGGGAGGTAAGAAGTGGCTGATCAGAAAATTTTTGCAAGTATAAATAATAGGTTTGGGTCTATATTCTAAAAGCAAAAATTATTGAAATAATTTCTGTAGGTGAGGAACATAACATTTCTTGCATTTTAGATCTCTGTAGTTGGATAGGTTGGGGGTTGGAGGTATCTGTCATTAATGTAAGTAAGTCACTTAGAAGAAATAGATTGTGGTAGCTTGGCCTAAAACAGAGGTAGCAGAAAGAGAAAGAAACATACTATTTGAGAGACATTTCTGAGGTTGTCCACTGAAGATACGGTAGATATTGGTATGAGATTTCAAAGACACTTTAGCATCTTGGTTTACACAGTGGGAGAATTTTGGTGGCTTAAACTGAGATAGAGAATACAAGAAGCAGAACCCATTTGAAATGGAGTATACAATGTGTTCTTGACACACGAACTTTGCATTTATTTAAAGCATCCCAGTAGACATCCTGCTCAGTTAGATATTGGCTTAGAGAAAAGATGTTGGCTAAAAGTTAATTCAAGATTAATTATTTTATAGATTGTAAAATACTATGTAACTATGATTTTACTAAGGAGAGAGACTATAACAAGAAGTAAAGAGAACCTATAATGAAACTTTGAGAAACTGTTGAATAAAGGAGAACAGAGGAAACTTCAGAGACAGAGTAGAAGAGGAGACAATGCATCAGAGGAGGCAAAGCAGAGAGTGGATCAAGGACAAAATTGCCAAAAATCTCAAGGACTCCTGAGCATCAGCTAAAACGAACATTGAAAAATGTTGCCTGCACTGAGTGACGTGGTAGTCATTGGTCTACTTACCAGGAGTCATTGTGGGGGTGTAGTGGAGATAGAAGCCAGGCTATTTGGAATAAGGATTGAGGGGGAAGTGAGAAAATTGACACCCTGGATTAAGGCACGCATTTAAAAATTTTGACCTTGCAAATAATAAGAAAGCTAAGTGATGGAGAAAGTGGGATCTGGGACTAAGTGGAGGTGTTATTGTTGCTGCCGTTATAGTTATTGCTATTTTGGGGTAGGATTTTGTTTTTAAAAGAAGAAAGATTTTTACCATAATTAAATACTGATTAAAAAGGCATTTTAAAAGGGAGCTGATTCTGGAAAGATAAATTTTACTTTATAGAACTGAATCTCAACCTGGCTCCCTGAAATCACTAAATGTGGAGCACTTTCAAAAGTTTCCAATACCTCAACTCCACCCTGAGACATTCTGTTAAATCCGTCTGAGGTAGTAACAGAACATCTGTATTTTTAAAAGCTTCCCACCCAGGTAGAAACATAGCTCTGGAATAGCACTATCAAAATTTTTTTCATGACGTATAATGATGGAAATATTCTATATCTTTGCTGTCGAATACAATGGCTCCTAACTTCTTATGACTATTGAGCACTTGATTCTGTGGCTTGTTCAAATGAGGAACTAAATGTTTAATTTAATTTTAATTTTAATTAATGAATATTTAAATTAAAATAGCCATTTGTGTGATCCAGTTCTATAGGACCCATTTCCTATAGCAGAGAGCAGGTCAACTGTCCATATCAAATGGAGTGATTGACATCATGTACAAAAAATGATTTTAGGACCAGAATGTTGACTATGTGCAAAAGCTGGCTGCATCCTGATATTCATACTTTAGAAATGAAAAAAAAATGGGGGCAGCTGGCTGGCTCATTCAGTAGAGCATGCAACTTTTGATCATGGGGTTGTAAGTTCGAGTTCCAAGATGGGTGTACAGGTTACTTAAAAATAAAATCTTAAAAAAAAATAAAAAATATTGCTGAATGCTTCCCTTTAGCCAGGAAGCACCACACAGTTTGCTTAAAAAGCAAACAATGGGAATCTAAGGAATGACAACCTTGTTCCAAGATGCCCAGGTTCTAAGTTCAGTAGCCCCTATGAATGTATCAGTTCTTAACAGAAATTTGTAATTTGAAAGAACAGAAGATGGTTGAGTATCTAAGGTCCTGTAGGGGCCAATAACATGGTCCTGTAGGGAAGGAAAGATTTTCTCTCTATCCTACTAGGTTTAATTGCTGGACTTACCAAAAAACAAAAACAAAAAAACCCCTGATAACAGGTACATTAACAGGCGAAGAGATGTATGAGTTTATTAATTTTTGGTATTACATGCATGGGGGAGCATCACAAGAAAAAAAAGTGAATACCCAAAAAGCAGGGAGGTTTGAGAGCTTATAGCTACTAGGGCATATGCAGCCAAATTAGGGTAGGGTAAAAAAAATTTTTTTTGGAAAGATAAATGGGCCCTTAATAAAATGATATGATATGTTAAATAAAATGAATGATATGATAGTTTATGACCATGTTTGTCTGGGTGTGGTGTTGACTTCCAGTCTCCTCTTCTGTGATAAGAATCAATTTTCCCTGGTTAATGAGGCTCCTAAAGAGGGATTTATGGCAATTGAGTTCCTTTTGGAGCATCTGTCTTTAGGCAAATACAGGGAGTTCAGAAAAAGCCTTTCTCTGCAGGTGCTGGTTTTCAAGTGCCTTCAGCTCAAAATAACCAATGTACCAAGCAGTGTATTTTGGGGTGGCATGTTCTGAACTCCTGCAACCCTCAAACCAACTAAACAAACCGTCATCTAAGGTGTCATGTTTATTAAACAGAAATGAAAACCTAAAAAATGTCTCCATAAAAATTCTCCCTAATATTCTTTTTCTTTCTCCTCAAAATAAATATTAAATTCCTGTTTTACTTTCTCAACTTTCATCTTGCTCTATCCTGAGATGATTCTGTAAAACTTCTTTACTTCAGTGTTTTGTTTGTAGATTAGATCCATTTCCTGATGTGGGGTTGCACGTGGAGTAGGTAATTGTCTGTGTGGCTTGGTTCCATGGGTATGGGAAAGGTTTTAATGTACTTATTGCATAGTACAGCACAGTAGCCAAGGGTTTTGGATCGAGATTTGGTGTTAGCAAGGTCAGATCCCATCTTTTCCTCTTCCTACCTATAATGACCATGAGAAAATTATTTAATATTTCTTGGACACCATACCTTTATATAAAATTGGAAAAAATAGTAACAATCTCACAGATAGTTTTGGAAATACTTGTAACATGTAACTTGATACATATGAGATACTTTTAACTACAGCTAGCATGTAGCTATACACACATAGAGACAGAGACAGAGAGAGACAGAGACAGAGAGAAATTGATCTGGATTTGACACTTGGGTATGACTTGAAAGATTCAAGGAAAGTGGAAGGGGTTTTCTAAAGGAAAGTAAACAACAAAGAAAAAACAAATAGCGAAGTAATATGTATGGTGTTTGAATGGTGGGGGGATATCAGTGTGGCTATAACAGAAAAGGAATATTAAAAGTCACACAGAAAAGCTCAGACCTAATATGTGATGGATAAGGAATGAAATAAGAAACTTAAATTTTTAAGAAAGAGTGGTTTAATAGAAACATTATTCAGAAAGATCCTAAGGCAAACAAATGCAGGATTGATTTCGAGATGAAAGGGATAGAGTTAGAAAGTAAGATGAGGAGATTCACAACAGGAACCTAAGACAAGGCCGGGCCGGAGGTCCAGAGAAGAAGGGATACCAAAAAGGATGCTGTTAAGGAGAAATGGGCAACCTCTGACAGCGAGACTTAGGTACCAGATATTCTTAAGACCTAGATCTATTGGGAACATGAAGGAACGGGGTCTAAGGACAGAGGCCCACAATTCCAGGGACCTGGGAGTGAGTGCCAAAAAATGTTTCAATACAGAAATTTTGCCAAGGGACATGGCAATCAATACCTACTCCTTCAGTGGTACTTCCTCCTGACTGAGGAATATTATCTTGGTTTCTAATGACAAACTAAGTCTGAGAACAAACAAAAATGTATTAAAGAAGTGGCTAACATTAAAAAATAGCTTCTTCGTTAATATTCAGAATTTAATTAGCCATAGAACAGTGAAAATGGAACTTAAGTTTTCTACTTTAAAAGAAGCAGTCAAATATTTCAAATTCTAAGGAAATTGAAATACAAATACAAATTTAACTCATGAAATCACCCAGTGAGAACATTATTGTAATATCATGAACTAGGTTACAACTAAAATTTAAAATAAAACATATGGCATTGATTTATTTGTGGCAAAATATTATTTCTTTTGTTTGAAAAGAAAAGATTCTGGGAATATTCTGAATACCAAGTAGAATAGCTCTGCTACAGAAATGCTTTAATGAATTAAAACTTAATTATTGCATTTTCAAAAACATACAGTTACAGCATCCCTACTCTTTGAAGCTTTAGGCACTTCACCACCTTTAGAATTAAGAGTTAATTAGAAATCTAAAATTTAAATTGCTGTATTCATGGAGGTTTCATTATTTTTCAAAGGAGAATTCTTGGATCTTTTATCAATACTATTGCTTTTGAATAACACGATCAGCATAAACTACTTTTACTCTGAGATATTTTCAAACTAACTAATGCCCTTAATTTGTCTTGGAGTTTTAACCGTTTGATGACAAAATATGAAAAAATTACATTTAGAAATATATATAAAGATGGGGCTCCTGGGTGGCTAAGGTCATGATCTCACGATTGGTGGGTCCGAGCCCTGTGTCAGGCTCTGTGCTGACAGCTCAGAGCCTGGAACTTGCTTTGGATTCTGTGTCTCCCTCTCTCTCTGCCCCTCCCCTGCTCATGCTCTGTCTCTGTCAGTCTCTCAAAAATAAATAAATGGTAAAAAAAAAATTAAAAATATTTATATATATAAAGAAAGAAAGGGAAGGGAGGAGGCAGGAAGAAAGAATAAAACACAATCAAGTTATTTGGATAATTTTAAACCACTGAGGGTGGGATGGTGGTGGTGGTGAGGGGAGACAAAAGCCAGGTAAATAACTTACCAGAATGAAAAACTCCAAGATATGAGACACAGTGAACAGCAAGGGTGAAAAAGGCAAGGCATTTTCCTGGAAACAGTTTGCATGAAAGTGCAAATGTTAAACTGTAAGCTTCTCAAGCACATCCCACCATTTGTGTCTTAAAACACCAACTGCCAAATTTTCTCAGAAGAAACTAGACCAAGAGGAAAAAAAAATCCGTAGAGATTAAAACTGGAGGGTGAGCCAAAAGAGACCATAGTTCTATTTAATCACTCTACAATAAAGTCTGGAATCCAACAGCCAACCCCTTCATCTAGAACTCCTCATCAGCTCTTCATGCTTCACTCTTCAGTGTGAGTTGACATCCCAAGATCACCAGCAACAATAGCTCACAAAGACCCAAGAATACATTTAAGGCAAGCAGGAAGATTGGCGCAGAATTGAGGAAGTACCCAAGATGTGTAGTCGGCAAATAGTGTAAAGTCAGTTTGCCTTGCACCGGTAGAAAGGTACAGTCCACGCATGTTGGTTAATAAAATAATAAAATAGATGTGTTTACCTGTGTTGAGAGTGTAGGCACAACTCTGTCACAGAGTTTGGAGAAGAAATACTTGGACAGAAACTAAGTAAATAAATAATTAAGGAAAAATGAGGTAACTTTGTAACTCTGGAAGAGAAAAAGAGTTTGTCAAAAAAAGAAAAAAAAGGAAAAGAAAAGGAAACACAATCATAGTTTATTTTACTATGTGGCCTTGCTCTGAACCAGATCTACAAAATTACAAGAGACTAAAGATAATTAATTGGGCCAAATTAGATTATGGAACTATATATTAACTCCTAAGGAGTGAGGGGAGGGTTTGAAAATTTGACAGTGCTGGGGGAGTGAGAGCCAGATCTTTTTTTTTTTTTTTCCACAGCCAGTAAATAGTATCTTAAATCTTCCAAATTCAATAGAGATCACCTAAACTAAAAAAAAAAAAAAACAAAAAAACAAAAAAACAACAACAAAAAAAAAAACAAGGACACCTGGGTGGCTCAGTTGGTTAAGCATCCAACTTCAGATCCAGTCATGGTCTCACTTCGAGGGTTCAAGGCAGTAACAGCCTCTGTGCTGACAGCTCAGCCTGGAGCCTGCATCAGATTCTGTATCTCCCTCTCTCTGCCCCTCCCCCGACTTGTGCTCTTTCTCTCAAAAATAAATAAACATTAAAAATAAATAAATAAAAAGGGGTGCCTGGCCGACCTAGTCAGTGGAGCATGCAACTCTTGATCCCAGGGTTGTGAGCCTGAGCCCCACTCTGGGCATAGAGTTTATTTCAAAAAAGAAAAAATAAGTTCAAGGAAATAACTCAGAAGAATGGAGGTAAATTCAAGAAGAAACACCTTCAAGAGTGGGAAGTTATCTACTCAGGGAATTGAAGATCTGGTGGATTCAGATGCAGGTCAGGGAGAGGTGGCTGCTGGTTTGCATTTTAAGACTTAGAGCTTCATTTGACTCTGTAAACGTGTGTGTGTGTGTATGTGTGTGTGTGTGTGTGTGTGTGTGTGTGTGTGTGTACTTTGATTTTTAAAGAGTGGTGAGTATGGACTTCCAGCATCTGGTTTGGCATGTAGGGAGCTTGAAAGTCATCCTTCTCTCCTAACAAGAACGAAAAATCCTAAAAACCTGAAAAATCAAAACTCTTTTTACATCTGTCAGAGAAGTAAGATCGCAAGGCAAAACACTGTCCCCAAATTGGAGAGACAGGTAGGCAATGAATATAGAGGCCACAAGTAACTGGGGCGGAAACCCATGAACTGAAGCCTCTGCAGGAACTAGAATGAGTTTAGGAACACCTACACTGTAACCAAAAAATTGCTGGAGGCTCAGTGTGGACAAGTCAGAGAGTGAAAAACTCCAGCGTGGGAACCAGTCTTAAGGGGAGGGGAGCCCACTCTTTTTTATTTTTACCTCCAGGAGCTCCAGCGGTTTCTCACAGGGAAGATCAAAGAAAATTCTCCCAGTGCTTTCAGCAGGGGGAGGTAATCATTTTGAAATATGCCAGAACATTCTGTTCTTCTTAATAATACCTATCCCCAGGAGAATCTAGTTAACCAGAGTCTGACCCATTAGAGTTTTATCAAAGGCTGACCAACATGAGAGAAGGAACATACCAACTCTAGCCCACTCTAGCCATCTTGTCCCACCTAAGGGTGGGGAGAGCAGGGAGAGGTCTGAGAATCATGTGTCAAGTTCACAGTCCAGAAGACAGACTCCCTAAAAGACAGAGACCTAGTTTTAGGACAATAAGAACGTTTCCCTCCCCTGCACAACCTTAGCACCATACCATTAAAGGTCTATTTACAGGAGTTCCTTTTACCTAATATATCATATCTGACATTCAACAAAAATCACAAGGCATATTAAAAGGCAAGTAGTAATGAGTGGATTATTTTGATCAAAATAGCTGTACACAGTATTTTGTAGACACAGTTCAACAGTTCACAACATCTATGTAATCCACTGATGAGAAAATAAAGTGAAACAATACATCTGATCAATATGGTATCTGTTGAATCATAAAAAAAAGGATGAAAGCCATTTAATCAGAAATATAAAAGGAAATTAATTGTGATAGCAAATTACCACATCATTTTGACTTGTTCATGATATTTGACCCAATACCAGATAAATGTTTGTCTTTTTCCAATATTCTATAATAGTTACACAAAATAAGGAAATAAAATAGAGCAATTTCATCTTCTTTAAAATCTTTAATCAAAGATATTTAAAAAATTATTAGTTTTCTTCCCACAGTCCCACAAGGAATAAGCATCCAGCATGTAGGAACAATTTTACCTTCATAAAAAAAATAAGATTTAAAAATTGTTTATTAAATAAGGTCTTTATCAGAACTCTATTTAATTATTGGAATTGAAATCAGAACATAACAATGGTAAAACTTTGGCATATGGCCTACCAGTAAGAATTAATCAATATTTTCTCCCCAGACATTTTGACTCACAAGATTTTAAATCACTCAGGCCTTGCCCAACTTCAGATGTGTGAGCATTAAAGCAATATGAATTATTCACAGCTCCAGAACTCAGGTTCTCCCTAACTTTTCCCTTTTCCTTCTTTCAGACATTGTGTCTTGCAAATGTGGGATTTATTACATAGAAGATTGTCAAGCTACCTCATGTTCTTTTAGGAATGTAATGAGTGTCTTATTTTTCTCTTTTTGAAACAAGTGGGAACCCTGAATACCATCTTCACAGGGCATGTTACTCCTTATAAATATAACTGCCAGTCAGATGTTTCTTTTACAGTGACCAGTAAGAACCCATCATAAATATCACCCATTAAATCTAAGGCTCCAGCTATACTTAACACAAGAATGGAATTTCTGCATTCATTTGAACCCTTAACGGTGTACTTGGATCTTAATCAATATTAAATGGCCTAATTTCCCATGATTTTTTTGAAAAAAATATTTATTTATTTTTGGGGGGTGGGGTGGGGAGAGAACCTCGAATAGGCTCTGTACTGTTAACATGGAGCCTAATGTAGGACTTGAACTCATGAGCTGTGAGATCATGACCTGAGTCAAAACGCACAGTAGGACACTTAGCTGACTGAGCCCCCCAGGTTCCCCTCCCACAAATTTAAGACAGAATGATATGTTTTAGATTGAGCAATGTACATATATTTGTTTATTCATTGGTGAAAAATACCACTTGAAAAATAGCTTTCTTATCAGCAGTTACAAGGAAATAGCTAACATTATTAAATTTACTGTGGGCTGGCATTGTAAGTGCTTTGTATACATTGTTTCAGTTTCTCACAGGTAGCTCTTTCATTGTTACAAGTAACAGTGCCATTGGAAAATTGAGGAAAATGTAACTTGCTTAGTGTTAGCCACCTAGTAAGAGTCAATTAGAATTCAAACACAGTCACTCTAACTCCAGAACCCAAGCTTTTAATCATTATACTGAAAGACCAGTTTGATGCAGGATATTTAGAAGATATAGATAATTAGAAAGAATGTAATTCAAATCACCAGTAAATCTGACACCAAAATACTACAATTGTAACATGCTGGTGGTTTTTCTTCTTGTCTTTATTTATGCTTGTGTATATCTCTCAAAATCAGACCCACAGTAATGGAGTTTTAACATAGTTTCTCTCCATTTCAAAAAATATAGTGAATATTTCCTATATCATTAAATGGTCTTTAAAAACTTTATCTATCTATCTATCTATCATCTATCTGTCTGTCTATTTACTTATTTAAACAGAGACAACGTTCAATGGAGATAGGGGCAAAGACACATGGGGAGAGAGAGAGAATCCCATGCGGGGCTCATTCCCACAAATCGTGAGATCATGACCTGAGCTGAAACCAAGAGTCAGACACTTACCTGACTGAACCACTGAGGTATACCGAAAACATAGTTTTAATGGCTACAAGAGAAAAACATTTTTCATTTAAATGATCCAAAGCATTGTCAATATTGTTTATGTAGATTTGGCCAAAATGATCACTTTTTTTTTCTTCATTTTTGTGTGCTTTTATTCCCTCCTTAGTAATAAAAATATATCAATGGAGCGACACATTCTCTTTGAATTCCACATGAAGCAAGTCTGAAACAGGATAAGAATACTGAGATTTATTCTCGAACATCTGCAGCTGAAATCCTCAAGTTCTTAGCCTAAAGGAATGTCCCTTGTTCTGTCAAAATGAGCCTCAGGAGAGTGACTAGGGCACTTAACTGGGTGCTCTCTCAGTGGACAGTGGGGTTTTCCTTCAACTGTAGTTACATCTTTAAAATTCTTCCAGTTTTAAAAGTATAAAGGAACTCATTTGGTTAACTTTGTCCATATCCTTACTGGGAAAGGTAGAACACTGGAGACCACTGTGGTTATAGGACCAGAGAAGAGATGTTTGCTTCTTTTAAGACAAAGGAATCTTGGTTGGCCTGCTTCTATCCAGAGGAGTGGAGAATAAAGTCTTGCTCCCAGTCTAGCAGTTCTTTTTGCTGCTCATTCATTTCCTTGCTCAGTATTTCCCCGCCCCAGGGGCTACTTATATCTCTATGGGAATGGTGCAAAGAATACAATCAAAATCAAGCATTTATTTTGATTTCCTATTTTTCTTCCACTGTGCAGAAAAGACGGTGCCTCCATATATGGAGTTAAATAAAAATAATCCATTAACGGATTACTGGAGGAAAGAAAGCTAAATTATACTCTCTGTATGTAGAATATTGTGGCAGTTGGTTAGGAACATCCATAGGGCATTCTGAAAATGCACATGATACACGCTGGAGGTGGGAAGATTTAAGAGCCAAACTGTGAGATGGGGAAAAGGCAATCAGCTGGATGTTCAAAAGTACACAACTGGGCAGCCTAATTTAATATATAGATTTAGTCAAAACCTACATCAGATCAGATTTTTGCGTACTGTGAAGTATGAGCAAACTTAAGTAAAAGCAATACATCTTCTCCATATGTGGCATATTTTTAGATATAATAAGTTAATTGTGCAGAAATGGAAAGACACTTGCTTTACGTTCTTAGAAACTATCATGGACTTAAGTGGATTGGTTTTCTGTTCCTCTGATCTTTCTGAAGTTGTTGTGCTTTACTAAACTCTTTTTGGAGGCAACAATTTGCTTTCTTTTCCCTCACTAAATACATGTTCCAAATGAAGATGGCCTATCAAAGGGACCCACCTCCCTGGCTGTCTGTCACCATCGGACTGGATGAAGAATAGGTACTTGACCAGAGCCAAACAATAGAAACCTTGCCTTGGCCACAGTGATTTGTGCAACTTGTGGGCACACAAACCACTATTGGCAAGTTGGTGTCCTTCTTTAGGATTTTCTAATTTGACCTGGAAGTAAAGGATCATTTCCTCTCTGGTGATATAAAACTTTAAGTATTGAAATGTTTGTAGCCTTACTTCTAGGTACTGAAATGCCAACTGGAAATAATGAGGTCAACATATAGAAAAAGTAGAAAGAGAAATGGAAAGGGTGGGAACTTCTGAAAAGCTAATAAGTATATTGTAACTCATTTGAAATAATGTTTATGACTTTTGTGATGAAATAAAGGCCTGTCACGTATTAAAAACCAACATAAGAGGTGCAGAGCCTAGTTGTGTTTGACATTACGGTGTTCTCTTTTTTTTTGGTTGCAAGGAATTAAAGGGAAAAATAAAATCCTGTTATCCTGCTTTTATCAGTTTTGCTTTCCATTTAGCCACTTGTTTCAAAATTTACACTAGAGGATTACATTTTTCACCCTATCAAGACCTTACTTTTTTTACATTTCTGCTTGGTAAAATTCTGAAAAGCACAGATTTTATAGTAGGATATACACACCATAAAATGCCTTAGGTTTTTGTTTTTGTTTTTGTTTTCGTTTTGATATTTGAAGCACCAAGAACAAAAAAAAATAATTATTTAAGATAATTAAAAATTATTGGGGCACCTGGGTGGCTCAGTGGGTTAAGCATCCAACTTTGGCTCAGGTCATCATCTCACAGTTCCTGGTTTTGAGCCCTGCGTTTGGCCCTGTGCTGACAGCTCAGAGCCTGGAGCTTGCTTCAGATTCTGTCTCCCTCTTTCCCTGCCCCTCCCTGCTCATGCTCTGTATGTCTAAACATTAAATATTTTTTCAATAATTAAAAATTATTTAAAAGTATTTCTTTTCATTGAAGGAAAAGAAAACTCAGAAAGGATTTAAAGCTAAGGGGATTCAAGTTATCTAATTCTCTTCTCTGAAAAAAGCTGGTGTTATTGATGTATAGACAATTAGGATTCCTGTAATTTAAATTTCTACTGACATTTGTTTAGCAATGATTTGTTTAGCTAAACATTTGCTTAGCAAGTTTCAATACTGTACTAGGTGTTTGAGTATTACATGTAACTAATAGAGGTTATTTTAGTAATAAGCTCTTGACACATGATCAAGAATATATTTTTGACAATTTCTGATTTGCTATTTTGATTAGCAATTTGCTGTGAGCTAAAACTTCTCTAAAAAACAAAACCTATTAATTGTTTTTAATAACTAAAAATTGAATAGTAGTTTTCAGTATAAATAATTTGCTTCCTTAATTTTCAGGTCCTTCTAAAGTAAACAAAGATATATAGTTATGCAAGTCTTCAATCTTGTCCACCACTTGCAAATTAGGAAATTATCATACCCACTTAACAATCTTGGTTCCAGCTTACTCCCTTTCTCCCTGCCATACTTGCTTTGTCTAACAAAATTCTTTTGTAGTGGTCCAGGGGGAAGTGGACCCCTTCTTATATTTGTAATTATTCAGTTATATGTTACATTCTTTTGCCAAGGGTCAGGATGTCTGTTATTCTATGCTATGTTTTGTTCCTGAATACATTTTTTATGCCTATTTAGAATAAGATTCTATTATTTAACTCATTTCTTTAAGGACTTTAAGATTGGACATAGGCAATCTTCCCAAAGTTCTGCTGAACCCCATCCTGATTATGTGGCCACACACTGTAAGATGCAAACTATATGACATTCTGGAAAAGGCAAACTAAACTATGGAACTAGGGAATTAAAACTAAGGGGATTAAAACAACAACGATATATCACTATACATTTATTTGAGTGATCAAATTCCTGTACATTGGCATCACCTAATGCTGGCAAGGACATGGAACAAAAGAAGCTCTCACTCATTACTGGTGGGAATGCAAAAAGCAAAACACAAAGTACAGCCACTTTGGAAGACACTATTTTCATTTAAAACTAAACATATTCTTACCATTTTATACAGCAATTACAGTCCTTAATATTTATCCAAGTGAGGTGAAAACTTATGTCTACACAAAACCTGCGAACAGATACCGGCTTCATTTGTGATTGCCAAAACTTGGAAGCTACCAAGGTGTCCTTCAGTCGGTGAATGGATACGTAAACTATCTATATCCGTGGCCTTTTGTAGCAACATGGATGGAACTGGAGAGTGTTATGCTAAGTGAAATAAGTCATACAGAGAAAGACAGATACCATATGTTTTCACTCTTATGTGGATCTTGAGAAACTTAACAGAAGACCATGGGGGAGGAGAAGGAAAAAAAAAAGTTAGGGAGGGAGCCAAACCATAAGAGACTCTTAAAAACTGAGAATAAACTGAGCGTTGTTGGGGGTGTGGGAGGGAGGGGAAAGTGGGTGATGGGCATTGAGGAGGGCACCTGTTGGGGTGAGCACTGGGTGTTGTATGGAAACCAATTTGACAATAAATTTCATATTAAAAAATAATAAAAAAACCTATATCCAGCCAATGGGATATTATTCAGTGCTCAAAAGACATAAAGACATGAGTTGTTGGGGCCCCTCGGTGCCTCAGGCTGTTGCATGTCCAGCTCTTGACTTTGGCTTGGGTGATGATCTCACCATTTGTGGGATTGAGCCCTTACTCGGGCTCCGTGCTGACAACACAGTACAGAGCCTGCTTGGGATTCTCTCTCCTTCTTCCTCTGCCTGTCCCCCACTCACATTCATGCTCTCACATGATCTCTCTCTCTCTTCTGAAAAAGAATAATAAAATAAAAACTTAAAGAAATAAAAAAAAAGAAATGGATTATCAAACTATGAAAAAACATGGAGAAACCTTAAATGCATATTACTAAATGAAATAAGCTATGCACAAAAGGCTACAATATTGTATGTTTCCAACTATATTACATTCTGGAAAAGACAAACCAGGAAGACAGTAAAAAGATCAAAGTTGCCAGAGGTTAGGAGAAAGTGAAGATGAATAGGCTGAGCACAGAAGTTTTTTTAGGTCAGTGAAACTATTCTTTATGATGCTATAAGTGTGGATACATATCATTATACATTTGCCCAAACCCGTATGTAAAAGAGTCATCCCTAATATAAACTATTGACTTTGGTGATTATGATAAGTGGATGTAGGTTTATTGATTGGACCGAATATATCCCTCTCTTGGGGATGTTGATAATGGGGTAGGCTATGCATGTGTGGCAGCAGATAATATATGGGAAATGTCTGTACCTTTGGCTTAATTTTGTTGTGAACCCAAAACTTCTCTAAAAAATAAAGTCTTAAAAAAACAGAATGGAAGCTGGTGTCATGGGCAGTAAATGAAGATGAGGGTGGTGTCACATGACACTAGAGAGACAGTAGTTGATCAGATTATATAGGCCTCTTACATCATGTTAAGAATTTTCATCTTTATCTTTGGCATAATGTGAAAACATTAAGAGATTTTAAGCAAAGAGGAAAATAAAATGAACAGCATCACATCTGGATAAAATCAGTCTTACTACAGTATGGAGAACCAGTAACAGGATAGCACAGTGGTTATGAGGGAATATTTTGTAAACTGTTTTAATAGTCCAGATGATAAAGAATAGTATCTTGAACTAGGGCATAGACAGTGAAAATACAGCGAAGTGGATGAAAACTAGAGATTTAAGAGATTAAAAAGAAACATAATAAATACAGAGTATAAAAGAAACAGGGGTAGCAGAGATGACTGCAATTTTTAATCCACAGAATTGGATGGATAGGGTTCTATTTATTGAGATAGGAGATGATGCAAAGATCTAGGGAGAATAGTAATGAGTTTAAATTGACATGATGATTTTGTGGATCATTTTTGATTAGTTAAGTGGGTATGAACCATAGAGGGAATATCTTTGCTGAGGATATATATCTGAAAGTCAGAAGCATATAATGAATTAATTTCATGGTTAGAGATTAGGGTGGGAAGATTGGCAATATATATGATATATGCCATATATGACAATATGTTATGGTAAAGAAAATACAAAAGTTCTAAATTTGTCACTATGTCAGTAGCTAATAGCCAGGTAAAGGTGGATGAGCCTACAAATTAGAATGAAAATAGTGATCTTTCCACAAGAAGAAATCAGAAAGTGAATCTAAAGGAAGAGAGAGTATCAAGAAGAAAAATGTGATCATTAGTATTAAAATCTCCTAAGAATTAAGACAAGAACTGCCCCCCCCATCCTTACATTTAATGACATAAAAATCATTAGTGACGCTAGTAAGATTTATGTCAACAAATTTATGGAAGCAGAAGCCAAAGTGGAGTGGAGGTGAGGATTCAATACATATTGCCAACTTCTAAGAAATTTGACTATAAATGGGGATGAGGGAGTTAAGGTCAAAGAGATAGGAGGCTGTAGCTTCTGAGGAAGTATTGAGATGTATAAAAATGTGTGTGTTTAGGTCAGGATGATTGAGCATGTCTTAATACCAATGAGGGAATTCTGGTGAGTATACAGGAGAGCAGTAGTCTGGAAGTGGCATTAGGAATCATAACTATGAATTATGTTCATACATACTCTAAGAGCAGCATGTTTGTACATTTTGGCTCCTATTATAACTACAGTGTATAATAGGCAGTGGGAAAAAGTAATGTATCTATTTATTCACATAAGAAAATGGAGGCTCAAGTTATTAGACTTTGTTACTGGCAAAACCTTAGGTCATTAGACTTTCAGCTTAATGCTTTTTAAAGGTCTGGGGTGAAGTTGGAACAGAGGACTGAATGAAAATATTACCATGGAAGGAAAGGAAACCTTCAGATGGGACATATTTTTTTTCCTTGGCTGTAAAAAGGAGAAATGAGGGTGGTGCCTGGGTGGCTCAGTCGGTTGAGACCAACTTCAGCTCAGGTCATGATCTCCCAGGCCCTGAGTTGGAGCCCTGTGCTGGGCTCTGTGCTGACAGCTCAGAGCCTGGAGCTTGCTTCAGATTCTGTGTCTCCCCCTCTCTCTGCCCCTCCTCCACTCACAGTCTGTCTCTCAAAAATGAATAAATGTTAAACAAAATTTTAAAGGAGAAATGAGGAAAATCAGAAAATATATTTAGTATATAAGAAGTCCATTTTGGCATATCAGCCTACTATGGTGCCTTTTAAGAAGGGTTCCCTATGAAATCATTCTGAAGCTTTAGGAGTAATACCTGTTGTTTTCCTAGGGCTTCGATTCCTGAAATCTTCTCCCCTGCAGCAAAGCCAACTATTCCTGAACTATTACTTTCTACACCTAGTGTATAACATGCAAATTATCAAGCAAACTTTGCCACAGTTGGTCTTAGCTAACTGGTTCCAATACAATATTTGCATATTATATTCTTTAATGATCTAATTAATAATATATCGAACCTACCCCTTTGCGAGACTCATGGTACCATTTCAACTTTCTAGGTCCTCACAATACAATTTTATTAATAATTCACAATACTGTGCTAAATAATGAAAGCTTCTGCCAAAGTGTCTGTCATGTTATCCAGCCCAAACCTTTCCTGAGACTTGGCCTTGTTTGTTGTACACAAATGCTATTGGCAGAACTCCACAGGAAAACATGTTCCTGCCAATCAAACCCCAGGAGGTGAGGGCAGCCTGCTGATGGATCCACACTGCAGATTCAATTCTGCAAAACATAAAACTCCATGTTAAATATTTCTCAAGCAAAACATGGTGGCCCAAATGAAATGTAAATGAAAATGAATAAACTCATAGTCATGAGTGTTTACAAGGAGAGATTAAAGAGTATGAAGAATATTTTTCCAGAAGGGCAGTTTCTTAAAGCACTGGTTTTCTACCCTGGCTATAGATCATTATCACCTGGAGAGCATTTTTAAATTCCCAAGTCCTGATGTCATCAGTAGAGATTCTGGTTTAATGTATCTGAGGGATGGCCTAACTGGACATCTGAATTTTTTCCTTTCTTTTCCTTTCATCTAATATGATTCAAATATGATTGAAATCACTACTTTATAGTCAACCTTCCAGCAGTATGAATTAAAAAAGGGCAAACAAAAATGGGTGGGTTTGTTACTTCCTAAGCCTAACCTAAGTCAAGCAGTTGACCTGAATATTTATCTAGATAAGTGAGGGCAAGCTAAAATTGCTAATTAGGAAGAAAGGGTTAGGCCCCTGACTGGTTCAGATTGGTTTCTTTTATTGATTGAATTCAAAGTCCTCACCTTATGAAGTTATAGCAGAGTGTGTACAGCAGAGTGTTGAACTTTTGATGAGAAAGTGATTGTGTTTCTTCTAGATAAACTTCACTTTCACATGCTTCCAGGGCTTACAGATGAAATTCTTAAAGTCAGAGTTTTTATGAACAAGAACACTATAATTTTTACTTTCCATTCTAGAATGGATAAACTTCAGATCCTTGAAAATAGTCTCACACCCTTTCTCCAAATTTCAAGTACTCATAACTAAATAATATTTCCATACTACCCTGAGGAATCAAGCATTAAGATCTTCCCTGCTATGGACTGCCATGGGTGGAGATGTGCATTCTCTTGTCTGTCATCTCCTAATTTCTAATAGTGACACACACATTCCTTTAGATTTTCAAAATAGAAAACTCATGTTTAATTATGCCATCCTCTTTTACTCCCCCAGGTAATCTACTACCAAATCCCATTGTATCTTCCTGAGATCGATCTCTTGGATTCTCCACTTGCTTCCCATTACCAAGACCATATCCAGAATCTTCTTACTTTGTAGGACATACTACATTCATCCTGCATAGGATAAGAATCAACATTTTAAAATGCAAATGTCTCCATTCTGTCTTTTTCAAGAATATATTACTGTTCTATAGTATGGATAAAACATTCCCCAGTAAACCCCAGTGAGCTCTTTTTTACCATGTAGAGAAAGGTAAAGTGTCTCTATTTCTTCCATTCACATTTACTCTCTTTGCTTAAAAATTACCTAGAGGAAAATTAATTCACTTAACCATTTGAAGCCAGAAGTCCCTGTGTTATACCCAATTCTATAATATTACAATGTGCATGGTAGGGAGGACACAGATGTTGGAGTGAGATATATCTTGGCTCAAATGTTGGCTTGGTCACTTACTGTGTGAGCATGAACAAGTTTCTAAGTCACTTTAATATTCAGTTTGTCCTTTTTCTTTATTTTTATTTTTATTAGATGGGGGGGGGGATGGAGAGAGAGAGAGAGAAAGAGAGAGAGAGAGAGAGAGAGAGAGAGAGAGAGAGAGAATCCCAAGCAGCCTCCATGCCCAACATGGGGTTTGATCCCACAACCCTGGGATTACGACCTGAGCTGAAATCAGTAGTCAGATGCTCAGTCGACTGAGCCAACAATGTACCCCTAGTTTATTCTTTTCAAAATGGGGCCTAATAAAAAATCAACTTGTTGAATGGTGGTAAGAGTTCTGTGGGTATATATTTTTTTTCTTTATGTATCTGCTAAACCTTAATGCCTTGAACATAGTAGGTCCTCATTGATAGAAACTTTTATTTGTTTGTTTGTTTTCTTTTTGTTTGTTGTTGTTAACATGTTTTAATAAAACATTCCCTTGGAAGAAGTTGACAGTTCTTCTTCAGAGGGGTTAATTTCCTTTTGAAAGATTCAGGAGCTGATGGCTGAGGTGTTATTTCTTCTTGTTTGCAGCGTAAGTTTGAACCAAAGAGAACATCAAAGCCTAGACTGTCTTTGTTTAGTGTCATAAGTTAGAGATTCAAAGGATCTTTGCCTTTTAGCTTCGAAGTGAAAGGGGTTGATTTATGGTGTCTACAAAGGTAAGAACAAAATTTGCTAATTAGAAATTGAAAAACTTAGTCAATCAACAGGGCTTTGTTTTCAGGTTTTGATCACTGCAAAAGGAGGAGTTTTGCATTTGCTTAGACACATACAAAAGGCGATTTGTTAAAATTGCAAAAGAGCAGCAAATGCTGTCTGCTGTTCGACTTTCTCTGCATAGACTGCCAGAAGTAAGAGGAGATTTTTAGTAACTCGCCAGTAACAGCATTTTTGGTACAACAGAGAAACCAGAAAAGGCAAACTTATTTAGGCTTAAAGATTATTCTTGTTCATCCTCCTAATCAAATACCATTTGGGATGCATCTTTGGTTCTCAGTAAGAGAAAATTTGTACTTGGGACAGGATTTGTCTGGAATTGGAAGGGAACCATTATTACCATTGAGACCCTTCTCATTTTCTGTAGGTGCATTTTCTCTATGTAAGAAATCAGGGAAGTTTGTACTGGGGACAGGCAAGGAGAAGAGAAAGGGCAAGGAACAGAATGTGCACATAAAGTCCTGCTGTAAGTAAGAGCCCAGGAAAACCACATTTGAGTTGATCATTGTATTTCATTCACCCAAATATGGGAAAATACTTGTGTTTTTTTTTGTCATTTAAATTGATTTGGTTAATAGATGACTTAACAATTATTGAAATGGAAATGTGAGTAGAAAGAAGTACACCCTCTTCTCGGGAACTGTGTGCAGGAGTTTGAACCTGAGAGAGAGTGTCCCCTGATGTCCCAGGGGGAAAAAAGAGGTGATTTTTGCAGCAAGAAGGATGAGGCTTCTTTCCAGTTTGCACAGCGAAATTCTTTCAACTCAAATGTGATTTCAAAGAGGAATAACAACAATATCAAAACATTACCTACAGTTCATCTCCTCTTTCTCATGAAATGCTTATTCTTTAATCCTGGATTAACTTCCATATTCACCACAAAACTTTACATTCCCACTTGGCAAACACAGGATTCCCTTCCTTTATTTATTTTATAATCTTCCTTTGTGGAGAGAGGCTTTTTTTAACTCTGGTGTCAGTACTACCCAGGACAAACTTTCAGAAAGGCAATTTGGAAATGTGTATGAAAAAACTTAAAGGCACGTACCAGGAATTTGTATTGAGAAAATGAAATGTGTTCGAAGATGTAAGCGCAGGGATATTATTTTAAATGTTAATTACACATTAAGAAAAAAGAAAATATCCTAATGTTCTATTACATTGGAGTGGTTAAATAAGTTTTGGAAAATCAGAAAATGAATACCATGCAACTCTTCATATGATAATACATATTTATCTATCATTTGTCTATATAGAAATGAATTTTAAGTATAAACGTAACTTGCATTTATAAAACAGTACATTTAATTGCATAATAAAACAGTATATGTTAGATGATCCCGATGGAGTTTTGGGGTGATTGTGGGGTTCAGAGCTTATGGCCAAGAAAGAATTCTTGAAGACACCTTTGTGCAAAAAGGTGATTTTATCAAAGCACAGGGACAGGACCCATGGGCAGAAAGAGCTGCACTGGGGTTGTGAAGAATGACTGGTTATATACGATGGACTTGGGCTAGATGAAGTCAAAAGGGAAGTTTCCAAAAAGACTTTCATATGGTGAAGACTCACAGATTACTGGAGGCCTATCTATTGTCAAGCTAAGGTTGTTTTTCCCTCTAGCAAAGCATTAACATTAAGACAGTAGGGAGTTCCTGGACTTTAGACTATTGATGGGATTGCCTTTTTCTGGAAAACTGGGGGAGAGTCTTATCAGCTTAAAATTCGGTTTTTGTCCTTTCTTATTTTGGGGTAGCTGAAAGTGTCCAAGGAATATCATACATGTCCCACCTGGTAAGGTGGGGGTGCTAGCTTGTACTTTGCCCTCATTCTGCCTTATGCTCCCTCATCAATCCCATTTTGTTATGTATATATACATATATATTTTAATATGTATATGTGTGTGTATATGTATATGTAATATGTACATATATGTGTGTGTAATTATACAAACTGCAAAGATGAATGAACCAAATGTGTTAGCAGGGCTTGCATCTTCATATATGGAGTTTGAGGAAGTTCAATTATTTTTTCCCTAAAATTTTGTATTACTCCACAATTAATATATTCTACCAGACAATGAGAAAAAGAAAGCATTTTAGAGTTAGCTACTTTTTCTAACTTATATTTGTGTTCTCTTTAAGTTCCATAATGGTGAGGATTTTGTCTTCATAAAATTCCCTTGATCCCCACAATTGTTAGTGATAGCATCACACACCCATACAGTCATTTGAAGGTGGTTTGGGGTTGTTTCTAGAAAGAATATTGATTCCCAGGTCATCTCTCCATCTCTTATCCGAAATCCTAAGAGAAGTAACTCTAGGATCACTGAAGAGTTTCAAACTAAACTACACAGGGGTAACATGAGTAAGTTCCTTAAATGTGAGATTCCCATTTGGCATTGGGTGTTCTGGGGGCTGTCTCCTTGACTGTCCTGAATTTCATCTGTAACGTATTCTAAAGATCACTCTCCCTATCATTAGTCTCTTAACTCAAGCATATATATGCCACTCAGGAATCAGAGCCACTAGCTAGTCTGCATGCGTTTTACAGTGTGGAGAGCAGAGGTGAGGACCCCGGCAGGATGAGCCTGCTAATGAAGCATGGCTTTTAACCCCTGATGAGAGGCTGTGCAAACCACATCCAGCAGTGCATGACCTGCCTGGAGAAGAGAATGGGCAGCTTCCTGAATATCTTAACAGCAAGCTTGTTCAAAACAGGTCTTAAATGGACCTTCAGTAGCAATATGGTATAAACCAAATGTAACACAAAAAAATAAATATCTTATCTTTTGAAAGAAAAAAAATGCCCCTTTTCCAATTAGTTATTTTTGTTGAGTAAAAGACAGTATCTATCCTCCCTGTCACATCGTGCTACTGCATGAGAAGAGCTGAAGGTACATCATAACTTCCAGTGAATTCATGTCCTGGATGTATGTTTGTTTGTTTCTAGAGGCTCATATCGGCCAGCATAACAGTTGTATACTTTCCAAACTGATTTGGAGACTGACATCATTTAGAGTCTGAAGGCCTCATAAAACAAATATTCACTGAACATCTACTTGAGGCAGTGTGCCCTGCCAGAGGGAGATGGGAAAGAATGACAGGGTTATAACCTCACTGAGTCTCTGGAAAAGGTAAGGGAATAACCTATTATTAATAGAAGCAAAACTTACACAATAGCTTCTGGAAATCTGTCAAGCATAAGGATTGCCAGATTTAGCAGATAAAAATACAGGATACTCAGTTAAGTTTGAATTCCAGATAGACAATGAATATCTTCTTATGTAAAGTATATTCCAAATGTTTTATGGAATATACTGACATTAAAAATTATTTGTTATTAATCTGGAATTTAAATTGAAATGTATTTAAATAAATAAATTGACTATTCAGTGTTTTATCTGGCAATTCTGTCAAGGTATGATTTTCAAGCCATTGCTGAGTACCAATTAGGAGTAAAAGGATATAGAATAGTGAGTGATAAGAGAAAGAAGATAGAGAAAAAATGGAAGATCTATTCACATAATAAAGAGATTAATTTAACCAATGAAAATGGTTAAGAAAATTGGTATCTGGGTAAATGTGAATCTAATCCTGTATTAAAATCTTGGCTTGGTATCTCTACATGATGTGGCAATCAGAATTTTGCTGTGAAAGGTACTGAACACATTTGTGTATGCTGGGGAAGAATCCAGTATGTATTGGCCAGACCTAGGTTCTGAATAGGAGTGCTTGGCACCTAGGTAACTTTGTAGCTGGCCCAATTTGTCACCCTGTAACTTCAGTTTGCCTAATTTAGTAAAACTGCTGCTTTTTAAGTGAATGCTATAACTTTACGAATCAAAAAATTAAAAAAAGGATGTAAATAGTATAGAGATCAAGTAATCACAAAGTTTAACATTAACATTGTTTGATAATCTATTTGCATTATTTACTGATATTTTTTTAAGTATTATTATTCTTGAAATTGTTTTCAAGCTTTTGATTTTAATTTGGAAGGTGTAAGAGAATTTGATCTTTTTGGTTAACTGTATTTAACAGTATACGAGAAACTGTTATATTACCTTGTTTAGTTTTAGTTGTTAGATTCACTACAGTTGCTTAAGATCTAGGATGAACTTGATTGTTAGATTATTATGGTTGCCCTGTCAATCGGTAGAAATGCTTTTTAGAAACCTAATGTATTAAATCTAGAATGTGGTTTTAGTATATTCATGAGAGTATAACTACATTTATAAATGAGACTAGTTTTTAAGGAATTGTAATCTGCTAAACTTGAGAAATCAAACATTTCTCAAAATGAAAAAGTGAAAAGTATATGTCTTCTTTTAATACTAAATTAAAGACTATCTCTGTGAATGGAACAAAAGTTTGAATAAATTAAATTTAGAGCTTAAAAAATTAAATCATTTAGGTTATAATTTTAAAAAGCTGAATTTAATATAAACTTAAGCAATTTTAATAGTCTACTTTGTGTACATACAATGGATATTAGAGACCCAAGTGACAATAAACAGATGTCTAAGAAATTGTTTATACTCCCAGAAGTGTTAAGACTCAAAGCAATTCTACAACATTGTGAAAATAAATTTGCTCAGGGACACCTGGGTGACTCTGTCTGTTCAGCATCAGACTTTGGCTCAGGTCATGATCTCATAGTTTGTGGGTTCAAGCCTGTTAAGCTCTGCACTAAGAGTGTGGAGCCTGCTTGTGACTCTCTCTCTCCCTCTCTGCTCCTCCCTGACTTGCGCTTTCCCTCTCAAAATAAATGAACAAAAACTTGAAACAAAGAGAGAGAAAATGAATCTGTGCAGCAATAAAGGGTAACTCTCAACCCCATTATTAAGATCTTCTGCTTTTTGATGTTCTGAAGAACTAAGATGGGATAAATTAGACTTAATAGTAATACAAACTTGTAAATACAACTACTTCCAAGGGATTGTAACTCAATTTTCCCCAAATAATCTTTTGGATGTGCCTGTTTCAGTGATATACCAAGAACAATATTATAAGTTACATAAGTAGTGAAAAAGCATCAGCTTAGCCCAATGGAGAGAAAAATATGTGGCTTCTGCCAATGTTCTACCAACGCCTCAGTTGCTTCATTGATATAGTTAGATGGCTAGATTTGATCTATCATTTCTTCACCAAGATTTAATGGGAAGCTGTTTAAAACTACAGATGCCAAGACCTCATCCCCACTATTTCAATAATAGTTAGAGGGGAGAGGCAGGAATGTGAATTCTTGAATTCCCAGAAGTCTCGCCAGTTAATTCTGATGATTAGCTAGCCAGATACGAGGAAAAGTGGCCTCAAAAAGGCCTTTGCTGCTCTAAAATTCCAAGATGACCATTGTAAAAGCCTAACATAGCCCTTTAAAAAAAATCATAACCATCAATAAAAGAACCTGGGGAGATAGTTTCAGTGTCTTTCATAATGTCCATTTAAGAACATGCGTATTGAAAGGCATATTTTATTAAAAGATAGGTATGTTTGCCATGATACTGCATAGAGGATCCTCTGGTTTCATACTGGGGTTAAGTCATTATAGATATTTATCTTGTGACTCGGAAGTGTTTAAGAGAAAGACCTTGGGGTCTTTAATGAATGACATTAAACTCTTTTGACCCTTTCTCCTTTACTATTTCTAGATAATTTGGAAAGCATTTGGAAATTTAATACTCATTGCATGTGTAATTTCAGCAGGTTTGCCTCTATTTAGGTAAAGGCAAAAAATGCACATGCAGAAATTAACTCTCTAATCTGTTTTTTATCAAAACATGAGGAAGAAAGAAGTGGAATGAAAGCTACCACCACACAAAGGGGTCCAGAGCAGAGGAAAACACATATTTCATAACAGGACAGATTCTCACAATAAACATCATGCACTGTTTCCTAAGATTTTAAGTAAACATTGTATGGGAGCAGGTAGAAGCAGTAGAGCCTTACCAGTTTGGAATCTAGTATCTTGGAACTAATATTTTAGAAACATGATTTTTTTTCTCAGTGTCAAATTGGCAGCAACAACCTCATTTGAGTTCTTTTCATTGGAGCATGGATCTCTGCTTTGGGACAGCTGAGCTAATTTCTCTTCAAATTGAATACAAGTCTGCCCACATTAGAAAATAATGAAGAATCTTCCATTTCTCATTCTACCATCACTAAGAGCCTAGAAGACTTGTCCTCTGAAAACAACTAAAAATATTAGAGTAGATGTTACACACAGACACACACTGATAACATGTAGAAGAATGTAATGTATATCTCAGAGGCTTAAAAGTAAGTCACAGGAGAAACCTAAAGCAGAAATGGATTTTCATGTGGAGGATGTTTTTGCATTTGCCAAATCTGGGGAACTTGAACTTGGGTTTTTCATTTCCTCTTAGGCTATCCAAAGTGGGTGCATCAGTAGAAATGGCCTAGAGCATGAACTGCAGTGAAACCCATACTTGCCTAAAAATGAGGAAATCCCTGCATTGGTACTCAGTGGAGGGAAGAAAGGTATGTCCCCTGAAAAATTATAACTATAATCTGACATTCAAAGGTACTGCAGCATTTTTGTGTATTACCTGGATGGCCTGAGTGGCCTCAAGTAGGGAGTTTGGCTTGTGATGGTCTCTGATGACTGGTCTCCATGGCAGAAGCTGACATGCTCACCTTCAATGCAGACTTCAAGTAATTCCCACAAAGTTTTTTTTTTTTAATGTTTATTTATTTTTTGAGAGAGAGACAGAGAGAGAGAGAGAGAGAGAGAGAGAGAGAGAGAGAGAGAGAGAAAGAGGGATTATGAGTGGGGGACGGGCAGAGAGAGAGAGAGAGAGAGAAAATCCCAAGCAGGCTCTGCACTATCAGCACAGAGCCGGATGCGGGGTTTGAACTCAGGAATCAGGAAATCATGACCTGAGCTGAAATCAAGAGTCAGATGCTTAACCAACTTACCTACCCAGGTGCCCCTCCTACAAAGTTTTAAAAACCATGATACTATAGTAAAAATTACAGAACACAAAGAAATCACCATGAGTGAAAGATGCCACAAATAGCAGTATCAGACCCATGGACACTATCTATACACACTGGAATAATTAGACAAAGATTATAAAATTTACGTGTTCAATATGACTCACAAAATACTAGAGGGGATTGAAAATAGAAGTCAATTGCAAGAAATAGTACAAACAAAACAAAACAAAACAAAACAAAACAAAAAACAACCCAAGCTGATCAAAAATAAATGTACATTGAGCTTTTAAATATGAAAAATGCAATATTTATATTTAAAGCTCAACAGCAGATTTGACATGGATAAAATCAGCTGAATACTCAATTGATAAACTAGAATAAAAATTTGAATTAATTATCTAGAATACAGCCCAGAAAGATAAAATCTCAATTTTGTCTCATTCATATTAAATATGAATTCTGAAACAAGTTATTATTTCAATGCAGTTCTAATCAAATTCCTAGACTGATAAAAACTTTGAATGATCATCCATGGAAAAGGATGACCCATAACTGACCAATAAACATAAGCATTCTTCACTTTTTTACTAAATAGTTAAATGTAAATTTAAGACATCACAAAATATAATTTCATACCTCACATACTGGCAAAAATGAAAAAACTAATGGCAAGAATGGGGAGTAACAGAAATAATAATGTTCTACTTCTGGTATTGCAAATCGGTACCCCAAATTCAAAAAGAATTTGGCATTATATGACAAAGTTAAAAATGTGGGTAACTTTGCAAAATACTACTTCTACACATTCACTCTAAAACTCTTATCCACAAGTATTAAAATCATATGCAATAAAACAATAAAGCTGGTAAACCAGAGCCTGTTTTAAATGAAAAAACCTGAAAACCAAGTTTTTATCATTTAGTAGATTGGAAAAATAAACTGTGGTATATTCATACATAAGACTTTTTTACTGCAATAAAATGAATAAAATATGATGCACATGACAAAATGGATAAATTTTGACATTATTCTTTTAGTAAAAGAACAAGTTACAGTACCCATACAGTATGTTTTCATTTATACAAGATCAAAGATGCAAAACTTGACAACTCAGGCACACAGATTTAATTTATGAAACTATGAGGATAAGCAGTGAAAGAATAAGAACAACTTAGAAATAATGGAGAAGGGAAGCCATGGAATGAAGGAAGATCACATGAATGACTTTACCGAAGTAATTATAATTTCTTATTTACTTAATGAGGTGGTTAGTAGATAATTCTTCATACTTTATATATATTTCATAAATATTTTATTTTTAATATTACATAACAATAATTGAAAATTATGTAATCTCAAATACCATTGTGTGCATCTTTGAAAACATGGGCTGTACAGGGCACCTGGGTGGCTCAGCTCAGTTGGTTGAGGGTCCCACTTTGGCTCAGGTCATGATCTTGCAGTACATGTGTTTGAGCCCTGTGTTGGGCTCTGAGCTGGCAGCTTGGAGTCTGGAGCCTGCTTCAGGTTCTGCGTCTATCTCTCTCTGTCTCTCTGCCTGTCCCTCGCTTGTGCTTTCTTTCTCTCAAAAATAAATAAATAAACATTAGAAAAAAATAAAAACAAAACAAAAAAAAACATGGGCTGCACAATAGGACCCAAACCCTTGTAGAGAGAGGAGACTAGAAGGAAAAAGGCATTTACCATTTACTCGTTGAGTCTAACATCATTGGTTTTTCACTAACTAGGTGGAGCTCAAAGATGGTAATCAACTTAATTTTATTTGAAAATTCATTTCTTCAAATGCTTTTGCAGCAAGAAGAATTAAATTTGTGTGAGGAGGATGAAAAGAGACAGAAGAGTGTTCAGTCAAGAAGAGTACATTGAGAGCGCCAATGTGGCTTAGTCAGTTGAGAATCCGATTCTTGATATTGGCTCAGGTCATGATCCCAGGGTCATAGAATGGAGCCCTGCATTGGGCTCCGTGCTGAGTGTGGAGCTTGCTTAAGATTCTTTCCCTTTGTCCCTGTCCTCTACTTGTGCTCTCTCCCTCTAAAATAAAAAAAATTAAAAAAAAATAAAAAAATAAAAATTAAAAAAGAAGTGACATTGGCTTATGGTACACAGTTAAACTTCAGTTTTCCAAATATAACTATATTACTCTCCTCTTCAGTGCTACTCACTGCATTGTAAACACTCTATACTCTTTATTACATATAATATTAATGTTACTCATAAACTCATGTTAAAAATTAATAACATTAGGTGTTTACTATATTCCAAGTTCCTGTCTAAATGTTACATGTAAGAGCTCATTTCATCTACATTACACCCCTATGAAATATTACCAACTTTTTACCAATGAGAAAAGTAGAGAGGATGGTTCTTTGACTCTAAGAGACTTGTATTCTTTTTACTAAATGCATTTGATGTTGGCAATGAAATAAGCAATAATAACACTAAATACCACTGGTCAGTACTGTAAGAGTAAATGAGATGATGCTAAAACATTTACTGAAGCATACTAAAACTCTAAGATGATAGGATGAAGCAAACCCACAGAGACTAAGTAGAAAATAAGGCAAACAGAAAATATTACACATTTTCTCTGAGGGTTATTACTGTACCTAGGCATTTTCGGGATTTAAAATGTAAAACAAATACAAATTATTATGTTGTAAAACAACAGCAACAAACAACCACCTTAAAAAAATACTGTATTCAGAGTTCATCCATCTTTTCACCAATGTCCTTCATTTCAGGATTGAATTCAGGATCTGATTGCATTTAGATATTCTGCCTCCTTAGCTTCCTGTGAACTCTGACCATTACTCTGTCTTTCATGGTTTGGACATATCTAAAGAGCACTAGTCTGGAATTTTGTAGAATGTCCCTTAGTTTGGGATTGTGTGATGTTTTCTCATGATTAGTCTGATATCTATGCTCAGTAATGACTTCCCGGGAAAAGTACTACAGAGGTGAATTGGGTTCATCACATCAGGTGGTGGACTTGGGAGGCCAGGAAGGATTGAGCCCTATAAATTGAAAATTCTTTAAAAATAAGAAAGATGCCTTAGTTATGTTTTTCCTATCTTGTCTTTGTTTTGCAAACAGTAGATGTTCAATGACCATCTAAGAAATAAACTCATAAAGAAAAAAATTCCTGAAGGAATTCTGTTTTAGATGGTGTTTATAAAGAGTGGGCTCTCTTTTATAGGAGAGGAGATCTAATAAAAATAATTGAAGTAGAGGTTCCTGAGTGGCTCAGTTGGCTAAATGTCCATCTCTTGATTTCAGCTCAGGCCATGATCTCATGGTTTGTGGGTTTGAGCGCTGCATCAAGTCCCTCATCAAACCCCATGTCAGGCTCTGCACTGACAGTGAGGAGCCTGCTCGAGATTCTCTCTCCCTCTCTCTGCCTCTTTCTCTCTCTCTCTCTTAACATAAATAAATAAATAAATAAATAAACTTTTAAAAAGAGTAATTGAAAGAGAAATATGTTGAAACATTGGAATACGATGCAACATATGACCTTTGTGATCTCATGGTATACTAGCACTTACTCATTTGTTAAATGGTATCCTGGACAGCACAACTTCTTAAGGGCAGGAGCCACATCTTTTCCTTATAGCAACATTTCCCACAGTACTCTTTATAAGGTAGAATTCAGTATATATTGACTCTTTTTCTGGAAACTCATAATCTCTTTTCTTTTTCTATTCCTTTTTCTCTTGAGGAGTACATTGTCTCACAGAAGACGACACATGAAATCAGTTACCTCTTCGTGTATATTAGGCTATTTACATTTTTTAATGGAAATATACAAAAACATCTCAATAAAATCATACACCATTATGAAATACTAGGAAATTCCTGCATAAAACCTTGAAAAAGAATCATTTATCAAATGTGCAAGTTTAAGAAATGGTAACTGTATTACTCTATTAAAAGGACCAGGGCTTTTTGGAGAGGTCATTGATTTCAGGAGGAGGCAGAGAAAATATAAAATGATCCTAGTGCATATTATGGTGCTAGGGGAAAAAAATATGAGAATAAGTTGAAAAGTTTAGGAATGAACTTGACAGAGCTCCAAATAGCCAAAGCTGGCACTATTTGAGCTACAAAATTAATTTGGACAGTATTGGATTATAATTCAAAGTATAAAATATTTATAATTAACTGAATAAATAAATAAATGGATGAAGAGAGCCAACTCTTAGAAAAGAATTCCAATTACTATATGTAGTAGGAATGAGGAACATAGAAAATAACCAGGAGAAATCCTCAGCAGTGATGGCTGTAGGAACCATCTACCAATAGGTACTAAAAATAGTGGGTCAAAGTTTTATGGGAAAACAAGATATTTGCATAGACATAAATGAGCTCTCTTACAATATTTATCTCCTCAGTTACAAGGAGATCAATACTAACCACACAGTGAAGGAACCTTTCAGATACCACCATAGACAAACAATCAAGGTTAACATTACCAGTAAGAAAACATATCATTTGAGCCACCTGATGTGATGAATCCAAGTTACCTCTGGTAGTACTTTTCCCAGGAAGTCATTACTGAGCATACATATCAGGTTAATCATGAGAAAACATCACACAATCTCAAACTGAGGGACATTCTACAAAATTCCAGTGCTCTTCAGATATGTCCAAACCATGATAGACAGAGTAATGGTCAGAGTTTATAGAAAGCTAAGGAGACAGAATATCTAAGTCTAATCAGATCCTGAATTCAATCCCTAAATAAAGGACATTAGTGAAGAAATGGATAATTTCTGAATATAGTACTTTTTAAAGGTGGTTATTGTTTGTTGCAATTGTTTTACAATATAATATTTCTTTATATATGGATTTCTATTTTCGTTGTTCTTCTCACAAGTAGAAGAGTAAATCTGAATAGGTGATAGCAAGTAAGGGTTTTCTCATTTTAATTTCATTTTCTGAATTAAAATTTTTGTGGGAAATATTCTTTTCCAGTTTTCTTTTTAATGGAACTTGGGATAAAGGACTTTATAATTTCCTGGAGGTAAGCTTGCTTTTGGCAAAATGCATAGCCAACAGCTGTTCAAACGTGTGTACCTTCTGGATGTTTGCTCAGTCTTGGAACAGGATGGATATGACTCATTCTACCAAGATATTTCCCATGCTTAGATTCCCTTTAAAAAATATAATAAGTGTTCACTTATCTAATTTACAAACCTAAAATCTGTGTTATTTTGACTTATTGTGCAAAGGGTTGGTCAGGTTAGGAGGCTCCTTTGTCTACCTTACCATATGTATTTTCCAGCACCTTTTAAATGTTACAAAATCTGCAGTCCATAGTAAAAACATAAGATAGTGTAAGTATTGCAAGGACTATAGACATTCTGTGATCTGTAGATTTGGAAAATGCCAATAAAAGGAGAATGGGGAAAGTCTAAAACAGCAAAATAGAATAGCTCTTCCACACACACCCCTACACACACACACACACACACACACAAACACATACACACACACAAGCATGCACATACACACTGGAAATTCTTGGACAACACTTAATGATGTTAAGGATATGTCACTAGTATTAAAGAATAATGTTTTTAAAATCATAACTTTAACATAACTACAAAATAAACACACATCGAAGGTTTTTCTAACCACCTTAATGGTGGAGCCAATAAGATGTTAAAACCAAGTCAAAGGAAAATACAAACAAATACATGTATATACATGTATACAATACATTCTGTAGGTAATTGAGGCAAATTCATGCTGACATGAATTTATAAATGGGTGTAAAACTGGTCGATACCCTCAAGGCAATTAAGTAAAGAATCATTTGCATTACTATCAATTTTCAGTACAGATTAATAAAATAGCTCAGGGGTGCCTGGGTGACTCAGTCATTTTAAGTATCCATTTGTGAATTTTGGCACAGTCAGGTCACGGTCTCATGGTTGTGAGATCAAATCCTTTGTCAGGCTCCATGATCACAGCATGAGAGACTGCTTGGGATTCTCTCTCTCCTCCTCTCTCTCTGTCCCTTCCCTACTTGTGCTCTTACTCTCTCTCTTTCCCTCTCTCTCTCTCTCTCTCACACACACAATAAATAAATAAGCTTTAATAAAATGAAATAGCTCAAAGATGATGAAATGTGCATATATGCTAGACAGTACGTCAATAATCTTTACAGTCAATTTCAACATCATTCATAATTTTTACTGATGCTACATGCCAGGCCACTGTGCCAGGTCTCAAACCTTATAAAGCTAGAAACTGTGAAGGGTTTGAGATTTTACACTACTTGTAACCTAGCATGTTATCCTGCCACAGTTTCATATACGTATACTGAGGAACACGACATGCTGAGTCAGAAGCACAGACAGTTTATTACTCACAGTGAAGAACAGTATCAAGAACAATAAATTTTAGCTCTTGCTCCAGAAGCCACTATCCCCATAGAACAATGGGATGAAGGCCAGTGTTTACCTGTGCCTGCAGTGGATTGTCATTACAGGGTTAAGATACCAAAATTAGGAGGCTCTTAGCTTTTATAGGCTGCTGACACACACGTCCATCCTGGGTCCCAGAGAGATATTACTCATTAAACAAATTTCTGCAGCACAGAGAAAAGGCATCTCTGGAGAGGGACATTTTATCTTTGGAAGGGTGCAATATCTAGCTTCCAAGGTTATCTGTTATGCAAACGTCCTTACAATGCCCTTTGCTCAAAAGGCCTGAACTATGCAGGGATATGATAAAACCATAGAGAATTTTCTCACAACATAAACTACTAGAAAAACAGATGTTAACATTTCTACATATTGTATTAAAATAATCAAAATTCAAGATGCTTATTTTGAATGTTTATTTGTACTAAAACAATGGAAGCAAAGAAGAGATGCCAAGTCTGTTAGAAATCAGAGAATGGTTTACAGAAGGCCAAGCATCTGAACTGAAATAGAATGGTCAAGAAATATCTAAGTTGGTTGATATGAAAAGCATTTCAAGTGGAAGTAATAATATGCCCATTGCAAAGGAATTTGGAAAGAGCAGGTTCTTTGGTGAATGAGAAGTAGTTTTGTATTCTTCAGTTATAAAGTGTAAGGAGACAGAGAATTGTGGGAGAGGAGAATGAACACAGAGCCAGAAGCCATAATGTGAAAAGCATTGTATAATGTGAAAATTAATCTGGATGTTATCTTTGGGGCAGTGTATAAACACTGAAAAATGCTGGTCAAGGAAAAAAAAAAGATCGTTTTATCAAGTTAGAATGAATTCTCTGGCAAAAATGGCTGAGGATTCAGGCTAGAAGCAGGGAAATTGGGAAAGAATTCCTCTTTGACCCATGACATTTAAAATCTACAATAACTTGACACTTAGATCAACTTGATATTGTTATTTACACCAAATATATTTAGGGAAATGCCAAACATTCTTAGCTCTAACCCTGCCCTCAGTGGGAACCCAATAATTCTTTTGCTCATGTTATAGATTGTGCAAGGATCTGGAATTAGAGGCCCTTATGTTGAAAATTAATTACATCCAATAATCTCATATTTTAGTACAAAAGAATTTGTATAGCACACTCAAGGTTTTTGTCATCTAACGTAAATCTGATCTCATCTTGCCCCATCATGAGAAAATATTTTTATTTTTTATTTAAAAAAAAATTTTTTTTTTCAACGTTTATTTATTTTTGGGACAGAGAGAGACAGAGCATGAACGGGGGAGGGGCAGAGAGAGAAGGAGACACAGAATCAGAAACAGGCTCCAGGCTCTGAGCCATCAGCCCAGAGCCCGACGCGGGGCTCAAACTCACGGAGCGCCAGATTGTGACCTGGCTGAAGTCGGACGCTTAACCGACTGCGCCACCCACGCGCCCCAAGAAAATATTTTTAAATAATCAAATGTGAATTCTATACATGAAAAAACATGTTCCCATTTTAACTCGAACATCAGATTAAAAGCTTTCCTTTTCAGTATATTTTTTATACCAAACTACTGCAACAGATACCTAAATCTTAGGGGTGAAGGAAGATTTTACAAGTTAGGGAGCCAGTCTTTTGTGTTCCATGGCAGATGACCAGACTAACTTCAGGTGCAGACCAAAGCCAAGGTGAAAATTCAGAGAATGTTGGAAACAGAGGGCAAAATTCATCTTTCAATTTACTTTAATTCACTAGACTTTTAAGATAATTTTTAACATTTGACCAAGTTCTGTATCATTTACTGAGTACTGGGTTTTTTTGTTAGATACACAGGATACAGATATACAAAGAAAATAATAAGGCACATCACTGGCTCTCATCACACATAAAAGGTAAGAACCTAAGTTGTAAATGTCTTTAATAATTCAGAGGACAGATATTTTCCTGATTCATTAAAGGAGGAGTAGACAGAAAATAAAAAGCCTACTTTGCCAAGAGTCGAGAAGTCTGTTAGGGAATTTACATGGTGGTGTTAAAATTGTGCTGGCTCCTCAGAGCACCTAAAGAAGAGACTGCCTGCTCTTCAGAGCTCACAGGATGCCTTCTGTATGGGTCATTTTCTCACGTAGTCAAGCATTTAGTAGCCCTTATGTGCCATATGGAAAAACGATCCTCGAAACCAGTGGGGGTCGACAGAAGGCAACTCCTGCGATAAACCCAACAGTCGTACCTCAATTTCCACTTTCCAGTAGTAATTCACCTGAGAAGTTGTTCCAATTCTTCCTTTCTAAATTCCCGTCCTTGTCTGACCCTTGTGTGAACGACTTCAGTCTCTCGGTGAAACTTGGCATGTGTGCCCCCTCTGAACCAATCTACACGTCTAGACATGGGCTCGGAAACATGACTTCTAGTCCTATTACTCTTGCTATTTGCTCAAATGTCAATTGTGTTTATCCTTTCTTCTTGGACTCTAAACATTGCCGTTTACTCATAGGAAATCTTATTTGAACAAACAAACAAACAAACAAACAAACCCTCTATACTTCAAACCCAGTCTCTATTTCTATGAACCATCCCTCATGTAATTTTCTATTATAGCAATAAAAATAATTATACCACTGCTAATAATTATTAAATGATAAAATGGTATCATATTCTGATATATTACATACTATAGTCTATCTGCTTCTAACAATTTCTAATTACTCTTTTACATTTTACTATTGCCTACTAGTGTAGATGGTGTTGGAATAAGGCATTGTCTCTACCAGAAATGGTAGCTGAAATCTCCCCTTTCGAGTGGATGGTGCAATTTATACAAAGAGTGATTCTGATATGTACGTGCATCTCTCTGTTGTGTGAGAATAGATTCAGTAAGAAATGAGCAAGGTTCACCAAGATATAGTATCACAGAATGTTTGCTGCCAAAGAGGAACTAACAACAATCTAGTTCAATGTATTCATTTCACAGATTACAAAAAACAAACAAACAAGAAAATAAACAAAAAAACCTATGCTTAAATCAGAAATTGGCAAGCTGTAGCCTGTGGACTAAATCCAAACAATCATGTTTTTATAAATAAAGTATTATTGGAACACAAACTCATCCACTCCTCTATATTATCTGTGGCTTTTTCGTGCTACTAGAATGGAGCTGAGTATTTTGACAGATCATGTAACTTGCAAAGCCTAAAATATTTCATTCACTATCTTGTCTTTTCAGAAAAATTTGCCACCTGGTTTAGATAGGTTGCACATGATCACATGGTGGCAAAATTAATCTCGAATCTGTATTTCCTGACTCCTAGTTTCATGTGTTTTTTTTTCTATTCTACCATCTTGTCTCACTACACCAAATATTCTAATGTTGAAACTGAAGACTAAATCCAAAAATGGTAAGAAGAAATTAGTTACAAGTACAAATGGGAATTATTCAATTCCACCAAAGTTTTCAAGAGCTACTAGTTTAATTTAATTATGGAGTCTTTAGTATTACCCCCAGAAAAAATCCCACAGATCATATAATTTTTATGAATATCCAATGTCACAATTAAATTTATCAAGTTATATTTTAGTATGAATATCACAAAATAGTAATAGTTAGGAGCCTATTCTAGTATGAGCTCCATCTACCCTAGAAAGTAACAAAATAGCTCTTTAGCTTTTAAAAGGGCATTTGCCTTTTAATATGAACAGCCCAAAGTCATTTTCCAATGATACTCAAAGAGCCAAAAACCCTTAAAGGGACACAATACTGGGAAACAAATTATTAAAACCCCAAAACTCACACACACACACATACACACACACACACACACACACACACACAAGCCCTCAAAAACTCTAGACTGGTCATTCTCAAAGTATGGTCCCTAGACCAAAAGAATCAACATTACCTGGGAACTTGTTGGAACTGCAAATTATTGGGTCCCCGCCTCAGGCCTACTAAATCAGAATCTCTGAAGATGAGGTCCAGAAATGTCTGTGTGTTTTGTTTGTTTGTTTGAGAGAGAGATTGGGCACAAGTGAGCAAGGGCCAGAGACAGAAAGAATCCCAGAGGGCAGGGAGAGAGAGAGAGAGAGAGAGAGAGAGAGAGAGAGAGAGAGAAAGTGAGAGAGAGATGTAGGGCTTGAGCTCACTGGATGTGGGACTCAAACTCAGTAGCCAAGAGATCATGATCTGAGCCATAGTCAGATGCTTAACAACTGAGCCACCCAGGCGTCCCAACAATCTGTGTTTTAACAAGGTGTTCGGGTGATTTTTGGGTATGTTAAGGGTTGAAAACCACTGGTCTATAGTAACATGGGCAATAAACAGACACTTTAAAAAGTAAAAATGAATTAAAACCATAGGCAAATCATCACTATCTATAGTAACTTGCGCATCATTTACTTCTATTTGATAAGCATAATTAATGAAGACTTCACCTTTTAAAATAATGTATCAGTCTCAATCAACAACTAATGAAGTCTAGGAAATTTGCAAATTATGATCAGTAAATTGATACCATATTTTCATTATAAAGGGAAGGTTATATGCAAATTACAATAAGTAGTCTGATTTTATTTTGATGTTTGACTACTGAAAGCCCCTAAGGTACACACCTCTTTCTTCCCCTTCTGTTCCACATCTGCATAAGTAGATAAGAAAGCACAGTGCTCCCTCTGGCAAGAAGTTCCAACCACAAAAAGTGCTGGCACACGCCCACACCCTCACCCAATCCACCATCCTTAACCACGGTGAACACCTAAGCCAATCTCCTTTCCCTACTCTTTCAAGTCATTTTGGACCTGAATAGGAGCCACCCTGTTCTCCCCAAGAAAGCTCATTATGTGGGTGGGAAACCTTTTAATACCCATGTCATATGGATAGCATCATCAGTATTGACATCTGAACCAAACTGTAACTGGTGAGGATTCTATCCCATTTTTACAGTGACTAAAACCCAGATTCAAACCTTTTTATCCCTCCACTGAAAATACATTCAGAGATGCAACTTCAAAACTCCTGTTAGAAATCACAAACCTCCTGTGTTGTAGCTTTCAAGTACGATATTATATACATAAAATTAAGGACTTTATTTTAGGAATCTGATCAAATGCTGTGTTTTGCCAGCAATGAAATTCTAACGCACCAGGACCATTTTATTAAACATTTGTGCCACAGGGACTGAGATATGGTTACATCTACAATAGAAAAAGGAAGTAATTGTTCTGATAATCATGATACTAAGAAACGATTGGGAGAAAAGTAGCTTCAGAGACAATATTTAGTAGCTAATTGTTCAACTCTCCAGTTCACATCACTTGCTGACTTTGTATCTAGTTATGGGGTAAATCAAAGTGAATAGAGATCAGCTGGAATTTTGATACCAGCAATGTTTTTCTTTAGTGTTGCTTCCACAAAAATACAATAAATAAAATAAAATAAAATAAAATAAAATAAAATAAAATAAAATAATAAAATAATACAAAACCCACAAAAATGTCAGGGGTATCTTTGCAAGATACCAAAATGGAAACTACATACAACAAAAATCATCTCAGAGAACCTCATGTTTTGAATGTTTTGGATTCACTCTTCAATTGTTAATTAAAATTGACCTTAAACTCCAAAACCTCAGCTAAAGAAATAGTGTGATAGCTGATCTGCTGGTTAAAATCAGACAATAACTTCAGGCCTTAAATATAATAAAAGTACTTTTTTTTTCTTACCACCTCCATGTTTTTTTTTAAAGATGTTTTCTTTGCAAGTACTTACTTTTTATTAAATTGAAGAGGTAAGGCAATTTTTTTCTGATGAGCTAGCTGCTCAAATTTTGGCCATAAACACCAAATTCTTATTACTAAACCCTAGGGTTTTTGAGTGCTATTAAACTCATATCAGAAAACAAGGCTGAGTCTTTCCAGGTAGTAAATGTATAATTCCGTGAAAAACCTAGATGCCATGACAGTTGCTCACCTACTAAATACTTGAATAGTATAGCCATTTTTAATAGGAGAATTCTAAACATTACATTATTCTTTCCTTTACTCTTTGGTTAACCCAAATGTGGTTTGATTAAAGATAATTCAACCCAGTGTCTATTAAAATGAATTCATTGACAATGAGCTGAAGATGTTCAAATTTTATATGGTCAAGGATTATGTAATTATGATCAGCCAAAAAAGTTGGGCTGGTTACTTCAGTCTGGTTTCTAAATTTTCCAGAAACCTGAGGAAGAACCAGAGTGAGATATTATGCCTGACAGTATTATGCCTGTCATCTGAAAAGTTACTAGCAGGACAGCTGGGTGTCAGTGTGGAGAAATATATAACTTAACTGTATTTAACTTGTTATATTTGTTCTAAAATATTCCATCAAAAAATAGGTTGCAAGAAATGATTGAATGGAGGTTTACAAAAGTGCTGTTAGAGAAGTCTGAGGTAATAATGGCACTCACTGTTGAAAACAGGTGTTCTAGGAAGTAAGGCTGGTTAGCAAGGAAAAATAAAAAAACAGAAGAGAAGCTGCTTCAGAGGGCTCAGAGCATTGTTTAGAAAAATACTGGAGTTTTGCTTTAGAAGCAAGCTCTGAGTAGCATAAAATATGACTCTTAAAAATTTCTTGATATCCAGATATGCAAGAAAATGTATAGCAGACTTATTCAATAAAAATGAAAGAGAAATTAATTTACCTTTCATTTACTTGATAAGCAAAAAAGGTAAGAAATTATTTGAGCATTACTATCATAGCAGTTGAAACAATTGTGGTTAGATGAAAATTTACCCAATTTCTTAATTTTTTGTTATAATATTCTGCTAAAATTTAGTATATGAATTGTGATTTTATTTTGATATTTTATTCTGCTTTCTACCTTGTTTATGCTGTAATCATTTATTTTGTTTTCCAACTTATTTATTGGTATCTCTCTTTTATGCTGAAAGCTTTCCTCAAAATTTCAAGTACTCTTTGGCTTTTGATTTATTTATAAGAAATTTTATTTATTTATTTATTTATTTATTTATTTATTTATTTATTAAAATGTTTTTTTAATCTTTATTTATTTTTGAGAGAGAGGGAGAGAGAGACAAAGTGAGAGCAGGGGAGGAGCAGAGAGAGAAGGAGACACAGAATCTGAAACAGGCTCCAGGCTGCGAGCTGTCAGCACAGAGCCCAATGCCGGGGGACTTGAACCCAGGAACCGTGAGATCATGACCTGAGCTGAAGTCGGAGGCTTAACCGACTGAGCCACCCAGGTGCCCCTATTTATTTATATTTTTGAGAGAGAGAGAGACAGAGCATGAGTAGGGGAGGGGCAGAGAGAGAGGGAGACACAGAATCTGAAGCAGGCTCTAGGCTCCCAGTGGTCAGCACAGATCTGGAAGTGGGACTCAAACTGCTGAACCCAGAAATCACGACCTGAGCCAAAGTGCGAAGCTTAACCGACTGAGCCACCCAGATGCCTCCTTTAGGGAGGGATTGTAAATTAAAGAGAAATAGTAAGTATATACTTTCAGGTTCTGAACGGGTGGATACCAGCAATCTGGGAGCTAAACTGTGGAAGGTGATAAAGTCACAGTTCATTTTGGCATTTGTTAGAATCCCTTTATTTTTTTAAATTTTTTTTTTAATTTTTTTTTAACGTTTATTTATTTCTGAGACAGAGAGAGACAGAGCATGAACGGGGAGGGTCAAGAGAGAGGGAGGCACAGAATCCGAAACAGGCTCCAGGCTCTGAGCCATCAGCCCAGAGCCCGACGCGGGGCTCGAACTCACGGACCGCGAGATCGTGACCTGGCTGAAGTCGGACGCTTAACCGACTGAGCCACCCAGGCGCCCCTTAAAATTTTTTTTAACGTTTATTTATTTTTGAGACAGAGAGAGACAGAGCATGAATGGGGGAGGGGCAGAGAGAGAGGGAGACAGAATGGAAGCAGGCTCCAGGCTCTGAGCTGTCAGCACAGAGCCTGATGCGGGGCTTGAACTCACGGACTGTGAGATCGTGACCTGAGTTGAAGTTGGACACTTAACCGACTGAGCCACCCAGGTGCCCCTAGAATCCCTTTATTAACTAAGTGATTGTTTCCAGTATCTACTGCCTGGCAGCCACAAGCACAGAGTATCTCTGGTTAAGTTGTTGCAGTAAGCAAATCTCCAGGCCCTCCATCTGGGATGGGGGAGGGGAATTGCCCGGTGACAAGGGACTTAGGAGGATATCTGAGGCATTTTACTACTCCTAATCCAGAATATAACCCAATAATATTAGTGTTAAATTCCTTCCCTCAAGGTACGTTATGCCTCCAATTCTCCCCATAGCATGTGTCAACTTGTTTCTTATCTTTTTCTGGGTCAAACACTCAGATTTTGGTTTTATCCACTCAGTCAATTCAGATTTTTACTTATCCATCTTCCAAAATTCTTGATTGCCCTCTCTTCTCTCATTCTCTTTATTCTAATGAGTGTATATCTATTTAATTTATCTAATTTCAATTTAATGGACTTCAAGTACGTAGAGGTAAAGACATGTGTTCAGTTTCCCAAGATAACTTGCCCAATGTGCTTTATTTAACTTACAATGTAGTTAAGGAAAGAAGACTCCAAAATATGAAACAATTCAAGGCAGTATAGAATAAAGGGCTAGACTGTGGGTTCTGCAAGGGCCCAGACAAATGTAGAAAATTGCATGGGTATAATCCTTTCTGAAGAGTGCATAAGAATTTAAAAGAAAGGGAAGAAAAATTTAAAGTGAAAGGACAGAATGTTTAAAATCCCAGAAAACTCTGGGATTTCATGAGGAGACGGTTCTTACTGGACTGGCAGTGGGTCTTTGTGGGAGAAATATGGGGAGCTGTAGAAAAGCATGAATTGACTAGAGGTATATGCATCTGAAAACAGAGGCATTCATAAATGGAAACAGAGGACCACTAATTAGAGGCATATGATGATAAATATAATACTTTAGAAAATGTATGTTAAGGCTCCTGAAGAATGGCTAGGTTGGGGAAGAGTAGCTAGAAACCAGAATCAGCCCAGGAACTCTAGATTTTGTAATCTTAATCTCAGGACTACAACACCAGTGGGACAATCATGAGCAGGAGTGAGAGACATATGGTACTCGACATATGTACCAAGTTGGTATGCCTCTGGCTATTTTCAGTTTCTCATTCCACCTAGTTTTTTCCCACTGTTTTGTTGTTATTTGTTTTTGTTCTGTTAAGGAGCCACACTCTGGAGTTACTTGCTCAAATTCTAATGGAGTTGTAGAGGATGGGCTCCAGGAGTCCAGTTTAAAGGCAGTTGACAGAATCTAAGTCTCAAATGATGAAGGCCTGGACTAGGCAATAGTTCTAAATAAAAAGAGGAGTATCAGGTATGAAGACACAGTGTTAGATAAGGAAGTAGTAGTTAAAAGATGAGATGGAATAATCTTTGTGCTTAGACTTCTTTTTTTTTTCACTTCTTGCTTTTATGTCTTTTATCTAATGTATTTGATTCCCAAATTTAATGGTGTGACTTTTATGTGACATTCCATCACATTTAAGATATAAGAATCCAGAGACACTGGTCCTTATCTTCATATGTCTTATTAACAAGAGTAATAATTTTTTTTTCCTTAACAAACCGTGGGGGGTTATCCATCCTGCGTGAAGCAGCTCTGTAGGTTCTGCCTGAGCGACACATGTGTTTCATAGGCATGATGCTCCTTGGAATTCTAGCAGCTTAGATATTTTTCTCTTCTTAAGGCTTTGCCTTTTGTTTCTGTGAAGATTGTCTGGGAGAGCTGATCCATTTCAATCTGATTGTTCCTCTAAATGTCTAAGTGTAGGTCTTTTCAGAGTACAGTTTTTAATAAGAGAATACTTGTGGAAGAAAGGAAACAAATAGCCAGAGGCCTAGGGAATTGGCAAAGGCACCCTAAGAAAGAAATGCATACCAAGTGGAGTGACTGCAACACTGCTGCCAAAGACCAGCTTTCTTCAATTTAAAATACCGTATAGTTTGGAAAAAAAATTTTTAATATACTTGACACACAATGTTACATCAGTTTCAGTTGTACAACATATTGATTCAACTTCTTTATCCATTATGCCATGCTCCCCATCAGTATAGCTACCATCTGTCACCATAGAATGCTATTACAGTACCATTGACTATATCCCCTATGCTGGTGCCTTTTATCCCTGTGATTTATTCATTCCATATAGTTTTAGTCAAAAGTGAATTATGAACTCAGATATTAATCCAGAACAATGGTGGAATTTTTCTAAGTATGTCTTCTTAAAATAGAAGATCCACAGCTGATGTTTTTGCCATTTGTTTCCTTTCCTGTCACCCTTGACCTCATTTTGATAATTGTCATGTAAGCCTTCCAGGGGCTACAAGACTAAAGTGCCTCCTGACATCCCTCTCTGTCTCAGGGATTCGTGGTCTAGGATGACTTGTTATATTCAGAATGAGAGATTGTGCCAATTCCAGAGTCCAAGCCAAGAGTTTCACCTCTGAATCTATTTCAGAGGATGCTTTTGATATTTGGAGTGTAATGTATCCTGAGACCACTGCTTTTAATGATTACCCCTCTGCCTCTATATCTATTCCCTTTATCCCTATCAGTGAAGGAGTCACAACTGAGGAAATGAGGATTGTGGGGATGGAGGTCATAATCGAGTGAACCCTTATTGCATCTTTAGTTTGGAATTATGTTTCTCTAAATATTGCTTTAGGGGGAAATCAATGGGTAAATAAAAAATGCTCAAGTAAGAGAAAAATAGACTTAAAGGTGAAGTGCTTGAAATACACGGTTCATAAAGAACAACATCCAAAAGGCATATATTTCTGCTTCTGGGGACTGCAGAAGATGAGCCATAAAGTGTAATTGTTTTATATTAACAATTTCCATCTTCTCACATTCATAATTGCTTTAGCTAATGCAAAAGTTAAGATCTTAATACAATTAGACATTTGTTTGGGTGAATTGGAAAATGTTATAGAAAGAAATGATAACACAAGGGTACAAGAAATGTACTACTTTAGAAAAGGCTGCAAGAGTTATACATTCCAGCTGTGCTGGGTCCCATGGTTCTTAATTTGCATATGAATAATTAATATGCATACCCCAATAATACCAGCTTCTGAGCACTACATTCAGTATGAATTATGCAGAAACACTTCAAAAATGCCTGTAATAGTCAAGGGAATTAACACTCTCTAAAGTATGTAGAAAATAAAAATCATTTGTTTGAAAACTGAAATAAAAACAGGAGATCTGATTAAAAACAGTCAGGAAAGGATAGTTTCTTGATTAACTGTCTTTTTTTTTTAATTTTTTTTTCAACGTTTTTTATTTATTTTTGGGACAGAGAGAGACAGAGCATGAACGGGGGAGGGGCAGAGAGAGAGGGAGACACAGAATGGGAAACAGGCTCCAGGCTCCGAGCCACCAGCCCAGAGCCTGACGCGGGGCTCAAACTCACAGAACGCGAGATCGTGACCTGGCTGAAGTCGGACGCTTAACCGACTGCACCACCCAGGCGCCCCCTGTCTTTTTTTTTTTTTAATATGTGCTTTATCTTATAGGAATTGTACTAGCCTTCAGGAAAGAAAGTGCATGTGCATCCCTGGAACAGTACATTGTGAAACTATGGAATTACCAAAACTACAGAACAAGTATGGGCCAAATTCTGAGTTAGCTTCCTTCATAGAAGAGATAGCTGAATTAAAGGAAGAAAGATTTAAATAAGTACATCAAAGGGCAGAGAAAATGTGTGTGTGTGTGTGTAAGCTTACATGAAAGAATAGGGACAATGATTCAACATCTGTTTGGGAGATGTTGGTAAGAGGATTTATGTAGGCTACATGTATGATTATAAAAATATCAGCATACACCAAGACTAAGGCTACTTCATGGCTAGGCCATCATTTGATAATGGCTTTCTCCTTTTGTTAGGCAGAATGACTGTCCCTGACTGTCAAGCTGACTGAGAACTAGGAAAGAGTTATTAGAGTTCTAAGTGAGATTCAAAGAAGTCATTTCATTTGAGGAGTTTCATGGGACCAATGTCAATGGCAACCATGAACTGCTCATTGCTCTGAAGTTTTAAAGAGATGAGACTCCTTGAATTACCTTAGTTTTCTTCCTTTATATTTTTGCACTTTGGTAGATATGGTTTGATGAAACACAATTCTCTTGGTCTTCAAGAAAATACAGAAATGTTGTCAATTACACAAGAATGTTTATTCTTGCTGTGCCAAAATTGCTAGCCAGCATTGAGCTCCAGGGAATTTAGAAAAGTTCAGGCATTAGAGCATAGTGGTTAAATTTGAAGACTCTAGAACCAGATCTACATTCTGGAACCACACTTACTAAGTGTCTGTATTTGGGCAGGTCACCTATATTCACTTTATCATCGTTTCCTCATCTATAAAGTGGAAATACTACTAACTATTTCTGTAAGGTTATTTTAAGGATTGAATGAGTGAATACATGTTAATCACTTAGAATCGAATTAATCAGTACATACCAACAGCTCTATAAATATTAATATTGTTGCATCATAAAGATTTAGCTTGAACTCTAGAGTCAGATTATTATCTTGATTTTATGTTATACTGCCCATGAGACCTTTCTAACCCTCAGTTTCCTATTAGGTAACTGCAACTCCAAAGGTTGTTATGTATAGCGCTTTACAAAATGCCCAGTTCTTAATGTGTTAGCAGTTAAAAACAGCATCACTATCATTCTTATATTTTATGAGATTTTCAGTAACCACTATGAAAGCCTATGCTTGTATTCATGAATGTAAGAGCTGCAAGATGTTACTTAGAGTAATAAATACTATTTTAAACATGTTTATCTAATGCCTACTATGTCTTCTCAGCCATGTAGACTTCAAACTCTTCAGAACCCCCAGTAAGTGACTATTTCATTATATTTGTCAGTAAATTATACTTATTTTTAGGATGCAGGACTAAATTTTTGTAGCCTAAAAAATATCCATCCTAAAGCTTTGTCTACCATCACTATGTATCGGTAAAATATATATTTGTATTAATGAAGTGAATATGCATGTGAAGAGTTACTTTGGGAAAAACAGTTATTCTACTTACAATAGCTATGTGTTTGTTTTGATGAGAGCAAATGGTGAAATATAGTACTTGACAGACATGTGGAATGATGAGGTATTATCTTCTTTCTATTGTATTAGAGATTGAGCTTAGTTGATCCATAACACTTATAACTGGATATAACCTGCCAGAAATAGATCAATTTCAACATATGGAGATAAAATCAAATCATGAATGTGTTCTTCTGAGTTTTATGTAGTGAATTAACGGTAATGGATGAAGTGCCAGTAAATGATTCATACAAACAAGATCAATCACACTATGTCCTCATCAAGCAAAAAGTTGCATTAATGTCAATAAGAGTTTTGATACAAAAAGAATAGGTTAATGATAAGGTATGAGATTCCTTGTTGTGATGTAATCTATACTTCCCTTCTGGATATCTTCACTGTTTTCCTAGATTATATAATACAATTATCTCTAAATAATGATATCTGAAGAACTGACTCACTGCCTTATTATCAATTAATTGATAGAAGTTGGTGACTGGTCATAGAATCACTTGATTGAATCTGAAATTGTTCCATATTTATAAAGGTATTAATACTGAGTTCATCTTTGTACCCATCATTAGCATTGTCAAAATCATAATGTCAGTTCAGAAGCTTCCTTTTGAATGTATTATTGGAAGATCTTTCTCTTTTAAGTTCATTTATTTATTTTTGAGAGAGAGAAAGAGTTAGCATGAGTGAGGAAGGGGCAGAGAGAGAAAAAGAGAGAGAGAGAGAGAGAGAGAGAGAGAGAGAGAGAGATACTCCTATGCAGGCAAATAGAGAGGGAGAGAGAGAATCCCAAGCAGGCTCTGCTCTGTCAGTGCAGAGCCCGAAAAGAGACTTGAACACATGAACCATGAAATCATGACCCAAGCCAAAATCAAGAGTTGGGTGTTTAACTGACTGAGCCACCCAGGCGCCCCTATTGGAGGATCTTGTAATGCCACCTTGATTAAACTAGCTAGACATGCCTTCTTCAGTAGCCTATGTTTGTGAAAATAATAATTCTTATTCCCTGTTAGAACATGACTTTATTTTAACTTGACTTTTTTTTTATCAACCCCAAGGCCTCATTTATATCTCAAATATCTCTGTATGGCTTCTATCAGTATTATCAGTTCATAGTTCTTATTCTTCATGGCAATCAAACCAATACTAAATGGCAGAGGAGGAAGGATATTTTCTCCAATCAATCTACATTCTTACTTCCTTTTTCTTCCTCATTTCTTCTTCCTTCTTTGCTACTGACAACTGAGGGGAAAAGAAAACTACATTTTTCTCCTTGCCTTTTGCTGATTAGACCTGAGACAAAAAACCTTTAAAACACAGATGACAGACATGACTATCTTGAGGGATCTACCTTATTTGCTAATTCTATTGAAGTAATTTAGGAGATAAAGTCTTACAGAAATCACCTGGACAAGACAGCCAAGAATAGATTTTTCCAAACTAAGCCTCATGTAACCAGTATATTCAGTTGGTCAATTTCCTAGCTCTTCTGGCTTGTCCCTGACCCTACTCTGAAATACTGATAGTCAAGGCCTTGACTTTGGTTTCTACCCTACCCCACCCTCTTTTCATTTTGGTCTGAATTCAGAATGTACTTTAAAAATAAATTTTATTGTTTACGTTGGCAAGAAATTACAATTTGTACATGACATTTAAACTAAAGTTTCTGAGAAAATTCTTCTCTAGAAAGACAAGCCACTATTTCAAGAACTGAGATGCCTAAGGACAATTGAACTATCTATGTACAACCACAGTGAAACTGAACATTTAGATAGGCAACTAAAGGGCAAAAAAAGTCCCTTAGAAATATTTTATGTTTTTAATTCCTTTCACATATGACAATGGGTAACAGTTCCTGGTGTCTTCCATGCAGAGGATATTCATGGGGGAAAAAAACAATCCTGATCGTTGCTTGACTTAGTCTACACTTTTGGAGCTCACTCAAAGGTGAAGAAGTTTGACCTCAGTGGAAGGGGTGGGAGAGACACATAATATTAGAAACCTTATGGAGTAAAAGGACCAAAAGAGTCACCAGAGTTGGGCTATTCAGGACCCGCAGACTATTTTGCACTATGACTACACAACTTTAATTTTAGACCAATTTCAAGTAAAGAGGCACATTTATTTTATAGACTCTGATGTGTCATGTATACATACAGGGTATTCTCTCTTAATGTCACATATCAAAGTGAGAGCTCTGTTATTTGTATCCATAGAGGCTGCAAGGAACACAAAGCCTAGCACCCACAAATGCACTGTGTTTTTTTGTTTTTTGTAGCTGCTGAAATGTTTTAGAATAGGCCTATTGATTTATCATTTAGGGTGAATATAGTTGCTAGAAAAGAGATAGGACTGATAGCTTAGGAGGCTGAGGCTTTTGATTTATTGACAGAACAAGTGTAGGCCTATGGCCAGTCTCAGAGTTGCTCTTTAGAAATTAGAGTGGTTTCTATTCTGGAGAACTTTGAAGACAAATGAGGTTGCCCATTACCCAAAATCCTCAAGTCTAGTGAGGGCTGGAATCAGGCATAGATCCACCATTAATGAACAATGAAGATCCTTATGTTACTTTTGGAGCAATAAGATACATTTTTTTTTAATCAGCTGAGAAGCTAATTTCTATCATAATTGTAATAAAATGAAATGGTGCTTTTTTTTATTTTTTTTTTTTATATATTTTTTTTAATTTATTTTTTCAACTTTTATTTATTTTTGGGACAGAGAGAGAGAGAGAGCATGAACGGGGGAGGGGCAGAGAGAGAGGGAGACACAGAATCGGAAGCAGGCTCCAGGCTCTGAGCCATCAGCCCAGAGCCTGACGCGGGGCTCGAACTCACAGACCGTGAGATCGTGACCTGGCTGAAGTCGGACGCTTAACCGACTGCGCCACCCAGGCGCCCCGAAATGGTGCTTTTTTATGGCTAAGTATCTAATAAAAAATTTCATATGATATGTATAGGTAAATGACTTCGAAGAAGGAGTACAATTTGGATCTTTGAAATATTTGAAAATTTGAACTTCACGTTTATGAATATACCTGTAATTATTAGGAGTTAATTATTATGAGCATTATTCCTGTATCTTTGGTAGTGAACATAAGCCTCCTAAACAAATTGAAAGTAACCATTTGCTAACATTCCCCCTGGAATTTTCCTATAACTAGGTGTGCTCTTTCCAGTTTTGATGCCCCAAAGGTAAGATAACTCTATAAAGTTCACAGTATCTGGTGTTAGCCTGCCTGGGTTTTAATCTTGGTGTAAATATTTTACTTATGAACAAGTTATATGTTCTCTGTGCCTCAGTTTCCTCATTTGTAAAATATGGCTAATAATGTTGCTTTCTCTTGCAGTTATTGGAAATATTAAATGAGTTAATATCTGCAAAATGCTTAGAACAGTATTTGGCACATAATAAAATACTCAACAAATATCCATTGCAATTATTATTTCCTTAGATTTATTTTAGAAAATCCCTAAGTAAAATCAGTTAGATTTTAGCTCTGTAACAGACCAGCTCTATGGCAGTAAAGATAAGGTGATAAGATGGAAACTTGAACTTGAACCATATCCTGGGGCCTAGAGGCATTGGTGGAGAATTCAGTCTCCCGAAACAATAGTGGGAATGAAATTCCTGAAAAGACGGATGCTGGATAGATAAAAACTGATTTCTTCTATATTTGTAATGTCAAAATTGGTGTCTAACTTACTGCTACTAGTTTAAGCATTAGCTTATGTTCATAATGTTTAAAAATTATATGGTAGTCTAGTCTATTCTTATGTGTTTTGTTTTTGAATAAACTATTTTGTATGAAATTGTTTTTCTCTCCTTTGACTCAAAAAGTTTTTGTCTTATATATGTAAAATCAATCTTCCACAGACTAGGCACTCTGTTCATTCTAGCCTTTCAAGCTAGTCCTGTGCTGCTGTAATTGGTATTTTGAAATAGCCCTGAATAAGTGGACTTCTAAGACAACAGTCTAGTATATTAACCAGGCATAAGAATGGCCTTGTATTTCTGTGGAAGAAAGAGAAAAATTTCCTGGCTAATCTTTCATATACTGAATTTGCACTTTGTCACTTACATCTGGTATTTCTATTACATTGAAAATGCTACAGAAACTCAAACTGGTATAATAGATTTTATGTACGTGTGTGTGTGTGTGCATGTGTAAAATTTCTCACAGAAAATTCATAGTAGGAGTTGTCTTCTGCACCAAAGTATATCAATCTTTGAGGTAGGAAACAACTAGGTCCATTAAACCAACATGGATACTCACTTATAACTCATTTATTCATTTGATGTCATGGTATGAATGCATGTTTACTCCATTAGGTTCCACCTTGCACTGAAATTGAAACAATGTAGCATAACATCAATTTCCTTAATATTGTGTTTTTGACTTGCCCATAGAGGTGAATATTTCTTCATGAACCCATTTAAATTTCTAGAAAACTGTAAAGTTATGATTGCTTCAACAATAATTTCCTTACCCTACAATATATCTTTTTATTTGTATGCCAGAATTTTGAAAACAGTATGGCTGTTTTACATTTCCTTGAAAACCCTGAACACTAACAAATATTACTTTAAGCCATCCCAGTGACTATTGGAGTAATAGAGCTTAATGTTTTTACTTGCATGCATTTCAAAAAAGCAAGCAAAAGGGGCTTATATTTTTCAGAGGCTTATTCATTTTGATAGATTTTATTTTCTAAAGATGTGGTTGTAATCCTATCTCTTATCCACATACTCTTATGCAATGTTACTTCGTCCCCTGCCATCAAAAAGTAGAATTTGTTTCTCTACCCCATTGAATCTGGTGAATCTTGTAATTGCTTTGACCAACAGACAGGCAATGGCAGAAATCAGGGTCAACTTGTCCATCAGACACAACTAGCACAATGTCTGGGGCGATGATACTCTTAGGAGTGCATGAAAATGTTTTAATTTCTCTTAAAATCAGAATAAAAAAATGAATATTTAGGTTTAAGAAAATATTTGAACATAGGTTTATATATTCATCTTTCTACTAATGCCATCACTTAAGATAGATATATTTGTTTATTCATTTTATGGAGGAAGAGGCCCATGAAAGCAAAAGTGCCTAGGGCTCATGAAAATCATAATTCAGGTTTTGAGGAAGTGATACAATGCCACCTCATAATTGACCGGAAAGCTTCTGCTTCCTGCCATTTGGGATATTTGCCCTTGGGACATTCTGTCTCAAAATCTAGCCACCAGTTTGTGATAAACATAAGCTAAATGGAAAGGTCATTCTAGTTAATAGCTGCAGACGAGCTCTCAGATGTCAGCAAGCATTGCCAACCATGTGAGGAGCTGTTTTGGAAGTCCAGCCTAGTGGAGCCTTCAGATGACGTCAGCTTAGTCATTATTAGATGGCACCTGCATGAGAGACATCAAGATCTTCCCAGCTTAGCTCAGTCAACCCAAAAAAATGAAAAAGTAATAATGTGAAGTTTTAAGCCACTTAAGTTTTAGAGTAGTGTGTGAGGTGGCAATCGATAACTAAAATATTCATTCATTCACAATTTATTGGTAATTTTTGTGATGTATTATTTGGGTTACTATGATATATAATAGTGATATGGTGAGCATTCTACTGATGAGCCTGCCTAGATCAACTGCTTCTTTAAAACCTTGGAGGTTGGGGCGGGGGGGGGGGGGGGGGCAGTAACAAGAATAGGCTTGAAAGTTAATTAAACTCAAAAAGAAGTTATAAGATTATTTTTAAGTATAAAAAAAGTTACTATGGGCAAGTGTTGTAATTCATTAAAGGGAAATATCTTTATTATGAAGCCGTATTTATAGAATAAAATTGTTTTAAATAAAACCATTCAGCCACTGGATCTACTACATTCTAGCTGCATGACCATGATTGTGTATTTTAATTGTTCTCTGCCTCACCCATACCTAGCTTATTTGGCTGTCGTGAGGATTGGATAAATCAATATGTGCAAAACTCTTAGAACAGTACCTGATATGTGTGTGATGTGTATGTGTTTTAGTCATGTGCATTAGTTGTTCAATAAACATTAGCCATTTATACATATATTTATACTCATAAGCATGTTATCAGTGTTTAGAACAAACTGAATTTGATAGAAGACAAGCATGAACCTATTCCCTTGTCTTCCTGCTGTAAATTTCAACCACAACCTGTTAAAGCCCCCTTTCTTGCCCTTAGAATATCTTAGGTAGATCCCATAACTTCCCCAGACAATTTCAAGTATTAAAAAAAAAGTTTCCTTTTGGGGGGATTAACAAATTAATTCCAGTCTGATGTCAAAGCCTCACTCTGTCATCCAATTCAGAGCTTCTCCTTCCCTGACCCAGGCTATGAGGTAGATTTCTTCTCATTTCTTTACCTAACTCCTCCCTCACTCACTAGGTGCTTTTCCTAGCCCACTTCTGATGGGCTCCAGAGAGAAAGCTTTTGAGGAAAAGGGAAAATTATCATCAAGAACTGAAAATAGTTGAGATTTTACCATGATTGAGATCTAACAATTTTAATTTTCACAATTTTATGAATGTTGGCAGAAGACATGAGACTCATGGGCCAGAGAGAAAGGACTTTATTACTTAGAGCACAGCAACTAGCATGAATTTCATGTTTGGGCTGGTCCCTTTCAACCCTTAATTCCCTAGGGGTAGTCTTGTATCATAGCTGAAGAATCCTGAGCTGAAGGAACCCTAAACTTTTATAGTGGGCTACAAACAAAACTGCCTGACCTTTGTTCTGAAGGACAAGATTATCTAATATTTATTGAGTACCTCCTATGTGCCAGGACTGTTCAACAAGACCCCATATTAGGCATTTCATGTAAATTTAATCTTCCACACAAACTATGTAATAGGTATGGGAGAAATTCAAGCAAGATAAGTAATTTCCCCAAATGCACAGAGCTATTGAGGACAAATCTGGAATTATGACTAATTTGGTCTGATTATTTTCACCTGGCCTTTCATGTTTAAAGACAATTACTGTGGCCTCACATGTTTAAAGAAAATTAGTAAGACAGTTTGGGCTTACGTAGCTTTGAAGTAGAGGGAGGGGAAGTGTTGGTTTGTTGAAAGCAGTTGCCGTCCTTGGGGCAAGCAGCCTCCATATTAGGATCCAGCAAGTGGACTCAGCATTATAGCTTCATTCCTGGTCGTGTCCTCTTGTTTCTTTCCTTTTTTCTTTCTTTCTTTCTTTTTTTTTTCTTTTTTCTTTTTTCTTTTTCTTTTTTTTTTTTTTTTTTTTTTGCCCCTCACCCACACTTTAAAACCCTCAGGGAACTGAAACTTCCAGGCCTATTCAGTGCACATTGCATTAGACTCTTGGTTATTTTATGGTTTACCCTCATACTTAGGCCCCTCAAGCTGATATAATAATAAGAACAAACACTCAGAATTTGGGCCGTGTACCAAGCATGGTTCTATCCACTTTACATATATTACCACATTTAATCCTCACAAGAACTTCTGACTTAGGTACTATTATTATCTTCATGTTTCAAATGAAGAAACTGAGCTAATAGAGGTTAGGTTACTTGCCTTAGGTCACACAATTAATTCAGTGGGGATGGGATTTAACCTGGGCAGGTTGGTTCAGAATCTGTGCTCCTCAGTGTTATATTATTGCTGTCAAGGAAGCACATTTAGTGTTTCTTCCATGTTCTTTCTTGTGAGGATCTGGGTGGGATCTCAAAGCTTTTCAGCCATCTTACCTCCTCCTCTCTGGAAACTTTTTGTTATTGTTGTTTGTCTTTTTAATTTTGTGTTCAGTCAACCAGTGACAGTCAACCAGTTTTCTCAGTGAAAGATTATATTCAACTCAAGTTCTTATGTGTTTCTTTTAGAATTTTTACTCACTTGTTTGGTTGCTGGTCCTAAAGTTGACAAAGCATTTATTCCAGGCTCCCTCTTAAATGAAGCAATCACAAAGGCTAAGCTTAATATTATAAACCTTAGAGAAGAAACAGACATGAATTGTACAAAACTAATCAAGCCAGATGAGTGTCATTGGTACTATTGTCAACTTGCAAAACCCACAAGTTTTAAGGTGATTGGCATGCTAATCATCTTAGTGGGGATAGGAAAGAATAAAAATTCTCAAGGTTATATAATACAAATCTGGTAAAAACAAGATATCTTGCCATTGAAGTATGATTATAAACCATTCTAATTATATAAAAAGAACTCTTGGAATCATTTTTATTAATTTTATGCAAAGTTTTAACTGGGTCTTATTGAAATTTATAAAATATTTGAGGAAAATGTTCATGTTCATTTAAGTACCAAAAGGTCTTAAAAAAGCTGTATTACTTGAGTTATAAAAGGTCCCAGGAAATTCTTTTCCTTTTGAAAGAATTAGCTGAAATTTTGAAGTGATTAAGTATTTAAGTATATTTGAAATGAAAAATAAATGCTCACCAATCTGCTTTCTTGTTTCCTGCTGGGTCTGGCAACTCTAGTTCAACTTGGAGAACATAATGGGCTCTACCTAAGTATCCATTGTGTTATTTTAAATATCTATTCTGTGGGGAGAAAATTGACTACTTCTTATCATATTTTAATGGGCAAAAGCACTCACAATATTAGTAGTGTATTCAGTAGAAAAGATAAAGATTTAGACAAGATAGTAGAAAGTAATTTCATGTTCATTTTTATAGTTATGTTAGAAAATGGGCCAAAATGTGAATGACATAATTATAGAAGTATTTACCTTAATTGAGGTCTCATCAAAAAAGAAAAAAAAAGTGACCATACTATTTTCAAAATTATGGGTAGTATTGTACAAATTGGTCAATGTAATAAGCCTATCTTTTAAAACCCAAGAGAAATAGGGCAAGATGGACAAAGCTGTATATTTTCAACACTTAGCTCCTGGTTATTTTAAAATTCAGGAAAGAATACGTTGCCCCCTCTTAACACATACATGTACACACACACATACAAGCTTGTGATGAAGACCCACAGCCCTCATGTCATAATAGGAAAGACTTCAAAGCCGTTAAGAATGTAGGTGAAACAGAAGGGGAAGGTTGGTCACGACAAAGCAGCGAAGAGACATTTATGAAGAAATAAAACTATCATCTGATTTCACAGGACAATAACACTTTCTTTCCCACATTAAAACTGAAGGTAATGTAGGACATATGACTTCTCACTCTACTTGAAAATGATACCAACTCTGTTGAAGAAAAAAATTGAGCTATGAATTTTTTATTATTTTTGAAAGCAGTTGTACAATTTTATGGCAGAAGAATTCTGTTACAGTATCTTCAGTCTCTGGTACAACAAATCCCTTGCACAATTAATCTTTTATGATTCAAGAAAACTGTATTTTTTTCCTAAATAAAGTTTTTCCTATGAGATATTCTTCACAAAGTATAACAACCTTAGAGACCTTCAGTTTTGGGGTCTATTTTACAGTTTGGGCCCAATGAGACAAATTTTTTAATTAACAGAGGTAACATGGGCATTCCTATACCCATGGAGAACCAGCTTTCTTTGATGAAAAAAGCTTCTTCCTCCCATATCTGTGAACAGAAATGTGACCATAGTCACTCCACTGCACTTTCTGACTGATGTTCTTAAGGCTGGGGGTAGACTATCTTCAGTTGTTCTTATGGATCTTCACTGCCTCTGCTGTGGTCAGTCTTTAACTATAGTAAAGCCATCTTCTCCATTCTGATAAAAACGGATAATGAAAAGTAACATAGACAGGAAAACTTCCCCCTCTGACCTAAAAGATCATGTAGAGAAATTAGCAGACTAATGAGAATGCAGTTGAAGCTCAAGAACCAAGACACAAGAATCAGAGGACCTGAATCAGTGCTGGTACAAGAAACTAGGTCTTTATAACTTCATTCAGTTACCATTTTCATAAGACTTTATTTCAGAGTATCTATCTCATCGTTGGTGCTATTGACATTTGGGGCTAGATAATACTGTCTTGTGGAGACTGTTCTGTGCTTTTTAGAATACTTGGCAGTATCTCTAGCTTATACCCACTAGATGGATACCTGTAGCAACCCCCCCCCCCGACTCCACAGTTGTGGCAACCAAAATGTCTCCAGACATTGCCAAATGCCTCCTGAGGTAATACCCCCCATGGTTAAAATTACTATTTATTAGAATCTATGCATAATTTCTGACATATAAATATTGAATGAATTAATTAATGAATGAAATTGGTGAAGATTATTAAAGTGCTTATCCCATTGCATTGCCTGGTATTAGATGAATACTTAGCAAATAATAATTCTCCCTCCCAAATGTCAGATGTAACTGAGTTTGTCAAGATCACTTCCAATGCTTACCTTGGGAGAGTAATTCATCTAAAACAGATGTTTGTGAATGAAAAAAATGCAACTAACTTTCAGTTGATATAGGCTATTGAAATACAATTTGCCTCTGTTTTCTACTATTATCTTATTGAAACAGTGAAGGGATTTTTTAAAAGCATAAATTACCCCAAATGAGAGGAATGATAATAAAATTTGTGTGACGGGAAACAAACAACATATATGGTAAATATGTTAGCCCATCTAAAAATAATTCTAAGTTATTAATGGTGAAAGCTATTACACCAATATTGAAAGCTTTAAGAAGACTTTGAACCTCAAATCTTTCCTCCTTGCCAAGAAGTAAGACAACTTCTATGATTCTGCAGAAGACTTGAGGTTTATTTTCCATCAAGAGTGAAACATAAAGTCTCTGAATCAAGTGAGTACAAGAGGGGGCCTCAGTGTTAAAGGGAGAAATACTTTATGGAAAACAGATTAAGTAACTACCCATGGAATGTTGATATCACAGCTCTTTTCACCCACATAACCCAAAGCTTACACCTTTCCAGGGGGAACTCAAGAGGCAATATGATGTAGTAGACATGAGCTGGGCTGCCTACTTGTGTTCACTAGTTAGCTGTATGACCTTGAATAAGTTACTTAACTTCTTTTTATCTCAATGCCTTCATCTATAACGCCTGGATAAAAATAGTACATTTCTCATAGAGTGTGGGAATTAAATACAATAATACCTTACTAGTACTTAGAACCCTGCCTGGTATATAACAAGCATATAGTAACTGTTTATTGTTATTATACCTTGGGAAATCGAAAGAGCTCAAGAGAAAAGACCTACAGATATGTACAGTGGTATTTTTTCAGCTTTTTATTTCAATCACCTCTCAAAAAACCACAGTTGACAAAATTCATGGAGCCCTCCAAGTTTCCAGTCTACTTTTCAATTTCCCTTCTAAAATGTTAGTAATTAGCCAAGGACCACCAGATCCTGAGGAAGATCTCTAATATTGGAGTCAGACACCAAAGCAAACAAACAGAATAATACACCTTGAAAAAATGCAGGCAATGAGTTTATAACAAAGTTAAAAGAAATTATTAATATCCACACAGAGATAAGAGAAAATGTATCCATGAATCAAGAGCAGTTTGCCAGGCTGCTATTAAAGAGCATTAATAAGAGAATAAACAAGGGGTGTAGGAAATAAAAAATATCATGACAAGTGTGAAAAATTCAACAGAATTCAGTAAGATTTTGGTGTCATACAACACTTTAATTAACATACTTGCTTATCATAACTGATAGCAACAATAAACATAAGGTAGAATAAAAATATTTTCATATATGAAAGAACTAAAGCATTACCTCTCATGAATCTTTTCTCAAGAAGCTAATGAAAAAAAGTAGGAGAGTAAGAAAAAGATAAACGAATAAAAGACCCCAGATCCAACACCAGAATGGTAAAGACAGGCTCCAAGTTGATGATAAAGGAAGGTGTAAATTAATAGTTTTACAGCAGATCTAGACAGCAACTAGGTAGCTCATATTAGAGAGACTGCTCCATGACTAGTATGGATCAAGGAAGGTTTATCACACCATATATTGATTTGGTAGAATCTTTCAGATTGTCTTGTAGTTTAAAATTCAATTGTTCATGTAACTAGATCATTCTCCTATGAAATAAATTAACACTTTTATCCCTTTATGTATTTGAAAGACAGTGTAATTATCACAATAGAATTCATCGGCCAAAAATCTATACAGTTGCCTTCCAAAGTAATGAAAAATTTATGTCCAGTGCCTATTTTTTAAAACTATACTGTGATTTTTTTCTAGAATGGTAGCTTAGCATTTTATTTTGATTGCTGAGGTTTCTCATCATCAGTTCACAGTGGTTATTTGTGATTCCTGGACAGTATTCTACATCTACACAGTCACATCTCTGTGAAAAGTACACTTTATTATCTTTTCAGTAATAAATTCTATTATTTTCCTGCCTTTGGGAAACAAGCACTAGTTGAGAGTGGGGAAAATTTCCCCGGGCCTGATTGACTGCCTTGAGCTTGAGACCACCACCCACAAGACTTAGAATGGCTAATCTGTTTAAGGAAGTGCACCCACAGCACAGTGGGTATTATACGGTGAATAAAGGGATGGGATTTTTGAGAGCACAGCCTTTTACCATCCTCCCCACAGAACTCTGTCTCTCCAACACCTCCCATACATTACACTTTTCTTAGCATCTTCTCACTTACCTCCAAAAATCAGGCATCTTCAAATATACTATACTTCTACCAATAAATTCCTGAAATCCTTCCAAAGCTTACATGTCTGTTGCTGGAATGACTGAAGAGTATGGCCCATATAAAGGGGAATGGGACATGAGTTTTGACACCTGACTTAATTCTACATTTCCTGAGTTGTTTCAGGACCTTGGACAAAGCATTTAATCTTTTCATCTTGCTTCATTTGACAAATAAACAATAAAGGCATCCCAGTCTGCCATTTTATATAGGTTGTGAGAAACAAATAAGGTCAAATAGTGTGTGTGTGTGGGGGGGGGGTTGGGAGGGGGGAGTATGGGAATGTAGATGTGTGGGTGTGTGTAGTGTGGGTGTGTATATAGGTATCAAATAATATAATGGACAACAAATATAAGGCATTATATTCCTCAAGCTTTGTCCACATTTCAACCCTTTGAAAAGGCTGCGTCTGAATAATTGTCAATTTAATGGTACAGAGAATTAGGTTTAAATGTTAATTCTTTTGGTTTGCCCTTCTCCAAAATACAGTGGTCTGAATTCAGATTAGAGAGGAAAAAAAAAAAAAACAGTAAGGCAAAGGCCATAATCTGAAGAATCAACCCAGTATTTATAGATTAGACATTTTGTGGTTAGATCTTATTAGATCATAGATTTTGAGGTTTCAGTTATTTTGTTTTTAAAATTAACTAAAAAGAAGAAAAATAAGAGTCTTGGAAAAGCCATGAACTGATGTTTGGACCACTTATGTATTATCCAACTACAGAGAGGTAAAGAACATGGATATCACTGCCAAGTTTCCGTTGTACCAAGCTAAACTTAATAGGTTGGAAAGAGTGGAGACATTGCCTCAATTTACAGGAATTATTGGCTAATAGTAGAAGAGGGTGGAAAAGTAACAATGAAGAAAAAGGAATTGCGTCAAAAGCTATATAGTTAGATTAAATTGGACATAGTTTATGATATGTTGCAGTTCTTTGAATTAAGTTACCTTGTTGGCCCTTTTGAGCACCAAGAACCTGTAACTTCTTACTTTATTACACAATGATGAGAATTTTCTATCTCTGCCTCCCCTTCTTTTTTTCTACAACCAATTGCACTTATCTCATGGTTTATGTTCTCACTGTCAGCCACTGAACTCCCCACTACTTTCTTGGCCTCTGACTTTTGCTTATCCATGGTTTCAGTTTTCTTATGACTGGTACCTTCTTCTGCCTATGATCTCTGTTTATGGACATCACTTAGCAGGTCCCTCGGCTTCTATGTCATTATTCTCTGACCCATTATCCATGACTAATTTCAAACTATTTACAAGATGGGTTTGAGGAATTTTTATCTATCTAATATAGAGAAACCTAAACTGAGCAGATTTCCAACGTCAGGTTATCTCATGCCCTTGGTAAACTTAATGATAGCTGCCATTGCTAGGGTGCCCATCCTTTGTCTAATTAATCATGACTTGAACAGTATGGTGGAATTTGTTTTCAGAATTTAGTTGTGGCATGTAAGTTATTCAGAGAATCCTTTCTTGTATAATATACAAATGCAGAGCCTGCACTTTTTGTTGTTGTTTTTGTTATTGATTATAGTCATCCAGTGAACTCTAACATGAGGTGTGTTTCAGCTAAAAGGTGGGAAATAGCATCATTTGTTGTTGTTTTTTTTATCAAAAGAATACTGTGTTTTAAAGTGGTAATTAACATTTTAACTAATATCTACTTTGCATTTTTATTTTTTTTATTTTTTTTTATTTAAAAAAAATTTTTTTTCAACGTTTATTTATTTTTGGGACAGAGAGAGACAGAGCATGAATGGGCGAGGGGCAGAGAGAGAGGGAGACACAGAATCGGAAACAGGCTCCAGGCTCTGAGCCATCAGCCCAGAGCCCAACGTGGGGCTCGAACTCACGGACTGTGAGATCGTGACCTGGCTGAAGTCGGACGCTTAACCGACTGCGCCACCCAGGCGCCCCTCTACTTTGCATTTTTAATTTTAATGTAAGTTTTAAAATGTATGTCATTTACTTCCCACAACAATTCTGGTGTTATTTTTTTTTTCATTATTCAATTGACCATTTGAGGCCCAAGGACATACTCTCGTTTTATTTCGATACTACCCAATTTGAAAATGTAGGTTTAACTTCTAGCTTCAAACATTTTAAATCAGGCCAAAGTACCTTTTAGAAAACAAAGTTATCCATGTGTCAAAAGGAACCATGTGTTAAGGTAAGTTAATTTTTCTGTGTGAATTATAAAGAAGAACAGATAATGGAACAAAAGTAACTGAAGGTAAACACATCTTCATCCCCAAAATCTTTCTAAAAAGTGATTTCACAAGAAATATTACTTATTTTCTGTCAAGTCAACTTTCTGATGTAGTTTAAAATATGTCAGTATTCACCAAAAATTGTGCATAAGGTTTTATTACAGGCAGACATGATTAATTCGTTGGGGCCTATTTTAATCATTCCCTTTTTGAAGTGAAGTGACAGTCTATATATTATTGTAAAGTCTCTGCTTTACATAAAGTTGTAGTATGGAGTTGAATGAAAAATTGGTAAAACATCATAAGATGTAAATGAAACCGGCCTATTTCTTTCACAGTCAGAATTATAGTTTCAAATGGTTATGTTAATTCAAACACAGAATACATGGGATTCATTTTTTGAGATTATATTAAGACCTTGCCACAGGTAAAATAATACATTTTTCACCCTGCAGAAACTTGTTAGCTACACTTTTACCATAGGGTTTATGTAATTACCCTGTAGATTACTGCTCATATACAATAGGGAGGCTACAGTTTTCTTCTAACTGGCAGATGTTGGAGCTGCCAAAAGAAAGGAGATTATCAAGATTTTAACAAAGATGGGATGTTTTTGTTTGGTTTTGGCTTATTTCCGTGGGCTTCCGCACTTTGAATTTGGAATTGTTCTTCAGTCGTATTTGAGAATATCCCATCCACATGCCTATCATAATCAGCACCCATTTCACATCTGGGTGTTGCTGCTGAAATGACTGAATCCTGCAGTAATCCTGCTGATAGTACCTGCTAGAAAAGAGCAAGGTATAGACAATGATTGGTTATTGTGAGTAAGAGGATCTGTTCCAGGTCATCTCACAAAATATCCTCAAGGACCCTTCTCTTCCATTGCCTTTTAATCTTCTGCTAGAGATTTAACCTTTAGACCAATCTATGATTTGACTTTTCCCCAGGTCTGAGTTCTTCATAAAATACAATAAAGTACGCTATGTAACTGAAGGCAAACTTTAAATCTGTTGGAGTGGAAGGTGGAGAGCTAGGTTTACACCATGCAGTGACTGGACTCTAAACACAAATCAGAAGCTGCTAAGCTCTATATTGTGTTTGAAATCAAAATGGCTTGACTGATCCACCATCAGGAGCACATTCCCTTTGAGCTGTTGTTCCTATATTGGATATTACTTTAATTTGATCCATCCACATTACCTCCTATGTAGGTAATTCCTTGCCCAAACTGTGACTTCTATTATGTCCATCTTTGAAATCAAAGCCAGTGTCATTCTCTTACTGTCATTTTCCTTCTGTCAACTTCGTATTCAGATATTTAATAATTTTATGACTGCCTCCAGTCTATGATATCCTGCTTTCAGAAAGGATTGATTAGTGATCACTTAAGCAACTGTTACAATGAAATTTTATGAACTTTCTCAGGGACATCTTAATTTGAAGTGTTATTTTAACTGTGTCCAGAAGGATTTGCCTCTATTAAAGAAGTCAAGGAATTTTGAACTTAATGAGCTGGAAGGGGTGGGATGGCAGGGAAGAGAGGGAGAGGTGGTTGAGAGAGAGATAAGGAATAAGAGCATACACCCCTGGACTCACAGACTGTTTAGCGGTTTATGTGACTGTTTATTTCACTACATTCCCACTGGGACTGATAACCCATACTCTCACAGCTGGTTGGAGTCAGAGCCTCAGCTCAGTGTACAACCAAAAAATGGTCCATGTGGACATAGAATCCAAAACCCTAATTTTATCAATACTTCAGTCTGAGGGAAGTAGATAAATTAAACAATTAAAAACAAAACAAAACAAAAAGTTAGTACAAAATCTACAAAGTTAACAAAGGGTTATACGCCACTCTCCTAAAAAGTTAAAACCATGATTCACAAGGAGAAATGCATTTGAAAAGTTTTCTGCTCCAGAATACTTATCTCCCCTCCCCCATTCCTTTCTCTTTATTTCTACCTGTCTCTCCTCTACTATCTTCCCCTCTATTCCCCCTTGTGGTTTTTACTGAGCACAATATTTTTATAAACTTCCTTTGACTTCATGTATTTATAAAATATATATGTGGGGAATTGATGACAATATGAGAAATAGTGTCATAAATATTCAGATTAATCAGAAAATAGTCACCCAGGGTAGCATTTTTCATGTTAAGCAACAACGAGAAGAGGACAGGTGGACTTGTTAAATGCCCTTGGTTGATTAATGAAATGTGAGATTGATTGTGAAATGCTTAGAGGGCCCACCAGACAGTCTCACCTCAACTTCTCAGGGGAGAACAAGAAAGTGCTTTCTGTATCTCACAAAATAAACTGATTAATTTTTAACCAGGGACTTTTTCTCCTGTGTCTCTATGTTTATGCAGCCCAGAGGAAAGGCTATTCCTCTGATGTGATAGTGATATCACCTTATATTTACATAGTGCATTGTGTTTTATGATGTATTTTAATATGACCCATCTCACCTAATCATCTTAATCAGTTAATCACCACCTTCTAAGGCTAGTAGGCAGAGGCTCATTCTCTTTCACTCACAGGTGGGACAGTAGAGGGACAGTGAATTGACTGCTATCTCATCTTTTGTTAGGACTAACATTAGAACCTACTATTTTATTCCAAATTCTTTATATTGGTCTGGTATTTGCTTAGGTGGAGTTGTCTAAATTGAAGACACTATTTGTTACAAATAAAAGTTGAACATTATTTAAATTAAATAAAAAACTGGAAACTGGACCAGCATTTTTATATAATTTGTAGTTATATTTTTGTAAGTTACTAAAATAGAAATGATAATGATCATTTTTGAGAGATGAGAAGTATGTTTTTAATGGAACTCAGAAAAATATAATTTCCAGTGGATATAACTTTGAGGTTGCTTATGAAAATTGATCTAGTGTTCCTGTCTTTAGTAAAATTTGATGGGTATTTTTATAATATACTCTATTTGCCAGAGAATTGATAGATTTGGAAGTTAATGCTACTTCATTTAAAGACATCTGTTCCATGGTGTATCTGTTCATTTCCTGTAGTAGTTAGCTATTACTGTATAACAAAATATTCTAAAACTTAGTGGTTTAAAACAACCATTTACATAACACACATTTCCATTAGTTGGCAATTTGGTCTGGATTAAGCTGTGGGCATCTCCTGGTCTCAGCTGGGTTCACTCAAATATCAGCAATCAAGAGGCAGTTTGGGTGAGGACTGGCTGATCCATATCGGCCTTAGTTCCACATAGTCCCTTATCCTCTGGCAGCCAGCCAGAGATTGTTCATAAGGCTGTCTGTGGGGGGAGGGGGGGAGGAGAGGAAGAGAGAGAGAAAGGAAGCCTGCAAAGTTTTCAGAGTCCTAGACTTAGAACTGGCACATTTTCATTTTATTGTAGTCAAAGCAAGTCCCAACATCAAACCAGATTCAAGAGTGGAAAATAGACTCTGTCTCTTGTTGGACAGGGTATCATAGTTTCAGTGCAAAGGGAGGGAAAAAAGACTATGTCCATTTTTGCATTTTATCACATTACCTGTTTACTTATTTTTGGTTTTTAGCAGATTATTGTTTGAGTTTGATGAGGTCGTTGGCGCAACTATTTCAAATTCCTTAAAGAGTTAGCTGGTATATATATATATATATATATATATATACACACACATATATATACACATATATATGTATGTGTGTATATATATATATATACACATATATGTGTGTGTGTATATATATATATATATACATATATATGTGTATATATATTAAATTAAATATAACATATATGCATACATTTTAAATTAAATAATATATTTTAATTAAATAGAAAACTGAAACTTTCTGATGGCAAAAACTAATTTTACATTAGGGCTATTTTAGAATTTTAGAACATAATATGTAATGAAATTGTCAATTTTAAATTAAAAAAGCTCAGGCAGTCTATTGACAATAAATCTTTCTACACAGACAATCATAATTACTCATGGTTCCAATTCATATGGGTCCTGAAAATATTCCTCAGGAAATCACTTTTCATGTGTGTGTTGCAAATAGATATTTCAGTAGATCTTGTCTCTTTGTATCATTTATTCCCTTAAAATCTTCACACAACTGGAAATTTGGAGTTATTTACAGATAGGCAGACAGAGAGAGAAAGAGGACAAAAGAAAGTACATACCCATACTTATGTTAGTGCATTATTAAAAATGTCAAAATAAAAAATTTTAAAGGTTGGCAGTATTAAAATTGAATGATTTAAGGTTAAAAATCAAGTTGCAGAAGTATTTAAAATAAGGAAGCATTTCATTTGAAATCTGGATAGTTGTAGCACGATTTTAAAATTTAAAGAAATTTTTTTAATGTTTGTTTGTTTGTTTATTTATTTATTTATTTATTTATTTATTTTGGAGACAGACAGTGAGAGCCAGGCAGAGGCAGAGAGAGAGGGAGACACAGAATCCAAAACAGGCTCCAGGCTCTGAGATGTCAGCCCAGAGTCCGATGCAGGCCCAAACCCAGGAAGTATGAGATCATGACCTGAGCCAAAGTTGGACGCCCAAACCACTGAGCCACCCAGGGCGCCCCATGATTTAAAAATTTTATATTGTTGGAATTCATATTTTAGTTTTTCATCTTTCCAAAATAATGAATAATAAAGCAGTAATATCTGCTTTCCATCTCAAACATAATTAAAGAATTATCATAAAATTACTAACCACAAATTATTAGAACACTGTTATGTGACGTTCTAATTATGCCCACTTTTGACAACAGTTTAATGGAAACTTTTCATATCAACTATTGTCACAATTAAAATATAATTTATTAATTGCAGCCCAAGGGAGCTCATCTACCAACATTATCCTTTGTCTTGAGGAACATTGCCTTCAAGCATCTTCCATACATTCCTTCCTACTACAAGTCATTATTGCCTCAGAGAATCCATTTTCCATACTTTTAAACAGATAAATAGTTCCCAACATATGTTGTTGTTCTGTGCAATCAACACCATTGCTCAAAACTTTCACTAATGATTCACTATTACTTGGGGAAAATGGAAAAACAAAACCGAACAAATAAAAATCTCTTAGCTTTGGTTTCAAATCCGGTCAGAAAAACAAACAAACAAAATAAACAAAACTTTATTACTGAGATCAATACAAAGCCCCTATTAGTATGCTAATAAAGAGTTACTTAAAGGAATGCCCTAAAATGAGTCCTGATAAGTCAGGGAGAAGGCAAGGGAGCCAACTTCCATTACAATGCTAGCCATGCTAAATATTCATGAGAGCTCACTTTGAGAGTGCCCTTCCATCAATAATGTTAAAGATGACATCTGCATTATAAGAAAACTACTTAGCATGTTGAAAGAGTGCACAGAGTTGAGCCTTAAGATAGGCAAGCCTTCTGAAAACTTACAGTGGTTTGCAGTAGAGGGTCAACAAGCTTTTCAAGCTTTTTAACACTAAATCTCCTGGTGTTACATTATACCTTTACATTTGTAAAAACAAAACTCAAGTTATAATAGGTTATCCTGTGTCTACAGAGGTTAAAGTTTGGACGTATCTTTTTTTTCTTTAATGTCTATTTATTTATTTTGAGAGAGAGTACACAAATGGGGAAAGGGGCAGAGAGAGAAGGAAAGAGGGAGAATCCCAAGGGGACTCCACGCTCAGCATGGAGCCCAACATGAGGCTCAATCCCAGGAACCTTGAGATCATGACCTGAGCTGAAATCAAGAGTCAGACGCTTAACTGACTGAGCCACCCAGGTGCTCCTGGACATACATTTAGGACTATAGACGCTGTAGTAGGAGTCAAACAAGTACATTGATTTAAAAATATTTTCAAGCATAACAATTTCACTATACAGAAGAGCAAGGGATGACAAATTATAGATGCAAAGTAGTGATGGAAGTTATAATGCTGAAATATGTGCCTGCATATGCTACACATTTTACATGTATATTGTCAATCCTTTCTCTTTTGTTCTGAGAGGAGAATTAGGTAAGTACTCATATTGATGGTGAGGGGCAGCCATTTTCTTGAAAATATATGAGAAAACAATGCTCTTATCATAACATTCTTTAGGCTGAAATAGAAAATAAACAAATGGATAAAATCACAAAAAAATGAACAGAAGAAAATATGTTAGGATCTATGGAATAAAAACCAAAACAACAACAACAAAAGACAAACATGTTCCTGGATTTCATTAATGTTAAGTATTATAAAGATGTAAAGATGTAAATTGTATCCAAAGTAACTTATTTTTAATGAATTTCATTAAAACAGAATTTTTGTTCTGTGAGGTTTTTAAAAAGCAGGTAACAGATAGTACAGTTCTAAAATGAGAAAATTATATTGCTCTCTATCGGTAAAGATTGGAAATCTCTTACATAAATGTTCCTCTTTTTTGAACTCAATTTGTTCCTGGTATCAATAGGTTCAAAATCATGCCTATCCTTTCTTCTAGGCATTATACTTCTAAAAATTTATTCTAAGAAAAACAATCATAAATGCAAGATTTGTCTCCACAGCAATAATCATAAAAAATAATTAGAAAGAAAGCTCCTATGGGAGATTGGACAATCTAAAACTCATCCATATAATAGAGTACTAGGCTGAGTTTTAGAATTTTAAAAAATATAAAAGAAATATCAAATTAAAGGTAAAAAAATTGGCAAGACAATATTTATAGTATGATTTATCAATGTGATTTCTGTTTGTGTGTGTGTGTATGTGTGTGTAGACAGAAAGAAGATAAATGAGGAAAAACTGAGAGAGAGAGACCAAATGACAATAATGTTATCAGTGACAATTACAGGTTGCAAAAAGCCATCCATGGTAGAAAATGACATGTATCATTTAGAAATGCTTTCAGTTGCAGGTAGCAGTTGTTTAACAATAAATGTGACTTAAAGAAATGTTTGTTTTAAGGAAAAAATAAACATTGGCAGTTGTTTCTGGCACTGATTTAGGTACTCAGCATTGTTGTGAGGGCCCCTGATTCCTTTCATGTGTATGCTTTTCCATGTTTGGATTGCTGGTTTTTATCCTTGTTCGTGTCTTACTATGGTAACAAGATGGCTACAACAGATTCAGCCATTACATCTGAATTTAGGGTAGAAGTAAGAGACTGAGGAACAATACCAACCATGTCTGGTATCCTCCAAGAAAAAGGCAAAAACTTTCCCAGAATTGTTTTCTTAGAAGAATGGCTTTATTTCTCATTGACCAGAAATGGATCATGTCACTTCTAGATTCAAAGCAATGTGATAAAGGGAGGAACTTGAGTACCACAGATGATTTAGTCCAGTGGTTTTTAAAATTAGTTGCACACTTATGTCCATGGTTGTCAACCAACATTTTAAGATATGAAAGGTGAGTTTCTGTCTTGTGGCCTGGTAAGAAATAGGAAGCAGTCATTGATAAAATAATAAATTCTTTTAATGATTCCAGATGAAAAAATCTTCCTTTCTCACCTTATCCTAGCTTTTTCCTATTAGTTGCCAGCAAGGCATTTAATTGCTTAATCAAACTACTTTCTTCATAAAAAACAATGAAGGGGAAAAACACTCATTTCAATTATCATCATGTGGGTCTAGGAAAATGAAATAAGATTTTTTTATAGGAGACAATTGTGAAAAGATTTAAAATGGACCACTAAAATTATTATTTTTCTTCTATAGAGATTTCAGTGCTATCTAGGAATATTCTTCCAGGTCATCGGACTCTATAGATCTCTAGATCTCTATGCCTTTCATTATTTTTGAGGTATTTTATAACTTTTTAATTTGTAAATAACTGATGTGAATAATTCTTGACTATAAGCATACAAATACATTTTGTTGGGTGGAATTACAATTAACACCTCTCTTTCTCTTACTGTGTAATATATCAGATTCCTATTTGTAAGTTCTTTTTAGCCTTCCTTATCTGCTGAAGTGTGGTATTTTGAACCTTCTTTGAACCAATTGTAACATTTTATTTGTTCATTCCTTCACTAATGAGTTAAACAGAGTCTTAGATGTGTTGATTTTATAGTTCTATGAGAACAGCATTCAACTCTAAAGTATTCTTTAACACTTAAAAGATGCTGAGGTAAATAGGTGAAATAAAGATTTTGGTTTGACCTTGTGTCTGATTTGGTCTCATACGGAGTCTGCTTTATTACTATAAATAAAATCAGTAGTTAGAGTAGAAGTTGTTTTGTTGAAATATCTGGAATTTAAATAATAAATAATAAATAGAAAATAGAAATAATAAAACAACTAATCAAACTTGCAGAAAAAAGTAGGTACAGCATAATATTATCAAGTTTATCAAGAGCTAATTTATATGTTATGCTTTATAGTCCTAGATTCAGAAGAACATCATTCTCTTTCTTTCACTGTTTTTTTTTTCCACTTGGTCTTGTCTAGGCCACAACAACTATATAATAATAGTATAATATTTAAGAATTCTCAAATGACTCAAGTTTGAGCATGTCTGTTTTAAGAATTGGCATTAGTTTGTTTTTTTTTTTAAATTTTTTAATGTTCATTTTTTTTTAATGTTTATTTATTTTGGGGACAGAGAGAGACAGAGCATGAATGGGGGAGGGGCAGAGAGAGAGGGAGACACAGAATCGGAAACAGGCTCCAGGCTATGAGCCATCAGCCCAGAGCCTGACGCGGGGCTCGAACTTATGGACCGCGAGATCGTGACCTGGCTGAAGTCGGACGCTTAACCGACTGCGCCACCCAGGCGCCCCAAATGTTCATTTATTTTTGAGAGAGACAAAGCATGAACAGGGGAGGGGCAGAGACAGAGAGGGAGACACAAAATCTGAAACAGGCTCTAGGCTCTGAGCTGTCAGCACAGAGCCTGATATGGGCTTTGAACTAGGGAACGGTGAGATCATGACCTGAGCCAAAGTCGGACACTTAACCAACTGAGCCACCCAGGTATCCCTGGCATTAGTTTTTAATAAAAAACAGTAAAAATAGGTGAAAGTCTTTAATTTTTGCTGAATTTAGAAAAAAAGTTTCTAGAATTTTAAATTTTATCTAGAATAAGTGTTGAGGACTTTTCTAAGAACTTAATAAATATGCCTTTATTGCCAAAAAAAACCTGTTTTTTAAACTTTGTTCCATTTTACCAACTATTTGATAAATAATAATAAAAAAACACTAATGTATTCATTCACTCTGAATTGTTAATGACTAAAAGTATTGTCCATTTCAGGGGTTCCTGGGTGGTTCAGTCAGTTAAGCATCCCATTTCAGCTGAGGTCATTATCTCAGGGCTTGTGAGGTCTTGCATTTGGATCTGTACTGACAACTCAGAGCCTGAAGCCTGCTTTGGATTTTGTGTCTCCCTCTCTCTCTGCCCCTCCCCTGCTCATGCTCTCTTGCTTGCTCGCTCTCTCAAAAATAACTAACTAACTGAAAAAATGATAAGTAAGTAAAAGTATTGTTCCTTTCAGGAAAGAAGCTTTTAATGATTAATGGTGGTATTTCAACTACCCTGGCAGTTTTGTGTCTGCTGTTTTGGAGGGGGTTGACATAAACATTTCATTAACCCCAAATTGCATCATATAGACTGATTTTATTCTGTGCAGTATATAATCTCTGTTTTGTGCAACTCCCAATGCTTATTGTCTGGTCTGTATACAGTTTGCAAAAAATCTTTGGTCTGTACAAGGTAAATTTAAATTTCTATTTTTACAACATAAACATTCAACATAGTTTTAGTAATGTAAATAAGCTTTGGACAAAATTAGCTAAATAGCAAACATTATATTTATCCAGCTAGCTAAACTTAATTTATACCAATATTCCTGAAGATTTGGTGAAATGTAAAACATCCTTTCCATAGGAACTAATCTACCCTCTGAATTTTTCCCACTTGTTAAACAGAAGGTGATGGAATATTTCAATTGTCACACAACAAATTGCCCTTATAGAACAATAACCACACACACACACACACACACACACACACACACGAAGTAGGTTTGCAATTAGAATGCTTATAACTTGAACACTAAGTTTGGGACCAGCTGAGTCAAGGATCCATCTTATTCTTAATAAAATCTGAGCCAGATCCACGGCATGCTGGGAACATCACTGTTGGAGATCTCTCTGTGGCAAATGAGTTGCTCTATTCACCCAAGTGGATCTAATAGCCATTTTTCTGAACAGTTGGAGAAATTTTGTTGGCCAGAATGAGGTTTTAAAAACAAAACCGGTAACAATAGCTTTGCTTATCTACCTTGCCAAAAGTATGACTGGAAAATCTGTTTAATGAGATGAAAGGTAGATAGAATGTTTTGGACAACGATGTTTAGCAATGTCTCAAGAGAGAGAGGTAAGTTCTATTTGAGCAGCCATTTCTACATTGTTATGTTGAAATCTTAGGATTGTATAATATCTCAGGAGGTTGGCCGGGAGGGGAGGACACAATAAGTGGGTAGACCTCTACCTCCTGGGGAACCTCCCTCATTGTATCCAGTTTTTAAAAATCAGTGTTCTGTAAAAATTTCTTTGTTCAGAGAGTTCCACTGCTAAAAATATTGTGCAAGAAAATTACTCTAAACCAGTAATTCTCAATAGTGGCTATTTTGTCCCCAAAGGGATATTTGATAATGTCTACAGATATTTTTTGGTTGTCACAACTTGAGAGTGCTATAGGCATCTCGTTGGTAGAGGTCAGGGATCCTGGTAAACGTCCTAAGGTGCACAGGACAGAACGGTTTCCACAACAAAAAATTATCTGGCCCAAAATGTCAATAGTACTGGGTTGAAAAACCCAGCTCTAAAACAGAGCTATGATTTCCATAACAGCTCTAAATTCTCTTCTGAAGGGCTGGAAAATATTGATTTTACAATACTGTGGGTATTATTTTTCTTTGTTTCTAAAAGGGCACATTTTTTTTTCTTTGAGAAACATCCTGGTGTAGTGAAGAAAGAAGATATGGAATTAGATCTGAGTTAAAATTTTGATTCTTCCACTTATTATCTCTTTAACTTTGGGATGGTCCTTTATCTTTCTCAGTTTCTTTCTTTGAAAAGTGGAGATGTTAATACCAATTTATTGGGTTATTGTTAGAAATAAATACAAAATATATTTGTTTAGCTATTTGTTTGTACAAATAAGAAACAAAAATAAACTCTCACCCACTGGTAGATACATATGTAGTAAAAACTCTTTAATAACCCTCCCTTCTCTCTGAGGTAATGGAAATTTAAATATATAGGCAGTATTGATTGGCTCTGATCAAGATAAGATTAACATTCTCTTTAGCCTAACCAAACTAGATAGGCATATTCCTAACTCTAGGCCCTTACCTCCCTTTTCTTAGAGCTTATTTAAAAAAAAAAACTTGTAATTGCAAATTCTTTTCTACTCCTTTGAAATATATATAATGTCTCATCCTCTTTACAAGCCAGAAATGTTTTTCTCAAGGACCTGGTAACCATCCCTTTGAAGTGTAATCATGAAAAAAGATGAGGCCTCTATCTCCAAGTTTCTGTGGGAGGGTAGGAAACAAATAGGTATCAATTAGCAAACACAGAGGACCTAATGATAAGGAAAAACATTTGCAAATTTAGGAATAAGTCAGTGTGCTCATCCCATCCCGTTGATCAACCTCTGCACTGATGTCCTCCCTTTCTTTGACGGTCCCAGATCTGCTCAGCTTCAGCTTTAAATCAGGGAGAACTAAACACAGATTTTACAGAGGTCAAGAAGAGGGTTGAGAGTGGGAAACTTATCTGGGCAAGCAGATAGCCTTCCCTAGGGAAGTAGAAAAGTAGAGGGTTGGCTCATTCCATCAGCATTATCAAATCCAGTCTTCTTAGAGTAAGTGCCAGCTAAGAGGGAGATTGCTGGAATCATTACCCCTGTCCTGGGAATGTCAGTCATCCTAGGGTACAATATGGCCCAACATAGCAGACAACAAACTACTTTATGGGTTTGGATCTCTCGGCTAGGTCCAGAATTATTTATAGGAGAACTTTATACATAACCAAGTTGTTTCAATTCTCTTGAAGAGATTATGCAATATAATTATGCAATATAATTATTGCTCTTATGATTGCCGTTATGCAAGATAATTTCTTACACCTTACATATCACATTTCACTTAGCTACTTCAATAAAAATAATATAACATAACAAGGAAAACTAAAATTTCAGGGATAGAGTAACAGTTTTATTTAGGAATGTGAATTTGGCCATAGACCAAATCTTCAAGCCACCTATTTCTGTTCTGTTGGAACGAAGTCACATCCATTTGTTGAAGTATTGTCTGTGACTGCTTTCTAACTAAGACAGAGGCAAGTAGTTGTGACAAAGACCCTACAGCCCCAAAAGTCTAAAATGTACTAAAGTGTTCTTTTTGGCTCTTTGTGGAAAAAAGTTTGCTGATTCCTGTATGAAGGAATAGAAGCCTATAGAGGTTCTGTGATTTAAGTAGAATTGCAGAATGGGGCTAATTATAAAACTCTGGCTTATAATGACTAGGTTATATGTCTTGATGTTACTTATAAACTTGTCCCTGCCGTAATAAAAAGTAGGTTAAGAGTTCAGGTCTCTTAAAAGGCCAAATAAATGGCACCCCTATAGTCTTTCAGGGCTCTAAACAAGTTGAAAAACAAAACTAGGAGAGGTAGATGGAAGCTTTTTCAGTGTTGGTAATGATGCAGTGAGAACCTATGGCTTAGTGTCAGCCTTTGGACCTGTTAACTGAATCCTGTGATTAAGCAAATTTAACCACTGGAGCAGAGCAGCCCCCCTACTCACCCCCAGAAGGGTGGGAGTATCGAGCCAAACATGCCAACATATTCTTCCCATATTTACCAATCATTCTGTCCAGAAATGAAGTGGAGAAAGGCCTAGAAAGAGGACAGAATAATGTGCTGGGTAAATTGCTCCTCTAGAGAAACAGGAAAGGGGAAAAAAGATTTCCTTCTAACAGACAGTTGAATCATAAGTCTTAATAACCAAAGTGGGTGATGGGATTTGAGATGTTGTACAGTTTATATATTGCTTATTTTTACTTTCAATGTTTTTTTTTCAAAAATGAGCAAAACTTACTTCAGATAAAACTATGTAAATTAATGATATATACTAAGGTTTTTCTAGAAGCTTTGTAAAGATGAAACATTAAGTACAAAAATGCTTAGTTATTTTTACATTTGCAAAATCTTAACAAAATTTAGGCACTTTTAAAGTTCTTTTTGTTCTTGTTGCTATGCTATTGCCTCTTTTTTTTTTTTTAATCCTCCACACTTTTTTAGTCCCTACAACTCACTCATCCTGAATGCTTTAACATTATCCAGTGACAGGTAAGGAGGAGATGTATACAATGAAGGATAGTATTAATACAAATAAAATAGTATAGCTTTATAAGTTGTCAAATCATCCCTTAACTTTTTTCAGTTTTGGAAGTTTGATTTTTTTTCTTTACTTTGTTTAGTAACACTGTTGAAGACTTAGAAAATATATAACTACATTCTGAATATAACTTCTTCCATTAACTAACAACTTTGTATTACCGCATATTGACATATACTGATTAATTTCCCTGGAAGGAAATGTAGTCTTCTTTATATACAATCTCTAGTGAGCTGTGCCTAAGCTCGAGGTCTAGCTTTTTGCCCACATCTTCACTTGATCAAGTGAATTCATAGGTTCTCAGTACTCAATGAATGCAATCCAATGTTAGTACAAATGGTTTTGCATCATACTATCACTTATGGAAAAATATATATGATGGATGGTTTTATGTTATTTGAAGGACAGTGATATTTGCTCTTCCATAAGGAAAACATCTCATCTAAGATTATGAAAAACAGAACAAACAAAACCCCAAATTGAATAGTAATGCTAGTTCAAATTCTTGTTGGCTGTATACTTCTTTGTGGCAAATTAAATATATAGCATCACAATCTGATACCTTTGTACCACTGTTGTAGGAAATATACCAGAATAACTTGGTTTCTTCCTATTGAACCCTTATACCACAATATAATTTGGATGACAGGGGTTTCCAGAAAAGGTTTATTTTATTTTTAAATATTTTTATTTTATTTCACTCACTGGCATATTGAACAAAATCAAGCTATTTGGGTATTAACACACAATATATGACAATATCATTACTTTATTGGAATGTTCGATGTAGAAAACCTAAAATATATTATTATTCTCAGAATAATCACAAGGGAAGAAATGTTCTGTGGATATGAATAATGTAAAGAACCAATTGAGCCATCTATCTTAATTTCAGTAACAACTAACTTCCAATCATTGAAATAATTACTATTATTATTATTTTATTATTATATTAGACAAAAAGAGATCCTTGGCTGAAGGCATGAAACAATTTTAAACCTATAAGCCTTTAAGAAGTTAGTTACAGCTCCATTTCTGGCTCACTATCTCTAAGGAATAAAATAATAAATCACTCTTGCAAGGGCAACAAAGCTGAAATAAACAGGTAAGATTACATCAAATTAAAAAGCTTTTGTAAGGAAAAGAAACCATCAACAAAATGAAAATGTAACCTACTGAATGGGAGAAGGTACTTGCAGATCATACATCCAATAGGGGTTAAATATACAAAAATAAAAAGACCTTACACAACTTAATATAAAAAAACTAAAAAATAGATAATTGAATAGAAATTTTTTTCAAAGAAGATATATAGATGTCCAACAGGTACATGCTCAATATCACTAATTATCAGAGAAATGCAAATCAAAACCACAGTGAGATATCACTTCATATTTATCAGATTGCCTACCAACAAGAAAAGTAACGAGGGTTGGTGAGAATGTGGAGGAAAAGGAAACCCTCATATACTCTTGGTGGGAATGTAAACTGTTTCAGCTACTATGGAAAACAGTATGGAGGTTCCTCAAAAATTAAAAATGGAACTACCGTAGATCTTGCAATTCCACTTTTGGATATTTATTCAAAGAAAATGAAGACATCAATTCAAAGTGTTATATGCACCTCCATGTTCATTGAAGCCTTATTTGCAATAGTCAAGATATGGAAACAACCTATGTATCCATCAAATAAGACAAATGGATAAAGAAGATATCTCCCTCTCCCTCTCTTTCTCTCTCTCTCTCTCTCTCTCTCTCTCACACACACACACACACACACACACACACACACACACACACAGGAATATTACTTGGCCATAAAAAGAATGAAATCTGGCTTTTGTGACAACATGGATGGACCTAGAGGATAATATGCTAAGTGAAATAAGGCAGACAAATACAAATACCATATGATTTCACTTATATGTGGAATCTAAAAATATAAAAGATGAACAAACAAAACAAAACAGAAACAGACTCATAGATACAGGAAACAAATCGTTGGTTACCAGAGTGGGGAGGTGTTGTGGGGCAGGCAAAGTAGGCAAAGGGATTTAAGAGGAACAAACTTCCAAGTATAGAATAAATAGGTAATGGAATGATAATATACAGCATAGGGAATATAGTCAGTAATATTGTAATAACTTTGCATAATAACAGATGGTAACCAGACTTATCATGGGGATCATTTCATAATGTATAAAAATATTGAATCCCTATGATGTACACCTGAAACTAATAGGATATTGTATGTCAATTATACTTCAATTAAAAAATAGTTGTTAAATAATTCACTAATTCTTCTCAGGATAATATCTTGCTACTAACGACCCCCTTGACACCGTGTGCTTCTCTGAAACTTTGAAATTTGAAAGTTTCCTATACACATATTGAGAATTTTCCCATATCATTTGTATTGGCTGAACTTATTTTTATTGTCCTGCCCTTGGATGGTATGGCTGTGACAATGTTTCCTTTTGGCAAATTGTCACCTCAGTTAGTCTGAAGAGGAGCCTTGACTGGTAGCATAGCTGGCATTCTGATGTGATCCCAGCAGGCAAAGACAGACAAGCTGTCATCCTCCCTGGAAAACGGCTGCTATGCAGAACAATTCTGTCTGGTGGGAAAAGGCTAGATTTCCCTGGAGATAGACTACTGCATGTGGGTTTATATTTATTGCAGATTCACTTGATTTGGTAGATGGATTTGGATGGAAATTCTTATTATTAGTCAGCCTGATGTTTCTTTAATGTTCCTCGGTGGTATTCCCCCGTAGCTATGTCTTGGCTCTGGAAACACAAAATCTCAGTTTAATGATTGGTATCCTCCCTGGAGATTTTTATTCTCCTCCCTACCCTGCTCCTGGAATTCTCCATAACCTTGTGGAGCAAACCAACTCAGCACTTAGGGTATGCATACTCTAAGAGTTTCGGATAGTTTACAATAATCTTATTAACTGGAGGCAAGAGAACATTTGAATATTCAAAAGAATATGTGTATCTGGTTGTTTGATTTCATAAGTGGACTCACTTTGCTAGAATCACCGAAGTATGTATCACTTTGAACAGCCAGTTATGTCTTTTTTGTGTCCTGCTGGTAGTCCAATTTTCCTGTCAGAGTTTTGGCCCATAGTTTATGCTTCTGGATTAGAAATGATGTATACTAAAAGGTGCTCTAATGAAGAAACATCAAAATTTGATAGTTCTAACAACAAATAAAATTTATTTTCCTCTTTCAAAGTGGTCCATTGTGGTTCAGTGTGGATATTACAAGTCGGCTCTATATAGTCATTTATATACATAGATCGATGTGCTATCAACGTATGACTTAAGGTTCATGTGTTCATGCTCACTGTCATTTTGCCAAATCAAGTACTATTGTCCAAAATTTCCTCTAAAGGAAGTGAGGCAGAAGTGCACAGCACTTTGGCCTACATTTTATTGACAAGACCTTAGTTATCTGTCTACTTACAAACGGAGTCAGGAAACTGAGTCCTTATTTGTGGCTCTATCCCAGCCTCACCTCCATGCGATGGACTAAAGGGAGGCATACTTTGTCGGACATCCAAGCATGTCTTCCACATTGTTTCCATCTCCCTAAACTCTGTGCTCCTCTCCTTTACTTGGGACCCTGGGGACTAGTAAGTACCCTCTAAGGAATATGGAGAACTCTTTTCCCTGGGCCTGCTATACTATATAGTCCCTTCCTTATTGGCTCAAGGCAGAGGTTGAACCTTCAAACCTCCCATCTTTAGAAATGTTCAGCTGAGTGATAGGTTGCACACTGTATCATCATATAGACCCTAAATTTCTGAAAACATCTGTCAAGTTCTTCTAACAAAACTATCACTGTCTCCCTCTCTGACCCTGTGACTCCACTAAAAACAATTCCATGATAGGCCTGTAAATCTCTGGTCAGTGACCTGCCTGGCAGGTGTGGAGAGTCTTTCCTCTCATTTTGCAGGTATGTCCAATCTTTACAAATTAGCCTCTCGGAGCTTACTCTACCTTGGCTGGGGGTGGGGGGTGTTGAGGGGAGTGGGGGGATTCTCTTAAGAAGATCCTATTTTCTATAACTATCAATTCCTTTCTGCTTTCCATTAGTTTTGGAGAAAATAGGCAAGGGTTGGCTGGCCTGATGGTTGGGATTAAAGAATATGTTGAGCAACTTATTAAAAAACTCTGAGGGGAACACCTTGATCCAATTGTAGATTGTGGAGAGTTTATCTTTCCTTGTTTCTCAGGTCTGGGCAATAATTGCCCACTCTGGGGTAAGAACAGTCATACTCAAAACACTGTCTTCTAGATCTTGTCTATACCCATCTAATACTTTATAGAGTTATCATCATAGCACAGATCCAACTTTTAGTTAGCGATTGGTAATGAATTAATAACAACAATATTCCATGATGAACTTCTTTGTCTAATTTTATAGATATTATTATCAGTGTCATAGGAAGTTTTTAGGAAGTTTGGAAATTACAAAGAAAAAAGGTATATTTTATAATTACTGTTCATAACAACTGATCCTTTTGAGATTTTTCAAAGCAATTTAAACAATGAGGAGTAAAATATTAAAAAAAAATTCAGGAGCAATGGTCATACCACAGTGCCATTCTGTTTTGACTCAGACTCTTTTGGTGATGCATTAAAAAATTTAATTTAATAGAAAATGTTAAGTATAGAACAGACATTATTATGAAGAAATTGAAGTTCAGGATAGAGGAAAAGCAAATAAGACAGCTCAACTAAGTTCATGTCTCTAGACCAGACAAATTATATCTCCTAATACTGGAATCCCTTTCAGTGATGGCAAATATAATAAAGCATAGAGGAAAAAAAATAATGTAAATACTGTGATATTAAAAATGTAGGAAAAAGTTGTTTTTCTGAAATACTTGAAAAATAAACCCCATATTGAATTCCTGTCAAAGCTTCCAAAATACATTCCTGATTTTATTGAATGTCTGCATTATATATAACTCTTACATTTTAATACCAAAAGCTACATTAAATGTATACATCTTAAAAAAATTGAGCATTTTATTTTATTTATGTATTTATTTTTTTGATATACTGAGAGAGTGTGAAAAGGGGAGGGGCAGAGAGAGAGGGAGACACAGAATCTGAGGCAGGCTTCAGGCTCTGAGCTGTCAGCACAGAGCCTGATACCAGGCTCGAACCCACGTACATGAGATCATGACCTGTGCTGAAGTTGGATGCTCAACCGACTGAGCCACTCAGGCACCCCTTAAAGTATACATCTTAATGAATCTTAAAGAAATCACCAACTAGCCACTACCATGTTTGTAGTAGGACATTATTCATAATATCAGAAATTCTCAGTACACCTCTCTTTCTTATAACCTCCATTCTCCTGTTAAGGATAACCAGCATCCTGACTTCTCTGGAAATCACTTCAATTTCCTTAGTTTTATCACCCAAATATGCATATCTAATCCTTGTAGTTTAATTTTTACTTTTTGAGGTACAGTTGATATGCAATAAATTAGATATAAGCAGAGTATACAATTGAATGAGTTTTCACATGTGATCACACCCATGAAAGCATCACCACAATCAATATAATGAACATATACATCAGCACTAAAACTTACATTGCGCCCTTTTGTAATATGCCACCTTCCATGACTTTTTCTGCCACCTCATCTTTTGGAATATACCCTGTTTTACTTATTGGTCTCAAAATTCCCAGGTCTGACTTAATATCATTTCAGAGTAAACAAATAAATCCTGTGTCTGTAGTCTCACAGAAATTTTAAACTCCCCAAAATAGTAGTTAAATGGAGTGAATTGGTTTCTAAGATTTTATGCCCAAGACCTGGCCCTCCAAGTATTCTAATGCTAAGAAAGGACAACTTTCCCATGGAGTACTCAATTCCATTAAGTAGTTATAGTCCAGATATTGCTGAGAAGTGTTTCAAGGAATGATCCCCAGACATACGTTTTTAAATATATATCTATAATGCACAATATATTCATGGCATAATATTTTACTAATATTAATTTATATTTAATAAAATATTTATTTATGGGGTGCCTGGGTGGCTCAGTCGGTTAAGCGTCTGACTTCAGCTCAGCTCATGATCTTGTGGTCTGTGAGTTTGAGCCCTGTGTTGGACTCTTCTGACAGCTCGGAGCCTGGACCCTGCTTTGGATTCTGTGTCTCCCTCTCTCTCTGTTCCTCCCACTCGCACTGTCTCTCTCTCAAAAATAAATGGACATTAAAAAAAAAGAATAATAGTAAAATAAAATATTTATATTTATTAATATTTAATTTAATATTTAAAATATTAAAATATGTTAATATTTGGTTATATTATGTATTATTTTTTGACTCCATTAAATATATGTAAATACATATTGCATAATAAATATATTTGATTCAATATTAATTATATATTACATATGCTTATATGTCATAGATTCTAAAATATATTCAAAGTTTGTGAAATGTGTCACTGATAGAACAGCATTAACCTTAGTTCATCTTGACCCCCTGTTGGAAGACAGTCGCATACTATTCAGTTCATTCTGGTTTCAATAATTTGTAAAATTCATATTGATTATTTTTACACATATCTCAGTGCTCCTTATGGAATTATTGCATAAATGTGATTTATAAAGTTACTGCTTCAGGGACACCTGGGTTGCTCAGTGGGTTAAGCATCTGACTCGATTTTGGCTCCGGTCATGATCTCACAGTTGGTGTGTTAGAGCCCTGCGTTTAGCTATCACCAACAGTGTGGAGCCTGCTTAGGATTCTCTCTCCCTGTCTCTCTGCCCCTCCCCTGCTCAGCTCTGTCTCTTTCTCTCTCAAAATAAATATATAAAACTTTTAAAAAGAAAGATTTAAAGTTGCTGCTTCAATGCGTCTTATTTGCCATATATATTATGTTTTTTAATATGGTGTCTATAATTTTCTATCATGATTTTTTTCTTCCAATCTACACCATCTGTAAAATTTTTATTTTATAATGGATTTTGATATATACTCAATATTTTTAAGTTTATACTATTGTAATAAATGAAAAATATGGATTTTTAAGAGATGAATATAACAGTGTTCCCCTGTACTCATCCATATATTTACTGTGTATACATTTTACCTTATTTTACTACAACATTATACATTTAAATGAAAAAAAGGAAAGTAAGTCCTTTATACTTTATGATTCTTTCCAATCTATTTTCAAGTGGATTTATTTCCATAATCAATTAATAAATAATTTTACATTCTTTTTTTTAATTTACCAAACATAACTATTTTTCATGGAGTTTCTTAGGTTTAGAGGCATAACTTACAATTATTTCCTATAATATTAAAACAACTATTTTTTAATGTTTATTTATTTTTGACAGAGAGAGAGAGAGACAGAGCATGAGCGGGGGAGGGGCAGAGAGAGAGGGAGACACAGAACCTGAGTTAGGCTCCAGGCTCTGAGCTGTCAGCACAGAGCCCCACCTGGGGCTGAAACTCAGACTGCAAGATCATGACCTGAGCTGAAGTAGGACGCTCAACTGACTGAGCCACCCAGGCGCCCCATCCTGTAATATTTTTGAATGGATATGTTAATTTATATTTTGGCTATTTCTAATATCTGACTCTTGAAATTGCACTTAGCTTTGTATATTTTTTATTGAAATGTTCTGATTACAACATAGTAAGCCTTATGAAATTTTATTCATTCTTCAAGAATTAATTTATTTTTTATTTTTTATTTTTTTAAAATATCTATTTTTGAGACAGAGAGAGAGAGAGAGAGAAGGCAGGGGCAGAGAGAGAGAGGCAACACAGAATCTGAAGCAGGCTTCAGGCTTCCAGCTGCCAGTGTAGAGCCCAAGGCGGAGCTCGAACTCACAAATGGTGAGAACATGACCTAAGCCGAAGTCAGAAGCTCAATTGACTGAGCCACCCAGGTGCCCCAAGACTTAATTCACTTTTAAAATGTTTATTTATTTATTTTGAGAGAGAGAGAGACAAAGGGCAGAGAGAGAAGGAGAGAGAGAGTCCCAAACAGGCTCCACACTGTGAGTGCAGAACCCAACATGGGGCACAACGTGAGCTGAAATCAGGATGGGCCACTTAACTGACTGAGCCACCCAGGCACCCCAAGACTTAATTAAACATAATTTCTTCCATATAAAAAGTTTCTGAACCCAAATCCCTAGCTTGTTTTTCCAGAAGTTTGGCCTATCTTTTTTGTACTCCTGTAATCCTGCATATACTCACTGTTTTGGACCAAATGTTTTCCCCTCAAAATTCATAGGCTGCAGTGCTAACCTTCAACGTTATGGCATTTGGATGTGGGGGCCTTTGGAAGATGACTAGTTTTAGATTCAGTCACAAGCTGAGGACACTCATGATGAGATGTGTTCTTAGAAAAGGGGGAGAGAGACAAAGATGCCTGACTCCTGCACATGTGAAGGCCCTGTGAGGACACAACAAGAAGGCAGCAGCCTGCAAGACAGGATGCATGATCTCACAGGAACCAAATCTGCCAGCACCTTGTTCTTGGACTTCCAAAACTGTGAAAAAGAAATGCCGTTTAAGTCACCCAACCCTATGGTATTTTGTGATAGTGGCCTGAGTTGACTAAGACATCTACCTTTATTTCCTGAAGCAACTTGCTGACCTAAAATCGGCTTCATATGTGTATAAACTCCTCGGGAGTAGAAAATGTGTATGTAATCATTCTTTTGAGTTACTAATTTTCACAAAGGACTTACCACCACAGAAATTTCCTTCAGTAAAAGTAGTTATAGTTGTAACTATATTATCAGTCTTGAAATCCTGGCCTTGGCACTTCTTACCTTTGTGAACTTGGACAAATTACATTCCTGTGCCTCAGACAACTCATTTGAAAAGAGGACAGTAATAGTGACTACCTAGTAGTAATAATAATAGTAGTAATAACTCATATCTCATAGGTCGTATCAGAGACTAAATGTACTAATTAGAGCAAAGTGCAAGAAATAGTGTCTGGAGCATAGTATGAATTCATTTCATGTCAGCTATTATTATTATTATTCTTTTATAATTATATCTGTTGAAAGTATGCTACACTGTACCCATACCTTATAGAGGAATGTATATGTTTTCCTTGAGATTAAGATAAATATCTGATTATATTACTACAGGCTAACAGAACCATATAATTATAGGTTTGAAAGAAATATGAAGTGCCTCAGATAATAAGTATCCTTGAACTTTTTTATTTTTTTATTTAATGTTTTAATTTATTTTTGAGAGAGAGTGTGAGTGGGGGAGGCACAGAGAGGGAGACAGAGGATCCGAAGCCACTGACAGCAGACAGCCTGATGTGAGGTTTGAACTCATGAACTGTGAGATCATGACCTGAGCCAAATTTGGATGCTCAACTGACTGAGCCACCTAGGGTTCCCTCCTTGAACTTAAAACAAAACAAAACAAAACAAAAAAACAAATGAAGTGGGGAGCCTCAGTGGCTCTGTCGGTTAAGCATCTGATCTTGGCTCATGTTATGATCTCATGGTTCATAAGTTCGAGTCCTGCTTTAGGTGAGCTGGAGCCCCACTCTGGACTCCGCACTCTCTCTATGCACCTCGCTCACTCATGCTCTCTCTCTTTCAAAACAACAAACAGCAAAAACAAAAACCAACCAAACAAAAAAACAAGTAAAGGATAATTTACAGAAAATGTTGAAGTCCTAACCACCAGTACCTCAGAATGTGACATTATGTGGGAATGGAGTTGTTGTAGATGTCATTAGTTAAGAGGAGGTCACAGTGGAGTTGGGTGGGTGGGCCCTTAATCCAATATGATTGGTATATCTTCAGAAGAGAAGAGACACACAGAGAGAAGATGGCCATGTGATGATGGAGGCAGAGATTACAATGAAGCATCTTCAAGCCAAGGAACACCCAGGATTTCTAGTAAACTCTGAAAGATGGAAGAGGCAATAAAAGACACTCCTCTACTGGTTTCAGAGGGAGTCATAGCCTTGCTGATTCCTTGACTTCTTCTAGTCTTCAGAACTACTGCAAAGCAATAAATTTCTGTTGTTTTAAGCCACCTAGTATATGGTACTTTTTTTTACGGAAGTCCTAGGAAACTGATATAGGATGTATGTATTTTTGTCTGTGGGAAAGTTGTAAATAACTTGTGGCCAGAGGGAACACTATGGTAGGTTAAAAATGATTATGCATTTTTGTGCCATATCCTCAAAAGGAGGTTTGTTTATTCCTTTTCTCACTGAATCTGGCTGACCTTATGACTTCATTTGACCAGTAGAGTGAGAAGAAAATGATTCTGTTTCAACATCAAAGATTTGGCCTTAAAGAGATTATCAGCTTCTGCTTTTGTGCACTGTGAATATTTTCTCTTTCAGCATATTGAGAGAAGCCCAGATCACACAGAGACACCACATGGAGGATTGCTGAGGCGATCTGGTTGACAGCCTCAGATGAGCTCTGAGCTAACACACCAGCATCAAATGCCAGTCTTGTGAGCATGTGATCTTGGATGTCCCAACTAGCCAAAGCTTGGGAAGACTGCAGTAGAAGCACCCAGGTGAACATAGTCACCTTACATACTGTTGAGGGATAATATGTGACTTTTGTTATAGGGTACTGAATTTGGGTATTTCATTTTGTGGTAATAGCAAACAAAAATATCTTCATTTGTTGAGTGCTTATCATGTACCAGACACTGTGCCAGAGACTTTGCATTCATTATCTCATTAAATCTTCACCAATTTATAGGTTAGATATGATTCCCACTTTAAGATTAAGTTAGAACATGTCCTGGCTAAAAGGGGAAAGGAATGCTACAGAGATATGTTAAAATCCAGTCTGTGTACTCATGTGTTTTCATATAATTTTGTTAAAAGACCACATAACCTTGGTGAGCCATTAACCCCCATTGTGAACGTTTTTCTCATTCATAAAACAAAACTGATGACCCACGTGTTTATCATGATAATCTTAGGCATATATAAATTATCCCGTGTAGCCTAAAATCTGATATACATAGCGTGTGAAAGTGTATTTAAAATCATATCTAAGCTACAAGTGCAAAGCATAAAACATTTATTTTGAACTGGAAATGAAATGTCTCTTTAATAATTTCACAAGTGCACTTACTGTTCTTTTAATTTTGTGCATATATTTTGCCATCAGTACTTGTGAGAGTGCTACATGTAAGAGAAAAATAATCTTCCTCCAATGTGAAGGCAAAGACAAACTCATAGGCAATGGAAATGCTGTAGTTTTCTTCATTGCCTGTTCTTTTATTCGCAATATCCATAAACTTTCAGGTTGTTTTCTCAAGCACTATTGAGTCTTTGCTTGATTCTTGCTACACTCATTTCTTTGGGCCACATTCCTGTCTTTTCTAGAGCCAAGCCACCTGAGCTGAAGGCGTTTTTGTGGAATTAAAACCTACACTCACACACCCGCACGGCTGTATTAGCATCGGGAAAATGGTCAGGTGCATTAATTCAGAAGAATGTGTCAGGGAGCCAACTGAAACCTGGTACTGAGAGTATGGTTTTTCCACTTGTTCCCAGGAGTCTGGTGCTCACTGAAATGTATTCGCTGGGGGAGTATTTGTTTTTTCAGTAAAACAGTCAGCTTCAGAGGGCATTGTTTCCACAGTTTTCAACTACAGCAATATTAGACACTATACAAACACATTGAATACCAATGTTTTTTCTTAGTACTTCATCAGTGCCATGGTTGAGCTTCATACAAATAAAACAGCATCCTTTGGAACAAATGGTTATTATTTAACGGGTGACAGAGGTGAAATTATACAAATATGGGTATGTTTATGGGCACAGATATAGGCATAGATATAGAAATAGGAACAGAGGTGATAATATGAATAATGATATAATCAGAGCCACATCTTTATAATAATACCTTCTCACTAACGCATTTTGCTGGTTTTCTTCCTGAACTGGCTGTTCCCACTGACATCCCTTTAATCAAAACTTGCTCCTCTTGTGTAGGCTTAAGGGTCAACCTAATCACCTTGATGTAGAAAGTCTTGTACAGTCAAGTTTCAAGCTGACCTCCCTCTGTTGTGTAACATATCACCTGTGCCAGTCAAAATAGTTTTCTTATTGTCCCTCAGAAAAATCATATATGATTTTGCCTATGTGACTTTTCTCCCATAACTGTATCCTCCTCATCTGGAATGATCTACTTGCTTCTCTATACCTGTGCAAAGCAAACTGAATTCAAGCTTCATAAAGCCTGCAATAGATGCTCTCTCTTCCAGTGATTCCTTTCATTCTCTGAAATTCTACAGCACTCATTGCCTCAACCACTCTCTTGGCACTTTGCCCTGCATTTTTACTTATCACTTTATGTATGGATTCTGTCACCCAAAAGAGCTTGTCAGGCCTTTAAGAGTAGAAACCATGTCTCATAACTATTTATCTTCATTGCCTAATATAGAAATCCCTGTGGGTAGTGTGCTCATGATTAATATTTGATGCTGATGATTTTAATAAATTTTAGTTACGCACAGATCATATGTTATACTTAAGTTTCTGGTCTGTCACATTCTTGGCATTAGGGAGAGTTTTTGTCATGACTGTATGTTAAGATAGGCAAAGCAATTGTAGATGTTTTGGTCCAAAATAATTTTTATTATAATGAACTATTAAATAAAAGCCAACGGGAAGAATTCTTGACTAAACAAGAAGATATTTACAGAAACAGCATGGCTTGGTTGAGTTCAAACTGCAGGGCAGTTGTCTAAAATAAATGGAAATGCTATGGAAACAAATCTCTGATTGGGAGAATCCATATTTTTCCACTCTTACCTCATATGACCTTTCTCAGGAAAGCCTAGACACAGGAAGGTTTGTGCTATTCTTTGAATAGATTGAGCTAGCACCTATGGGAAACTGCTTCCTTCTCTCCTAGAAACAGATTCCCTGTGTGACTGTGTCAAACTTACATCAAATATTCTCTTCCTCCAAGCACTGAAACCTTAGCTACAATCTCACTCTCACTCTCACATCAAAACCCTATGTTATCCATGACTGCCTACCTATGGATTCCTTAATTAACCATTGCAGCATGGTGTAAAATACAGATCATGGTCCCCCAAGGATTTCTACATCCTAATACCTAGAACCTGAGAACATATTAGGTTACATTCAAGGCAGAAATAGTACTGGAACTGAGAATTAAGGTTGCTCATCAGCTGCTCTTGTGATGGAAAGTTGATCCTGGATTATCTGGGTGGCCCCAATGTAATCACAAAAGTAGTTAAAAGTGTAAGAGAGAAGTAGAGTAGAGAGTCAGAGAGATGACAGCATAGGGAAGACTGAGCCCCAAGTTGCTGGCCTTGCAGATGTAGTAACAAGTCCCATAAATCAAGGAGTGCAGGGAGCCTTTAGAAGCTGGAAAAGGCAAAGGTTATATAATCTCCCTCATAACCTCCAGAAGGAACACAGCCCTGCCAACTGATTTTTAGCTCACTGAGATCCATTTATGACTTTTAATGTCCAGAACATTTAGAAAATACATTTGTGTTGTGTTGTTTTATGCCACTAAATTTGTGCTAATCTGTTATTACAGCAATAGGCAAGTAATACAGGTGGATGATTTCATTGACAGTTTGAATAGTTTCCTACCAATGGGAAGGGGTAAAAACCCAGTTCCTCTTTCACAGAAGATCTTTTATAGGTTAGCACTTTCCAGTTATAATCCAGTTCCTCATGCTAGCCTTAGTGCTTCCAGGTCTTTCAAATTCTTTCACATCCATTATATCACTAAAATTTCACATCATGGCTGCCCAGTTGCTATTACAGAGATTATTCTCTGCATTGAAATGATGAGGAAATTGAGGGTACAGAGGTTCAACGACTCATGTTCATGATACAGTAGAGGACACAAAGTACAGTCTAAAACTGAAAGCAGACAGAAATGAAACAGACATCTGAAGTCTCCAATATTAGTTGCTCTTTATTTCTAAGTCACCTAAGAATGAATTTAACCCTGTGTCATTTTTTTGTACCCGTGTATAGTTATTCCCATAATTAGTGTTATGAATTACTTTTATAAAGTGTAAGAGAGATCATTTTTGTAAAGAATCTTAAAAGCTTATGAGGGAAATTAGTGGAATGTCATGATCTGTGGTAATTTTAGAATCATATGGGGCCACCCATGTCTACATTTTAAACCATATCTCCTCCAGTTCCTTCTTGTTCATTATGTTTTAGCCTTACCCTCTTTCTGTGCCTGGACACACTGAGCTCTTTTCTACCTCGTACTTATGTATTTAACATTCTTTTTGTCCAGAATGCTCTCATCCAAATTTTTCCACATTCGATTTTTTTCTTTTAATTGCTTAAGTTTCACTACTCAGTCCATTACTGATCACCTATCCAGAGAGGACAGTAACTTTCTGGTTCATCCTCAATATATCCAGTATGCTGCTTTTTCCAGTATATCCTCAATACTTAGAATATTGCCAGGAAGATATTAATTCTTTGTTAAAGGAATAAATGGTTACTTCCCATTCTTGATACTTCTGATACTATCATTAGATCCAACAGATTGAATTGATGAGGTCTCTAAGGAATAAAGACATAAAGTCAGGCTTTAATAAATGGGCATTGTGATTTTCCCTTCTGAAAGTCCATTTGGTTTAGGGGTATATAAAATTGAGTGAATTTATTCAGTGTATGCAGTGAAGTATGCAGTGAAACTGAGTTTGGATATTAGACACTCCCATCTCTTCATTCTGTTTTTGTGATATGCTGAACATTTAATTTACTACTGGGCATAATGGTATAAGGGGAAAAACCTGTTGTGTGATATCCAGCAGCGACATGATAAACACTGCTCCAGATGATGTTGAACTAGGGACTGAAGAGACTATGCACTGTGCATGGCAGTTTGCTAATCTGTACCATAGGTGGGTAATGTTAAGATTCATAGGTTATACTGTGTTTATCTTGGAATGATTTAAAAATAATAACTTTCCTCAAGTTGTGAAAATTAGGCATTCTTTTGAATAGAATTCATAAAATACAATTATTCAGAGAAGAAAATAAGCCATATGCAATCACACTACCTAGTGATAACTGTAGTTATGTTTTTGATTTACATTCTGTCAATCTTCTCTATGTGTATGAACATGCGTACACAAATCTATCTTTTTTATACCTAATATATAAGTACTTGATAAGTTTTTCTTGAATATATAAATGAAGGAAGGAAAAAGTAACTGACTATTGGTGACTCCAATCTGAAATTGAGAATATAGATTGTTTCAAAGATTAGTCATTCGTTCCATTTAAACCTGTTAATATATCACTACTTTGCTCTTCCCATTCTAATTTTCTTTGACTACTCCACCAAATCTTAGGCTTTTGCTTTATCAGTTCAGTTCCATTTAAATGCAAGAGATCCAAAACTCAACTTCGAAAAAATAAAACCTTGGGGCGCCTGGGTGGCTCAGTAGGTTGAGCCTCTGACTTCAGCTCAGGTCATGATCTCACAGCTGGAAAGTTGGAGCCCTGCGTTAGGCTCTGTGCTGACAGTTCAGAGCCTGGAGCCTGCTTCAGATTCTGTGTCTCCCTCTCTCTCTGTCCCTCTTGTCTCTCTGTCCCTGCTTATCCTCTGTTTCCCTCTCTATCTCTCTCTCAAAAATAAACATTAAAAAAATTAAGGAAAAAATAAAACCTACTGAAATATGACAGACAAATAACAAAGCTAGATTTCTTTTCTTCACATCTATTCTAAGGGAAGTATTTATTAAACATTTAAAAATAGCTTATCTTAATAGATGCAAAATAAGCATTTGAAAAAAAGTCCACATTCATGATACATGCTCTCAACAGACTACGAATGGCATTGACTTTCCACAAAATGAAATAGGGCATCTACGAAAAACCTAGAGCTAACAAAATTAAATATTCAAAGTTTTTCCTCTAAAATTGGAAACTTTGGAAACAAGCAAGATTAGCCACTCATCACTTTCATTCATCGTTGTACTGGTAGTACAATGCAAATGAAATAAATAGGAGGCATAGAGATTAGAAAGGGAGAAGTAAAACCAATTCTGTAGCAGACAACATGACAGTGTGTGTAGAAATTTTAACTTACCTTCCAAAACAAAAACAAAAACATAACTAATAAATAAATTTAATAATTATATGGAATAAATGTCAATATACAAAAATCAATTGGACTTTTATACATGAGTAACAAACAGTTAAAATGATGATATCAATACAAGAATAGCTGCATGGAAAATCGTAGAATGTGCAAGGATAAACTTAATGTAAGTTGTGCAAACTTCCACACTGAAAACTACAAAACATTGCTTCTAAAAAATACTGAACGAAACCTAAATAAATGGAGAGCTATACCATATTTATGGTTTGTAGAACAAAGTAGTTAAAAAGTCAATTTCCTGGGGCGCCTGGGTGGCGCAGTCGGTTAAGCGTCCGACTTCAGCCAGGTCACGATCTCGCGGTCCGTGAGTTCGAGCCCCGCGTCGGGCTCTGGGCTGATGGCTCGGAGCCTGGAGCCTGTTTACGGTTCTGTGTCTCCCTCTCTCTCTGCCCCTCCCCCGTTCATGCTCTCTCTCTCTCTGTCCCAAAAATAAATAAAAAACGTTGAAAAAAAAATTAAATTGTTAAAAAAAAGTCAATTTCCTCCACACTGATTTACAGTTACTATTCAATCCTCATGAGAAACCCAGAACACTTATTTTTTTCTGTAGAAATTGACAAGCTGATTCTCAACTTTATATGGAAATGCCAATGGCTTATACAGCCAAAAAAAAAATCTTGAAATTAAAGATCAAAGTTAGAGGATCTGTATTACCTGGTTTCAAGAAAGACTTATTATTAAACTAAACTAATTAAGATAGCATGTCATTCATGTAAAAATCGACAAATAGGTAAATGGAACAGAATAGAGATGCCAGAAACACTCATATCCAGTGACTCAGTTTCTGACAAAGGTGTGAAAATTATTCAATGGAAGAAAGGAAGAAAAGTCTCTTCAACAAATGATACTACACATCCATATGATGTCCACCTTGCACTATACAAAATAATTTGGGATGGATCAGTAGCCCAAATGAATAAGTTAAAAGTATTAATTTTCTGGAAGAAAACATAAGAGAATACTTTCATGATGGGTGGATAAGAAAAGTTTTATAAACCAAGAATGATAAGCAGAAGAAAAAAAATGATGAAACGATAAAAAATTTAAGACTTCTCATCAAAATAAAATATTAAGAATAGAGCAGTCACAGACTTGGAGAAATATTCACAATACATATAACGACAAAGAACTCATTTGCAAAGTATATAAATAACTGCTACAAATAGACAATGAGAAGTCAAATAATCCAATTACAATAAGCAAAGAATTTGAACAGACCTTTCATAATAGAAGATTTATAAGTGGCCAGTAAGCAACTGAAAGAATGTTCAACATGGTTTGCCATCTGAGAAATTCATATTAAAATAACAAGGAAATATCACTGCATCCCTTCAGAATGAATAATAAGTGACTGATGCCACCAAATATTGGAAAAGATATGGAATAACCAGCGCTCTCATATAGTGCTGAGAAAAGAATGGAAAAATACAATCATGTTGAAAATATCTTGACATTTTCTTATAAAGTTAAACATACCTAAATGCTATGACCTAACACTCCATTCTTAGCTATTTACCTAAGAGAAATGTAAACCTGTGTCCGCAAAAACACTGTTACACATTTGCTAATAGCAGCTTTAGTTACGATAGCAAAGAAAGAAAGAAAAAAAAAACAAGCGTTCTTCAACAGGTAAATGTATAAATAAATTATACGTGTGGTATATTTGTACAATGGAACACTTTTCACAAATGTAGATAAGTACAATATGGATGGATCTCTAGCCTCTACTACAAAGCTGTAATCATCAAGACAGCATGGTATTGGCACAAAAACAGACACATAGACCAATGGAATAGAATAAAAACCCCAGAACTAGACCCACAAACGTATGGCCAACTCATCTTTGACAAAGCAGGAAAGAATATCCAATGGAAAAAAGACAGTCTCTTTAACAAATGGTGCTGGGAGAACTGGACAGCAACATGCAGAAGGTTGAAACTAGACCACTTTCTCACACCATTCACAAAAATAAACTCAAAATGGATAAAGGACCTGAATGTGAGACAGGAAACCATCAAAACCCTCGAGGGGAAAGCAGGAAAAGACCTCTCTGACCTCAGTCATAACAATTTCTTACTTGACACATCCCCAAAGGCAAGGGAATTAAAAGCAAAAATGAACTACTGGGACCTCATGAAGATAAAAAGCTTCTGCACAGCAAAGGAAACAACCAACAAAACTAAAAGGCAACCAACGGAATGGGAAAAGATATTCGCAAATGACATATCAGACAAAGGGCTAGTATCCAAAATCTATAAAGAGCTCACCAAACTCCACACCCGAAAAACAAATAATCCAGAGAAATGGGCAGAAAACATGAATAGACACTTGTCTAAAGAAGACATCCAGATGGCCAATAGGCACATGAAAAGATGCTCAACTTCGCTCCTCATCAGGGAAATACAAATCAAAACCACACTCGGATCTCAAAAACATGATGCCACTTTCAAGAATCCAGACACAAAAGAGTACATAATGAATGATTCCTTTTCTACAAAATTTTTAAATAGGCAAATTAATCTATGCTACTATACTACTAGAATAAGAACAGTGGTTGCCCCTGGGTACAGGGCCAAGATAGAACAGAAAGGCAAATGATGGATATTCCTAGGGGAGATGACAATTTTTTTTATTTTGATAGGAAGAAGTGTCCATGGATTTATTCATCTGTAAAAACCCATCAAACTGTACATTTAGCATTAGGGAATTTCACTATATTTAAGTTATCCCTTATAAGAAATTTAAAATGGGAGGTCAGTATTTCAAATGAAGAGGCTCAAACTGTCTTTAATTCATATGCTTCAAGACACATAATTTGATTATGGATTTTTAAGTCTATTGATAGTGAAATGAACAACAACAAGGTTCAAGTAGTTGAATATATTGCTTTCATCTATATCAGGAGTGTTTTGGGCACAAGTGACAAAAAACTCACTAAGGAGCTTGTTAACAATCACTAGGGTTAATCATTCAGGTATGATTCAGCTTAAAAATCTCAGATTTGTCCTCCTTTTCAAAATATGATTGGTACCCTTCCAGGCAGCCACATCAAGAAAGAAGGATTGGGAACAAAAACTTTCCTATCAACATTTTTATTTTTATCAAGGAAAGGAAGTCCTCAGGGGGGTAAAAATATCTTACTTCTCATTGGCTAGATCTTTGCCCATCCCTGGATGAATTTCAAGTTAATGGAATAGGATTACTGTGACTGACTGAACAGTTGTTTCTGGCCTGTGTAGGAGCTTCCCTTTCTAAGATCAAAATGTTTCATCCTACCTGTGAAGTCAGGGTTCATTTCGTAGGGAAGATTTTAAAGATGGGTTAAACAAAGAGTCCAATTACACTGTTGGTTGACAGTGAACAGAGTCTCACACAGATCTTCTGTTAAGATGAGATATTTACTTTCCACTCCTGATTTTTTTTTCCCATGTGAAAGGAGTTCACCTGATTTAACTCCTTCTACTCTTTATTCTTTGCTTCATCCTGCCCCAGATGGCATGAAGTGATTTGTTTGTTGGTAAATTTTGGAAGAAAGAGGCTGTTAGCTTAGCAATGAATGACCTTATTTTAGAGCTGACTAGAGAGATCATATGCCTGCTGCTCTACCATGGGGAGGCTCCATCTCCACGGGGAAAGGGTGGAAGAATAGGGAAGTCTTCCCCAGCCTTCAGGTATTGAGATTCTGTCTAACTCTACCCAGTTCTGAAGATAAATGTTAGAAAGCCTACTGGGCTCTGATACCCAAGCTAATTTTTCTAACCCTGCATCCATAAACAAACAGTAAGGTGGATAGCTACTTTCTACATTAATTTCAACATGTTTAGAATTTGAGTAGAATTAAGTCCCCTAAGAGCCTCCAACATTTGGTGCATTGGTTAGGGGCATCAAGAATAAGGAGTAGAATTTTGGAGGAAAAGTATGTAAGAGAAGATTTTGATGGGATCATGACTGTATCTTGGGATTGGGCTTTCATATGTCATCACAGTGTTCTGACGGGGGGTTAGAGGCTTATTATCAATTTTTAGCTATTACCACTTGCCTTCACATTGCAGGCTAGACTAAGGCTGGCTTAATTGTGTAAGAGTGTGTAAACCTTAACTGAGGACACAAAAGGGTCTGGCAAAAGCAAGAGAGAGTCCCAGCAAAAGCACATGGCTCACATGAGGGATCACACAGATACATGGGAATCGCAAAGTTGCCTGGGCAAAGCTTCTTAGCTCTGCTATAGGTGGCCTTGATAGGCCTATAATGGGTATATGTGACCACAGTTTAATTCATAGGCTGGGCTTTTCCTAACAGACATATCTGTGGTAAATATTATATTATAGAAAAAAGAGAACCTTTACTTGTGCCCTTGGTATTTGTGGGTATAAAATATTTGCTGCATTTAAACATTAAGGAAGCCAAGTTCCTATAATTCTACAGTTCACAAAATCTAGTTTAAACTCAATGCCAGATGACTGTTCCAAATCCTATCACATATTCAGAGCCGAGGAAAAACTGTTTAAGTAATCTTATCTCTTTATGAATAATTCTCAAAAAATTAGTGGATATATTTCAAGATGATTGAACTATTATGGATGGTATTCCTGTGCCATGAGAGAACATGTTTCATAGGTAGATGTAATGGAAGAAAGTATCTTGAGGGACACAGGGCAGAAGTATTGTTCTATGCTAATCCTCTAGGTCAAGAGTCATCAAACTATAACTACAGGTCAAATCAGGCCTGTATTAGAATCAGGCTGTATTAGAATACAGCCACATATATTAGTCTAAGGCAACTTTCCACAGGGGCAGAGTTGAGTAGTTGTGACAGATAAGTTATAGCCCATTGGCTTTTTACAGAAAAAGTTTGCCAACCGCTCCTAGAAAACAGCAATGATTCTCAGACTCAAACACACATCAGAATTACCTGGAGGACTTGTTAATTTACAGATTGTTAGGCCTTATTTCCAAAGTTTCTGATTCAGATGTTTCCATTGGGCCCATAATTTGTATTTCTAGCAAATTCCCAGTGATGCTGATGCTGCTGGTCTAGAGACCAGGCTTTGAGAAACACTTCCCTAAGGACAAGCTTCAGAAGCAACAACAGCAATTATTATATTCTGCAAAGGATGATTTGCAGTTAAACCAAATGCAGAGAAGGGGATGAAAGCCTTAGGTCTGAGTATCCATCGCAAGAAGTAGTGGTGGGGCACCTGGGTGGCACAGTAGGTTAAGCTTCTGATTCTTGATCTCCACTCAGGTCATGACTCACAGTGTGTGAGTTCAAGTCTGAGTTCAAGCCCTGCATCCAGCTCTGTGCTAATGGTGTGGAGTCTGCTTGGGATTCTGTCTCTTCTTCTCTCTGCCCCTCCCCCAGTTGTTTTCCTCTCTCTCTCTCTCTCTTCTTCTCTCTCTTAAAATAAATAAATATTAAAAAAAAGAGTAGTGTCAATAACTGAAAAGGGAAGAAAAGAATAGGTAATAATAATAATGAATCAAAAATCAGTAGGTCATTAGAGTTCACATGTATTCAAGTACCAGGATTCAAAATCATGGAGGCCCAAGAGGAAATGGTCGTTAAAAATTTAAGAAATATATTCTGCTTGGGAAAGAAAGTCTCCCCATCCACCTCCTCCCAAATATGGTACATGCATTGAGACAAAATGAATCATGTTCTGGGGGACCTTTCTTTCTTCTTTCCTTCCTTTCTCTTTCTCTCTCTCTCTCTCTCTCTCTCTCTCTCTTTCTTTCTTACATTTGGAGGAGAGGGGTACCAAATTATTTCATGTGAAGGAATGGTACAAATGATAAAACGTAAGTACATGTTCAGGTACGACTTAGCGAAAGGGCAAATGTAAGCTCATTATGCACCCACTGTATTGGTGACCAGAGTCACCGCACAGCTATGGGGAAGCCAGCCTAGGCTTAGTTCCCAGGGTGCACTTGTCACACTTCCGCCACGTCAGGTTCCAGGGTGGGGGCTGGAGCTTGGGCGGGGTCCGGGGGACTTTGAGAGGACGCAGCCAGGACAAGGAGGGGGCAGGTCCTCCTCGTGCGACTTCTGTTAGAAAGCGGCCCAATTTTCAGATGGCTTTTACCTGCCTGCCCCTTCAGCCACGAAGCTCCAAGCCGCACATGTGAGCATCGTTTTTGTCGGTGGCCAGATTGTGCAGTTCCAGTAGTGACCGATTCACGCTAGTTTCCAAGCGCGACGGGTGACGCAGACTCCGTCGCCGCGTCCACCAACCAGGTCGTTGGGCTCTGGTTCCTGCGTATCCCGAAGGAAGGTGCGGCCACCACCGTGACCCGCAGCAGCCTCAGGGCTTTCTCAGTTTGTGGCCTGCCCTCAGGAGGCTGGCGAAGAAAATACTAAGCCGAGTTCTTGAAAGCTCCAGCATCACGGTCAAAGTAGTGGGTCACCGACAGGCAGCCTAACGTTCGCTGCTGGCGGTTAGCGGCCTCAGAGCCGTTGGCGGCTGCGTCATGGCGGCCGCGCCGGCGGCGAGGGCGGCCTGCGAGCGGCGTGCGGCCTGGCATGACAGAGCAGAATTTCAGGCCACCGTGTGCAGGGCACATCTGGCCTCTGCAGCCACACCTACGCCCCTCAGTGTGGGCCTCTGGACACTTCGGCGTCCACCAGTGACTGGGATCGCAGCCAGGCGGAGAGCGTGACGCCCTCCGCCTGCCTTTGCTCTGGCGTCTCCCACAGGAAGCGTGGGTGGTGGGACTGTGGTGGTGCCGGGCCTCATGGCTCTGGGGCCTGGGTTCGGCTGGCCTTCTTCGTGGGTCCACAGCGCGGTCTGCGTCTCATCGTCACGCGTGGCCATTCGCTCCCTGAGGTGTTTAGCACCGACGTCGCCTGAGGACGGGCTTCGCAGTCCGTGACCCCAGAGGAACGTCCTCTCATTTCTGAGAGTGCTGAGAGAACCGCCAATTTCGCACCGCCAACGTTTGGCTGAAAAAGGTGGGGTTTGGACTTAAAACTTTGGACGTTTGCACTTCACGCTCCAAAGGGCAGACTGATTTGAGTCTAGATAGTAAGGCATTGGAACTTTCATACTTGGGGATTTTAGCTTGCAAGTGGATTTAATCATTCTCCCTTGGAATTTGGTAATGGGGAATGTTGTTGTGGGGTTTTTTTGTTTGTTTTTTTGTTTGTTTGTTTGTTTGTTTGTTTGTTTCTTCACAGGGGGAATGTCCCCCTTTGAATGTGTTCAGTGTGTTTAGAGACTTTCTGGAATGCTGCGTGCCTCGTGTGGTTGGTTGTCATGGGGCACGGCAAGCTAAATAGGAAATGGAGTTTTACTCTCGGGTACAGAGTAGCCCTGGAGCTGACTTAGGCGATGCTTTGTTCTCATCACGTTTGGCAAAATGGAGTGTGACTTTCATTGGTCCCAAGATGATTCTCAGAGAGCAGTGGTTGCTAATGGAGAGGTGTTAGGAGTCCTACTGTATTTCCGTGAGAGACTGCTGGCCCCCTCTCTCCAAGAGGACAGCCACACTTCTGCTTGACCGTAGGCTTTATGAAAACTTTAATGGGTTCTGAAGAAAAAAGTAAGTGAACTTTTATGGGAACCCTTCATCCTCACTCTTCATGTTTCGTGCCTGTAAGAGGAACTCAGAATCTGACCCTTCCCTCACTTCCCAGGGCCAGTGGAATGAACCAATTAACTGGGAAGGAAAAACGTAGGCTTATTTGCTAATTATCTGCTCCACTCAGAGCTGCCACTTCTTCCTTTTAGATGCAAAGCAAAGCTGCCCGCTGGGCGGACAAGTTGTTTGGTTTTTCCAGACGTTCTGCTTCCTCTGACTGTGAGAGACACGAGTGGGTAACTCTGCCTCAGTTTGGGGTTTGATGTTAGGAGTCCATTTAATTCTCACAACAAAGCTATGACCTTGAACTTAGCGGTTAAGTAAAAGAAGTAGTATTTTGGCCTCCGTGTGCCACTGTTTGATTTCTCAGTATCTTTTGAAATGTCAGTGGTAAAGAAAGACGCTGATTTGGAGGGGAAGAGAGATTTTCCCTTAGAAACAGATTTTACCCCTTATTGTCCCCTCTCGCCCTACAAGGAACAACTTTTTCTGTAGTAAGCTGACGGATGAAGGAGTTTTGTCAATTAAAACAACAACAAAAATGTGTGTGGATTACAGATATCTGTGGAGATTTGTTTTATAAACCTTTTCTCCCCACAATAAGTAAAAGTGGCTGTATCGTTCTGAAAACAGGTGTGTACATTTACATTAAATAAATTATTCATTTGCTAATATTGTGGGATTGTTTTGTGGCGCATGAGAATAAAATAAAGCTGAAATAATCTCTATTCCTTGCATTATGCATTATAACATTAGAAAATAGTTTTTTTTTTTTTCTTTCTGGAAATACTCAACAAACAGGCTCTCTTTTCAGTCCCTGAGGTACCATAGTAAGTAACAGAACAAAATCCAATAAAAAACTTGGAATTTATTTTTGTTCTTTGTCATCACCTTTCATTAACGGTATGGAGGTTTCAATTTCTAAGCACATGCAGTATGGTTCGGCTGGATTGAATGTTATTATTTTGATTCTCTTTGCTAAGCTCCAAATATTCTACTTTCCCTTTTCCTTCATTCTGGGAAATTTTGTACATTCACTCATAGTCATAGTTTTTTCCCAGAGCTTGAAAACACCCCTATGTAGTCTTTGGCACTTTGCCCATGTACACATATCTCCATGGAGCCTCTCCTGCTCTGCCGTTCTAAACTCACTTAATTATTCCTTTCTAAACACCATTGTGTACTTACTGCCTATACCACTCAGTTCTTTTGTTATTTAATATTTTGTTATTTTTATGCCCAATGTGCATAGAGAACCTATCTAAAGTTAATTGCAGGCTCCTTAAGATAAGGACCAATTTTAATACTTTGCACATCACTCAAAGCATTGGGTTTTGTAACACGTAGGCAACTCAAACACTTTTAAATGTATCTAACTTTCCTAAGTGGAAGAAACCCTGTTCAAGGAAGATAAAGACCACTTTTGGAGCTTCTACTGAAGGTACAAAAAAACTTATGTGCTTATTTTCTAAAATCTATAACATACATATGACTGAAATTTTACCTACAATTTTAACAACTAATACTTCAGAAATGAGAATAATTTTAGGTATATTTTTCATGTATCTGAAATTAATAAGCCCTGTTTAGAGCCACAACTATCTTTTTCTTTCATTTGTAAGATCAAAATTATTATCATATAATAAAATGCATCCATTTAAGAGTACAGGTCAATGAATGGTACAGGTTTTGAATTATAACCCATATGACTATCACTACATTCAAAATCTAGAACTTTTACTCAAAAGCCCTTTGGAGCACAAAAGGTTTGTGTATGTGTGTTCCTGTGTGCATTTATTTACTTTTAAATTACAGTAATGTGCCATAAAAGAAACATTTGTTGGTGTATAGCTTATTTATTGAGACATTTAAACATTACATCATTTTTCACGTGAAAACTCTGAAGTTTAGAGTGATTTTTCTAAAGGGCACATATGGAGTTAGTGTAACAGGAAGTAGCCAGACCTTAATGAAGCATTGCTTTTAAAGGGTGAACATCATAAGATTTTAAGTGGATAAAGGAGAAACTCATCAACCTATATGGCAAGGAAGTCTTAGTTGCCTGTTCAACTTCATTTACCCGCTTTCTTCCTGTCAAAAGACAGGGCAAGGGGTGGAAGGGGAATCAGAGCTATACTGAATCCAATAGCATATGGGCTTATGACAAGCCAAATGATCAGGCAATTCTCTTTAATTCTTCTCACAAAAATTGAATTAGTTTAGTGATAATAAGAAGTCAGGCCCAAGAAATAGTAAATTCTCACTTTTCATTATGTTTGCCATGTCACTCCACTTGCCGATTTGCTTTAGCTTAATGAACTATGTTTCAAGCACTGGATACATCGATGCTAATGTTTAGGCCTTCGTGGATATCTTCTGGTCGTTGGTGGAGACAAAACGTTCAGTTTCTCATCCTGTGATGTGCAGAGAGAAACAAAGAGGCCATTGGGGCACCTGAGTGGCTCAGTCGGTTGAGCGTCTGACCTCGGCTCAGATCATGACTTCCCAGTCCATGAGTTTGGAGCTCAGAGCCTGCAGCCTGCTTCAGATTCTGTGTTTCCCTCTTTCTCTGCCCCTCTCCTACTCGTCCCATGTCTCTGTCTCTGTCTCTCTCTCAAAAATAAAAAAACATTAAGAAATTAAAAAAAAAATGAATAGGCCATGGAACAGATTTGCCACGCACTGCTGCCACTCTGCATTATTAAACATGCACTCGGCCTCTTGGCTTTCTTGGGTGTTCATTTTCAGGGACAGGGCCCTCTTTTACTTTTTTTTTGTGTGCTGTTAATCAATAAACGGCAAATAAAACTGCTGAAACTTGCCTTCTCCCTCAGAACACTCCTTTATTTGGATGCTTCAGATTCAGAGGTAACAGTCTTCAATAAGTACTATTTTGACTTTTGAAAAAGGAACTGTAGTTCTGTTCCTGAAAATAAAGTAAGTCGCCATTTTAAAGTAGGTCTATGAACAAAACATGTGCTGCAAAAACTTCCTAGCGATTGCTTTTTAAAGAATGCCTCAGGAGGGCCAGGACTGGGGGAAGATGAAGTGGAGGATATTGGGGAATAGACTCAGGCCTGCCTCTATTCAAAATTACCAAGCATATGCAGACAGTGTATACTTTCTCGGCCTGTGTTTACTTTATACATTTAAATCTCTTTAGTGCCCACAAATTACCCTACTCCCCTCAAAATCTCAGGAAAAGATCTTAGAAACAATCTCACATTAAGGTTTAAAGGACTGACCCAACTTTCAGTGTTAGCCGTAACGGTGTCTCTGAACTTGAATAGATGGATAAAACTTCAAGCTAAGTGAATGATGCTTCGGTGGTAGAATAAGAGCTATGTTTTTAATCTTTATTTGGCAGAATTAAAAGATTGCCTAAGATCATATATGTCTGACTTTGTGTAAAATTGTACTAGATTTGAATCATTGCTTTCCCTTACAGCTCTTTCTAATAAAATCTGCCTCACTCACTAAAGAAACTGTTGCATGATCCCACTCCACTGCCTGTAATCACAGCCAATGGGACCCTGAGACGGAACTGTTCTAAGATCTCATTTATTCACTTGGCAGAAGCAGTGGATTGGGTACCTGGCATACTAGAGAAAGTTGGGCCAAGCAGATTCCTCTCGGGGGAAGAACCTTCATTTCTTCTCTCACTTTCCTGGCAATACTGAGTCATGTTCTCGAGAGGTCGGATGTTGGGGCAGATGGAGTTTGTTATTCATTGTTCTCACTCTTATTTTTAAGTCATTGATTTCTTTTGCTGAGATTTGTTCCCATGGCAACAACACAGGCCACTTGGGTTAAGAAGCTCAGAAAGAGCAATGAAACTTGAAGGAATTCATTTTGTTTTTGTCTCCACTTGCTATCATTTCCAAATGCTACCAACTGCCTCATAGGTCACATCATCTTTGAGTCCCCAGGATATCTCTGATGAACTTTAAGATTGTTTTTACTTTCTTCCTCATTAAAAAGGGGCACTTTGTTTTTCCTGACATGGACAAAACTTTTATGGAAGCTTTTTTTTTTTTCACATACTTCAAAAATAATACTCTGTTATAAAATCCACAAGGAAGAGCAAGGACAAAAAATGGCCTCATTATGTAAGACCTTTGCATGGCCATTTCCCCAGCTTTCCCTCTATCCAGCCCTATCCAGTGCCCTGGTCTTTCTCTCTCTCTCTAGCCATATGCACTCATGCTAATTTTTCTCACCTCAAATGTTACTTCCTCAGAGAAGCCTCCTCTGGCCACTCACACTGAATTAGGTCCCACTGCTTTTTAAAACTTCTGTCATAATGGGATAATTACATATTTTTGTGATTATTTAAATAATAATTTTTGTGTGTCCCAACAAGACTCTGAGCTTCCAAAGATAAGGTACTTGGCTTTTTGGTTTATCTTTGAAATTCTAGCATCTAGCATGATAATTGACAGTGACTAGACTTGATAAACATTCATTTATTGAATGGATGGAAAAATATTTAATTTCTTCTTTCATAAGGCTAGAATCAAGTTGATACTTTATTTGGATATATTTGTCAGCTCGGGCTGTCATACCAAAGTGCCATAGACTGGGTGGCTTAAACAACAAAAATTTCACATAGTTTTGGAGATTGAGAAGTCCATGATCAGGGTGCCAACCAATTACTTGGTGGCTTGCAGATGGCCGCTTTCTTCTTGGTGTTCTCACATAGCAGAAGTGGGGTTGGGGAAAGAGAGAGAAAGAGGTCTTCTTTTAATAAAGGCACCAACACCATTGGATTAGTACCCCACTTTTAAGACCTCATTTAGCCTTTCTCACCTCCTCACAGACCCTATCTCTGACTACAGTCACATTGGGAGTTAGCACTTCAAAATATGAATTTGTTGGGGTGGGGGACACAATATTGTCCATCCTCCTGGGTTAAGCTTACTTGACCTGAAATTGTTCTTCTAGCAGATGTTAACTTATTACTTTGAAACTTTTTTGTTTTTCTCTTTTGTAAGCAAACCATTAGGCTTCTGCAAGAGAGCATTTTCCTTCCTGTTAGACTCTACAGTTTCTGTTTCTCCCTGTCTCTGTCTCACTCTCTTCCTCCGTCTCTGTTGCTATTTGGCTTTCAGGAAAACAAATTTTTCAAAATTATTATTTTCTCTGAATTGAAAATTCTGGTGCTGGATGCCAACACCGAAGTGTATTAATAATATAAGCAAGACTCAGAAATCATTATTGATGCATTAATATAGTAAACATATTTCTAGTTAAACCTTCAGTGTTTGCCACTTAATATTGCTGGCCTTTGATGTTCTTTTTTTTCTCCTATATGACTTCTTTTTCCTCTAGTTCATATCCGTGAATAAAAGTGAGCCATGGTTCTTGATAGTCTGCCTTCGCACAAAGTCTCATATTTGTCTGCAAGGACTCTATTTAATTTTTAAAATCACTTTTATTACTCTGTACAAGGGAGTCATCTGGAACTGACATTCCATAATAAACTACCCTTGACAAATATTATTTTTTTCTTGTGAAAAGCTCTGTTTCCTGTTTTTCTTCTTCAAATAGCCATTGGCAGTTCTCTGATTGAGAATGCAGGGCTACCAGAGGAGCAGCGCTTGCCAAGTGAGTTTTTTTTTTAATTCCTCCTGCTTTTATGTTATATTTAATCAAAAGTGCACCATTTTATGTTCTTTTCTTTTCTCCCAATTCACTTTAAATTTCTTTTCTGTAATTGATGTTTCAGTTTGTACTGAACTTGCAAATGAATGCAAAAATCTGTTAAAAGAAACTTTTCATTTATTAACTCACTGCTGCATTGGCCAGACATTTCTGGGGGACTGAGAGAGTTGCATCAGGTGTGAAACAGGTGTGTGAACAGGCTACTTGAATACTGATTTTGAAGGTCCTCAGTGAATACCATTCCACTTGAAGAAGCAGTTTCAGGCTAACTTCACGCATTAATGAGGCGGTCCTATTGTCTAGACTTGTGACACAAGAAATAAGCCTTCTTGCTTGCCGTCTTACCTTATTTCAATTTCATGCCAGTCTGGACTTTAAGTGTCCCTTTTCAATGGAGGGGTTTTACATCTTTCTGATCCATTTAGAGTAGAGCCAGGGGCATTTATGACAAAGGTGACCAGGTAAATGGCAATAATGTAAAACAGTAAAATCCCATCACCTGGCTGTGCTGATTTATTCCGTGCCCATGTGGATCCATTTATTACTTAGACAGCATCAAGGACCAATTCATCTATTAAAGTATTAGCACTACACTGTATTTTTTTTTACCTAAATGTATTAAATACCCATTTATGTTCCAGAAGATGATGGAAAAGTGAAGTTGAATTGATCATTGTTTCTACTGGAAAGAATATAGATAATAGATGAATAACAAGAGAGAGAATGATTATAAGCATAGGGAGTCAGAGGAATGAGTGGTGGTTGTCGTTTCATTTGTGGAAATAGAAGAAGGCTTTCCAGCATGGAGGCATTTGTACTGCCATCTGAGGGATGAATGAGAATTGAGCAGATGGAAAAGATAGAGGTAAGTATTCTGAGAAGAGCCATGGCCCATATGAAAGAAATAACATAGCCATTTGCTCCCTAAATAGGTTGGAAAGGCAGGACTGGAAAAGAGAACAGAAAATATTGGATGTCACTTAGATTTTAGACATTCTGAAGATCTTGGGGGATCTGAGATAGGGTAGGAGAAATAGAAGGAGACAGTAGAAAGTCATGTTGTATAGTAGAGTTATAGACTTTGCAACTTAGTAGGAGACAAGGAACAAGCAGTCACATTTGAGTCTGTAGATTTTATCCCCGGTAATTGAGAGAATGATGTTCTTACGAAGAGGAGCTATGAGGTTCGGAGAAAAGTATTTCGGAGAAGGAAATATTTGATTTCAGAAATGAAAGATGTTTCTGTAAAATCCCCCCAAGCCAATTGTTTAAAAGAGTATATAACCTTCTGGGTTTAGACTTTAATACTGGATTTTAATCTAGATATAATTCGCAGAACTTCATATCTGAGAGAAATTTATAAGATCGCCTCTGTGCCAGCTGATATTCTTTGTTGCCTACTACTATTTTGTTAAATTGGGTTACATGATAACTTACCATCTGCATTTCTTTTGTTTTCATTTAATGTACAAGAAGGAAAAGAGCTATGTAGAGAAAACCCCCAAATAGGCCATGTACAAGAAAAGAGAAGTTTGATAAAACAAAAACAAAAGACAAATTGAGGGAGTAAATTGGAATCTGGGTGAGATAGCAGGTGATGGTGATTGAAAACACTGATATTCAAATTGGATTCATCTGATGGTTGTGGGCTCTGAGATTGAAGAATCAGATGCCCGTTCTAACTGGTGTCAGAGCTCTATGTTTTTGAAGATTCTGACAACAGTCTACAGTGGTATGAGAGCTTTCCACATATATGTGGAAGCTACACTGGAAAAGGCCGGTCCTTGAGTGTGGGATTAAATAGAAGAGTGGTTGCATGGAAGAATCTCCAGGTATGTCTTTATAAGGTATAAAAGGAGTGTTTGTGTGTGTGTGTGTGTGTGTGTGTGTGTAGGTGTGTAGGTGTGTAGGTGTGTAGGTGTAGGGGGGGGCGTTTAACAAATTATTTTGTTTAAGAGAAGAGAAAATACTTTGTTCTAATTTCTCCCCAAGTGTTCTTTAGCTTTTGACCTAAACCCAAGTGAGATTCTCTTTCTTTTTAAACACAAAGACTTTAAAGAGTACTCGAGTTCTTTTCAGCAAGATTTTTTTTATAACTCTCAAATTCAATTGCCTTTGAGAAAGTGATCACAATAGAGAATCAAGTAACCTTTTTCATTTGCTCATATAATCTGATTGATGGATTAGATGTTTATGGTATTATGAAGGTATAAAAGCTGTAGGCTCTCTTAGGAATTTGTTGATCTCTTATTTTCTTTACATTCTGAAGTTCAAATGAAACATATCAGCAGTATCTAAGCTCATGTACTCCCATCCAGGTCTATTTAAAATCTCCATGCTTATTTTTAGTTCTACAGCAAGTGCCTAGATACCAAATGGAAACAGATAATGGGAAGGTGTTGTTTGATAAGCCGCCTTTTTTCTTTCTTACATCTATTAAGTAGAGTAAACCTTGATTTTCTTTGGAAATAGAAGCAAAGCTAAGTAGACTAGATTGAAAAATTCAGATCACTTCTCAGAAGAGAGCCTAGGTGCCTAGGGATTTAAATCACAGGCAAGCAAATAGGAATAATAGGTTAGAAATATGAGCCAGGAGACTAGTTAATGATAAATTATGAGAAAGTCAGGGAAGGACTGTGTGCAAAAAAGGAGCTTGGCAGTACAGTGGTAGCTGCCTAGGCTAGGAGCTTCCTACATATTTTATGTCAGAGGAAGTATACATTGTTCAGAATGGGGGACTGTAATTTGAAGGCAGTGAAATGAGGAAGAAGAGAAGCAGAAGCAAACTGATTGCTGCTAATGGAATATAACCCTTTTAATTTTTTAAATAAAAATTGTATATAATTTGTAAATGTTTGTTTTTTAGAAAGAGAGAGTGCGTGTGCATGAGTGGTGGAAGGGCAGAGAGAGTAGGAGAGAATCCGAAGCAGGCTTCAAGGTTTTAGCACAGAGCAAAACATGGGGCTTGACCCCACAAACTGTGAAATCATGATCTGAAGTCGGATGCTTAACCGACTGAGCCACCCAGTCGGTGCCCCCCAAACTGTGTATTTTTAAGATGTATAACATGATCTGATATACATAATGAGAGGATTAGTACAGTCAAGCTACTTAACAAATCTTTTCCTTTTGACTAGATAATATATTTATTTTTAATTTATTTTATTTTAATTCCAGTGTAGTTAATATGCAGTGTTATATTAGTTTCAGGTGTACAATATAGTGTTTCAACAGTTCTTTTTTTTACTTTTTTTAATGTTTTTTTTTTTGAGAGTGAGAGAGACAGAGCACAAGTGGGGAAGGGGCAGAGAGAGAGGGAGATACAGAAACTGAAGAAGGCTTCAGGCTTTGAGCTGTCAGCACAGAACCCAATGCGGGGCTTGAACCCACAAACTGAGAGATGATGGCCTGAGCTGAAGTCAGATGCTTAACTGACTGAGCCACTCAGGTACCCGTGATTCAACACTTCTTTACATTACTCACTGTTCATCAGGATAAGTATAGTCTTACTCCCATCCCCTATTTAACCCATTCCCTCCATCTACCTTCCCTTTGGTAGCCATCAGTATATTCTCTATAGTTAAAAGTATGTTTCTTGGTTTGTCTCTTTTTTCCTCCTGTGTTTGTTTTGTTTCTTAATTCCACATATGAGTGAAATCATATGGTATTTGTCTTACTCTGACTTATTTCACTTAGCATTATACTCTCTGGATCCATCAATGTTGTAGCAAATGGCAAGATTTCATTCTTTTTAATGGCTGAAGAATATTCCATCACACACACACACACACACACACACACACACACCACATCTTTATCCATTCATCTATAGATGGGGACTTGGGCTAAACATATATTCTTACATAGTTGTCATTCTGTGTGTGCGTGTGTATGTGTGTGCGTGTGTGCATGTGTGAGATAGAAAGAGATAAGAACACCTGAAATCAACTCTCTTAGCATCCACTATTCCATACAGTATTATTAACTGTAGTCATCATGTTATACATTAAATGTGTAGACTTACTTATCCCACATAATGGCAATTTAGCACCCATTGCATCTCTTTCTTTCCTCTATCCCTTCCACCCTTGTAACCACCTTTCTACTTTCTGCTTTCATATGTTTAAATTTTTTAGATTCTGCATATAAATGAGACCATGAATTTTTTTCTTTCCGTTTCTGGCTTATTTCACTTAGCATGATGTCTTCCATGTTAATCTGCATTGTTGCAAATGATGGCATTTCCTATCGTGTATCTATTGTGTATATATCAATCAGTCATCTATCTATCATCTAATCTATCTATCTATCATCACGATATCTTTATCCACTAATCTGTTGATGAACACTTAGGGCATTTGCATATCTTGGCTATTGTGACTATTGCTTCAATGAACATGGGAGTATAGCTACCTCTTCAAGATACCTCTTTCATTTCCTTTGAGTGTATACCCAAAAGAGAGATTGTTGGGATAGTTCTATTTTCAGTTTTTTGAGGAAACTCCATACTGTTTTTCATAATGGCTGTACCAGTTTACATTCTCCCCAATAGTACACAAGGGTTCCTTTTCTTAACATACGTGACAACACTTATCTTTTATTTCTTTTTTTTTATAATAGTCATCCTAACAGATATGAGGTGATATTGTGGTTTTGATTTGTATTTCCATGATGATTAGTGATGTTGAACATCTTTTCATTTACCTGTTGGCTATTTGTATGTCTTCTTTGGAAAATGGCTACTCAAGTCCTTTGCTCAGTATTTAATTGGGTTTTTTGATATAACACTTTTTATGTATTGTTATATCTATTGAGATAAATTTTTATCTGTGATAAAATGATCAAAGTGTAATATCATGTAAAACATTGTAACTCATACTATAGCTAACTGACCAACTTGAATTTTTATAATTACTCAAATTTGGCAATACTGCTTTAGCATGATCTCTTGAGCAATTAGCTTACCCATAAAACCATAGAAACAGAGCTCCTCATCTGCTCATTCTAGGCAACTAGGGAGACATACTCACCACAAGATAAGTGATTCTGGTTTTTCATGTAAATGTCTCAACAAAAGTGATTTTTTCCCCCTCATCTAAACCACTCAACTTTTGATTATCCTAACTGGTCCCTGACATCAGCTGATGTTGCTGATGGTGATAGCAGCCAATTCCAGAATTTCTCTTCTGCCTGTGATCCAACAAACAGCTGACCTCACAACTCCATTACTTGAGCAAATCAGTGGGCAAAACAGTAATAACATGCTTGAAGTAAACAGTAAACACTTGGCCCAGGGAGTCGAAGATAGGGGAATACTTCCTTCCACATGTTACCTCATGAAAGCAACACCTTTCTTGAGACTACCTCAAAGTTCAGAAGTCAGACCTTTGACTATAGCCTGGAATGGTAGAAAGGGAGAAGACAAGGGGAAGGACTGGCAATTTCATGACAAAAAAATTTGGGGAGCTCAAAAGAGATACTATTTTGAGGAGACGGACTGGTTAATCACTAACACTGGAATTAAATTTCTTAGCAGTTGCCTCATGATAATTAGCCTCTTATTATACTGTAGGAAGGTCTGCTATTCTGTTGTGTGCTACAAAGCCTGTCTAGGTAGAGCACTTAGGGTTCTGGCCATGAACCAAACCTCTGTTCATGGATAAGGGAGAAAATCTCTTAGAACATCAACCTCAGGGTGAAGAGAAAGATAATCCTTTCCTCAAATCATATGCTAGAGCTTCTAAGAATAAGAATAAGCCGCAAAGCCTCAAGGGATGAGAAGTATAAACAACTTTTAAACTTGGTTCAGACAACTTTAAGAGATAAAGATTATATTTTTTCTATTGCACAATAAAGTAGGAGGTTCTTTCCACTTAACAGAAGTGGGTTTTGGCTTTATGGATGGAATTTTTATCTTCTCCTACTGCTATTCAGGGTACTGAACGATTCAAAGCAACTTAGTGGTGTAAAGATCTTTTGACTGCATCCTTGAACTCTGCTTGATTTGAGCTTGATGGTATCATATGCCTTTCTCCTGTGGAAACTGCCAGCTCTCCCCCACACTGATTCTGCTTGCATAGTTAACAGTTTCTTAAGCTGACTCCATCTTTCAGACTATTTCCATGTTCTCCTTTCTATCTATAGTAATTATAGATAGGGAAACATTGTTAGAAGTGGGGGGAGGCAGTATTAGTAGTGGAGTAAACTTTCTTAAACCTAATCAGAATGCCTACTAGTTTAGATGGTATCAATGAGACTAAAGATCTCAAGTGAAAGAAGTCTGAATATTTCTAAATTAGAGATAATTTAATTATGAGGAAAATTTCACATTAATTCATACTAATTGTCATATTATTAGGAAAATTTCACAAACTTCTGAATATACTGAATATATTGTGGATTTGGTGATACCGCTTTTGTATATCTAAACTTCCTCACTTATCTATGAAATATTAAAAATCAATTGAACTCTCCCTGAGGGATGGAATTCACCCACAGCATGCTTCAAAATTCTTCTGTAAAACTCTGGAAGAGGTTTTAATATAGAAGTCAAATTCATAAAAATAAAAATTTATTATTTAGCCATTACCCATTTTAGCATCTTGCATATTGATTTCTCATATAAAAGAATTGAATACTTCCATCCTAACAGTCTGAAAATACTAAAGCTGTTTTTCACATCTAGCAATTACTCAGAATGCATTTTTCGCACAACTAGCAATTGTATCAAGATGCATGAGCAAATCCAAATGCCAAAATGTCAGGAGAGCAGGTGAGACCACCTATGCTAACAAAATCTAGACATTTTTATTTTCAAGGAACTGCATTTCTTTCTCTTTTAGGAACAATTATTAAAACTAGGAGCACAATCGACAAAGGAGTTTGGCTAATTCCCATAATGTCACTGCTGCTCACTCAGTGATCTGTCTCTTCTTATTAAAGCTATAGAGACAGGCCTCGTTAGTGCCTTTTTGTACTATGAACTGGTCCCATTGTGGTTCAGGATGAGAAAGTAAAAGGGTGAAAACAATTTATTGAACTAGTCTGCAAGTGACTCCTTGGGGATTCACCCCTGACCTTTTCCAGGGCAGTATTTCCATAAATAAATTGGGGCTTTGTTTCCTCCAAGAAGATAGCTAATTCAAAGTTAAAAGACATTTGAATGCCAGAATCACTTGACTGTTCTTGAGCTATAATGATTTAGATTGAATGTCATTGTGCACTCAAGCTTTCCAGGTAATTGAGCAACTATGGGCTTTATCTGATGATATAGTTATGGCTCTTTAAATATCAATGACCCTGGTTTTGGAGTATAAACTAATAGTTGGCAAATATGTAGTCATTATGAATAAGAGACACAACACTACAAAAATTTGTCATTTTTAAATTAATGACTTTCAACATTATTAACTTTGAATAAATTATGTCTTTTTAGAAAATTATAATTATGTAATTAGGAATCTTAGATTTCCCTTGGAGAGCAAAGTACTTTGTTGAAACTGTAGGCTTTTATATATTTTCTTTGTTGGTGAGAAGAGTAGCTATTTTAAAAATAACTTCTTTATTCAGTGAGATTTCTATCTGAGGTTTTCTGCTAATCATGGCTCATCCCCTCATAATCTCTATATTTCCTTATCTTCATCTTTTCATTATTGGTATTATTAAGGAATGGGTTGTCCTCAATAAGGTATGTATTTTTAGTTTTTCTTTTGTTTTGTTTAATTGTGGGTGGGAATTTGTTTAACTCATTAATTCACAACTTACCTTTCAGACTTAACTAGCGGATCCTACACTGGTGCAATGGCTGTTCAGTAAATACAGCACTTTTTTGATCATGAACTAATAAGCACAAAGAAAAGGGAAGGAAATTGATGTTGCATGGCTTCAGCTCTGTGTAAGGCAGCAAGGTGGGGATTTTGACTACCTACCACCCCCACTACCAAGATGATGAGATAGAGTATGTACACCACACTCAGTAGTTCAAAAGCATTATATCTTTTAATGTTCTTTGGAATAGGCATTAAAATCCCCTCTTTGCAAGTGAGAAACTTAACGAAGAATAGCAGGGTAGCAATTTGAATAGAACCTGAATTTCTCCAAATGTGTTTTGCAGAGCAGAATCGAACAAACATACCTGTTGAATGAATGCATAAAATCAGTAAAACTCACTTTTACTCAAATCCAACTAATATTTATCGTGCACTTACTTTTTGCTTATTGTTTTCACATATAAGAATTCATTTGATCCTATCCTCATAATACTTTATGCTATTGGTTAAATTATTCTCATTTTACCTGTAAGAAAATGAGACACAGAAAGATTTACCAAGGTAAGGCAGTAATTAAATTAAGGAACAAATGACTTCTATCACTTTCACCCAGTGGTTGCTTGTCCTTTGAATATACAGCTATCCTCGCTTTGATAGGCACACTTTTCCTGAGAGCTTTGAACCATTGCATGTTTTAAAACATGAATTAATTTTGTGGTGCAAATAGGAGGTAGCATTTTTAGTGTGTCTGATAAATTACTTTATTATGAAGTCTGGCTATTAAAGTTTGGACACAGAGGTCTTCTTTAATGCTTCCCTCATTTTAAAAGTCCAGCAGAATATAACATTTATGTAATAACCATTAAAATAGACTTTGTTTTAAAAAGTTGTACAGAATAGGACACAGGCTAGATGGTTAGCTCCCTAGATTACTTTCCTTAGATAATTTTGGTGTGAAATACGTTCACGCCCTCTGGGTAATGGTAGAGTAAAAACTGATATGTTATTTTTGTTTGTTTGTTTGTTTGTTTGGCGTGTGTTGGCTTGTGTTATAAATATTTGAAAGATTTTAATACTCAGTGCTGGTGATGGTGTGGGAAAAGAAACACTGTTTCGCAGTACAACTGAAGATGTAAATTGGTATAGAGCTTCTGCAAGGCAATCTGAAAAATATGTATCAAAATTTAATAGAGTACTGTTCTCATACCCAGCAATTTCACTTGAAATCTATCTTATAAGACAATGGTACATTCATTTAAGATACTTAGCACAATGTTGCTTATAGTTGTGAACACTCTGAAATAGTCTAAATATCTTAAAATCAGACATTTGGCTAAATATGTTATAGTGCATGTATATAATATTTCATTGTGATGGTGTGGTAGATCTATATTAATGATGAAAGGATTTATGACATAGGATTAAATGGAACAAGAAATTACAAAATACTCTATAGTTATTCATCTTTTCAGTATGTATAGCTAGAGGAAAAAAAAAACATAAAAACATCACCACAATGTTCACACTTCTTAGTTCTGGTAGTGGCATAACATTTTTGTCTTAATTTTATTTTTCATACATTTTTTGTATAATGTTTTTCTCAATAAGAATATACAGGTCTGCATTCCCTTTCTCAAAACCAATGTGGCTAAATAGGATTTGGAATTGAGAAATTTTTTAACTTGAGGATGTTTATATGGTATACATAGTTTATATTAGGAAATGCTTTCAATGGGATATGAGAGCCTCTTGTAATCAAGCATATTAATACTTCACAAGAAAATGTATGGATATGCACAGTAAGTGGCACTCATACAGCTTTATTTTTTATTTTCATTTTTATTTTATATTAATTTTTTAAATACAATTTATTGTCAAGTTGGCTAACATACAGTGTATACAGTGTGCTCTTGGTTTTGGGAGTAGATTCCCATGATTCATTGCTTACATACACCACCCAGTGCTCTTCCCAACCAGTGCCCTCCTCAATGCCCATAGCCCATTTTCTTCCTCTCCCGTGCCCCCCCTGCCCACATCAACCCTCAGTTTGTTCTCTGTGTGTAAGAGTCTCTTATGGTTTGTCTTCCTCTCTCTCTTTTTGTAACTATTACTTTCCCCTCCCCTTCCCCCATGGTCTTCTGTTAAGTTTCTTAAGTTCCACATAAGACACTCATACAACTTTAGATCAGTTCAGGTCAGGTGAACTTTCATCACAAAATGAGCTGCAAATCTGGTTTTCAGAGCCTTATTTATTACTTTTTGGAATTTCAGTTAAGAAATTATATACCTGCATTAATTTTTAATCAGAAAACACTAGAAATATATTTGGAAAAATAAACGAAACCTGTCACCCTAAGTTCGAACCATTGAAGTGCCTCCTGTATTAGTGTTGGCATGCCAGTTGAAAGGCAAGTGGATACGTGAAAATGAATTCCTCTTAGGAGCTTTCTTTTTCCTTTTCTCTGTATCTGCAGGATGTAACATGATATAAAAGCTTTTAATTTCTAATGAAATATTACTTGGGGCAAGTTAAATCAGCTTTTGACAGCTGTCTTATATTGGTTTAAAATGGGGGGAGAAAGAGTGTTAATTAAGTATGAGCTATTAAAAAGAAGAAAGTATGAGTGATTTTGGAAAACTGTCTTTTGCAGCTGACATACCAACAAATTGTCTCCTGGGAAGAAAAGAGTCTTGCAGGCTCTTCCCCAGTCTAACTGCGTGCTTTGCTAGGTGGGGGGTTAATAAGCAACATCTGACAGTGGCAAAAGTGCTCTGTCACATATCCTCCCATACATTTCAAGATTGCTAAGCATCTGTTTTTTACTGGGATCATTTTGGTAATCTCCTTTTCAAAACAGACCTAGGTCTATAAACAGAAATCACTTTTTCACACTTAGGGATATAAGTTAGATAGAGTTTTGGAATGATTTTTATGGTGCCAGCTTCACGTTTCAGGATAAACCCGAAGTGGTTACTTGGGCTCAAATTGCCTCTCAGTCTTAGGGAAACAAAGACTAAACAAAATGATTCTCTTTGTTTTATTGCTTGACTACTTGTCTTGAAGATATTTCTTTGCACCAACTTTAACCTTTTGGGTTTTTTTATGGAATAGATGGAAAACACAGAGAAACATATAAAAATATCCACAGTCTTTCTGCTGGGAATTTTTTTGTGTATCCATTTTATCCTTTAGTATTTGTGTGTGTGTGGGGGGGGGCGCGTAGTGTGCGTGTGTGTGTGCGTGTGTGTGTGTGTGTGTATGTGTGTGTGGCTAATAGATAGGTGTATACCTACTTCTCTAAGCACATTGCATATATTAACACATTGACTCTTCGCAACATCCTCATGGAATTGATATTATGATACCTATTTGATAAATGATAAACACATGAAATAGTGGAATCTGCTGTACGTGACTATACACAGAATTTCTTACAAATTGTTTTTACGGTTAAGACTATGGTCTCTTCAGTTTTCTCTATCATTATCTTTTTCAAAACTCCATTTTTATGGCTACACAGTATTCAAGAACATTGATGTACCACAATTTAACAACTCCACAGTTATTATTTAGGGCAGTTATGCTTAAATTTTTATTTCTATAAATTATGTAATAAATAACCATTGTATATTGATATTTCTTTAAGCAGTTGATTGTTGCCTGCTGAAAAATTCCTGGAATTGAAACTCATTGTCCCCCTATGATAAACATGTTTAAGGTGATGGAGCATAGATTTACAGAGTGCATGTTCTGCAGAAGGCCATATGCATTTAAATCCCAGTGGCTCCACTTAATAATTTAGTATGATATAAAAAGTGACTTGAATTTTCCAATGATCAAAATGGATAGACCTCTCAGGAATTTGTGTGGAATTAAGAGAGGCATTGTATCAAAATTAATTAGTAACAGATGAATGTGTAAATAAAATGCAGAATATCTATCCAATGGTACAAGATGGATGAACTTTGAAAACATCATGATAAATAAAAAAAGCTAATCACAGAAGAAGGATTACATGACTCCAATCATATGAAAGTCCAGAATAGGGACAGAGAGTAGATTCACAGTTGCTTAAGAACGGGAAATGGGAACAAGGGATATGAGGGTGTAGCTAAAGGGTACTGGATTTTTTTTAGAGGTGAGGAAATGTTCTAAAATTGATGGTAGTGATGTTTTTCAGATATCTCTAAATATACTAAAAACTAATTGTATGCTTTAGTGGGTGAATTTTACAGAAAGTGAATTATATCTCTATAAAGCTCCTTTTATAACTCAGCTGCATTCAAAGTGGTATCCAAAAGATTAAGTAGGGTTTAAATTTCTTGAAACATAAAAGAAAGTCTTTGACATGCCATCTTTTTTTAGCCTCCAGTGGATTCCATTTAACTTCTGACATACATACATACATACATACATGCAAACGAAATTTGCAAACCTTGCATTTTTATGTTAAACCTACAGTATAAGAGCATCTTTATTTCTCTAGATGGATGTCATACCTCTTCTGCTGGTATGAAGAGAAAAGCAAAACTCATCTCAAGGATTGTTATAATAATTTGAATGGAGTCTCAGCGCATTTCAGTGACTTTTATAGAGGGTTTAATACTGACTGTTTAGTTTCATTTGGCATTTTATCAGATGCTTGTAAAGTAAAAAATAATCCATTCCTTTAGCCGAAAGATAAAGATTAAATGCCTTGTCTAAGGTCATTCAGGCAAAAATTGGTTTTCAAATCCTGTGGGTTTGACTTTGGTATCTCTCAGCTCTCAGTCTTTTTTTTTTTTTAATATTAATTTATTTACTTTGAACTAGTGAGAGAGCGAGCAAGCACTTCAGCAGGGGAAGGGGCAGAGAGAGAGGAGAGCGAGAATCCCAAGCAGGCTCCACCGTGAGGTGGGACTCAGTCTCACAAACTGTGAGGTTGTGACCTCAGCTGAAATCAAGAGTTGGGTGCTTAATGGACTGAGCCACCCAGGTGTCCCCCCGTTTTTTTACTATAAAACTTCCTACTTATCAACAATCGCATGTATTTATTTCATTAAATCCAATAGAAAAGTATATTTTTTTTAACCTGTTGCTGACTCTCAAATTCAAGCTGAACAAGGGTACTTACGAATTAAAAATATTCAGAAAACAACCTGCAATGTAATTTTTGTTGCTTCGACTATAACTATGTATTTTCTGACAGGATTTGGTGACCATTCTTCCTGGAGAAATCCTAACATATTCTAACATTCCAGTTATTTATAGTTAATGGGCAGTAAGTTCCTGGATGGAAGCTTGGCTATCTGTTTACAAATAGCACTTGGACTTTATGTTGCAAGTTTGTACCTTTTGCAGGTGGTCTAAAGGTTACAATGAAACAGAGCAACCAGGCATTTTAAAACTCAGTTCTCCTTCTTACTGGTTTTCCTTTAGACACTTGGGAGGAAAAATCTCAGCATTATTATGTGAGATGTAAACAAGATCAGATTCTGATGTTAGGCTGGAAACAAACAATACAGATTTAACTTCCCCCACCTCCACCCCCTCCTCAAACAAGTCATGTTAATTCTCTAGGGTAACAGAGATCTAGTCACTGGAATATACTGAACTACTCATGAAATCTTCAGTTTTCTTCTCCATTCTGGCTTCATGATGTTAAACATCTTAATTTCTGGAACATTATGGGTGATAAAATTATATTGATTATTTATCCCCAGTGTTTTGTTATTAATTGGAGATAACATGAAGAAAATGTAACACCATTAATTTAAAGAGTCCCTCATTTCAATGATGTAGCGAATCATCTGAGTTTGTTGTTCTCCTAATAAAAGGTGGAAGAAATGGCCATTTACTTTGATAACATCATTTAGTTTTTAAAGTGTTCTTAAGATGTAATTTATATACCATAGAACTCACCCATTAAAACTGTGAAACTCAATTTTTTTTAATATATTCATGAAGTCGTATGATCATCACTAAAATCAATTTTAGGACATTTTTACCACCTCAAAAGAAACCTCAGATCAATTAGCAGTCACTTCCTATTTCCTCTTAAGCACTCCAGGCCTAGACAACCACTAATCTACTATCTATCTCTAGACAATTGCCTATTCTGGACCTTTCATCTATATGGAATCATATAATATATGATTATTTGTGACTGATTTCTTTAACTTAGTATAATATTTCATAAGTTTTTACATATTTCATCCCTTTTTATGGCTGAATAATATTCCATTTTATGGATATACCACATTAGTTGATGGATAGTTGGACTGTTTTCACTTATTTGGCTATTCTGAGTAATGTTGCTTGAACATGTATGTGTAAGATTTTATGTAGGTAAGTGTCTTTATTTCTTTTGAGTATACATGCAGGAATGAAACTGTTGAGTTCTCTAGTAACTCTGTTTTACATTTAAAGAAACTATCCAACTGTTTCCAAAGCAGCTGTACCAGCAGCATAATGAGGTTTCCAATTTTTCCATATCCTTGCTAACATTTATGATCTGTTTTTGATCATAGTCCTTTATTGGGCATAATTACTAGTATCTTGCTCTTTTTTATATTTCTATAATCTCCAAATTTTCAAAAATAGTATTTTTTTAGTATAAAGGAAATGTTAATAGGTGGTTTTTCATTGGTGTTCTGAGCCAACTGCTTTTGCATAGTGTTTTATTTAGATTCAACATGTTTAGATTGCTTTGGTCGTGTGAAGATATATGGCTAATCAACTGGAATTCATAATCTCTGGTATATGTTTTAGAGTCTTTTCAGGGACTAGTTTCCTCATCCTAGAGGCATCTTTCCTCTCTGGTCTGGTGGCAAGTTTGATATAAAGTTAGTAAAGTATTAACTCTCCCAGGAGAAAGTCATACTATCAGTTTATAGAATAAGCCAGCTAGAGGACCTTTACAGACCACATTTTTTTCTTATTTTTGAGTCTAAATGCTATACAAAAATATATGCCTTAGGGGTGCCTGGGTGGCTTAGTTGGTTAAGTGTCTGACTTCGGCTCAGGTCATGATCTCATGGTTCATGAGTTGGAGCCCCGCGTCGGCTTCTATGCTGACAGCTCAGAGCCTGGAGCCTGTTCAGATTCTGTGTCTCCCTCTCTCTCTGCTCCTCCCCCGCTCGTGCTTTGTCTCTCTCTGTCAAAATTAAACATTAAAACAAACTTTAAATATAGGCCTTAATCCTGAGATATGGCTACTCTTTGACTTAAATGGATTGGTTGGTTCTTTTATTATATATTTCTATTTGCATATTTCTAGGTTACGTAATTTTATTCTGAAAACTATAGAATCTATATGTTAGTAGAGTTTTAAATTGATTTTATTTCTTGCATTTTATATTATCAGTGTTATACTTTTTGTCTTTATTATTTTTTATTTTTTCGTAGAGAGCATGAGCAGGAGAGGGGAAAAGGGAGAGAGGGACAAGGGATCTGAAGCGTGCTCCACGCTAACAGCAGAGAGCCCAATGTGGGGCTCAAACTCATGAACTGCAAGATCATGACCTGAGCTGAAGTTGAACACTCTGCTGACTGAGCCACCAGGGAGCCCCAGTGTCATTATCTATAAATTGATGAATGCTCCTGGACATGTAGGAACATGTAGGAATGTTCCAAGTGGCTGTTTATTAGTTTTCTGTAAACATTCTAATTTTTTTGAAGATAATCATTTTTGAGAGAGTGTGAGCAGGGGAGGGGCAGAGAGAGAGAGGTAGACACAGAATCCAAAGCAGGCTCCAGGCTCTGAGCTGTCAGCACAGAGCCCCATGTGGGGCTCAAACTCACGAACCATGAAATCATGACCTGAGCCGAAGTCGGAAGCTCAACTGACCGAGCCCCCCGGGCGCCACAATTATAAATATTCTAAATAGCTCTAATGAAGGCAGATTCCACTCATTAAACACAATTGGTATACAATATAATGAATCAATTATATACTTTTAAAATTTGTCATGTGATCTGTTTTAGGCCCGTATGTTTTCAAGGTCAGGCAGAAGTGGCTGAGAGATGTTTCATTTCATTTTATTGGTCTTACTGGAATGTCATGGTAATATATTTCAGATAAAATTGTGGAGTTTGCCAGCTTTCATCTAAGAAGGACTTGCTTCTCTAGAATCTTTTTTTTTTTTCTGTCCTATAACTGCTACACACCCTGCCGACAAACTTCCTCAGTGTCCTTGGCAACAGAAAGCTGTCTGGGGCTACAGACCAAGCTGGGTTTTAGCATCGCCTTTCTGTGCAAAGTGAGGATAATGCAAGGTTGGGACTCTTATAAAAAGGGTCAGAACAGGGGCTGAAAGCATCATCAACATGCATCAGCTAGAGACTTCCTGTGGTAATGCTTTTTAAGCCAACCTCCCACAGTCCTAGGACTACTCGAAGATGTTTTGGAAGCTCAGTGTGAGAAAGGGCAGTGGATGAAGGTTAAGACTTCACATTCCTGATCTGATCAAAATAGTTTAGTTCTTGAATCTGTGTAATATTGTGAAATATTTCTATATAGGGAAAGTTACATGCCTTAAGATTATTTCAGCATTTAACATATTTGTAAAACATAACTTCAGGCTCACCAAAATAAGCCAACATCTTCCTCTTACATTCAGTTTGCCATGGTTAAGACAGTCAACATAATGCAGTCAATAAGAAAGACATCAATCTGACAAAACAGTAAAATACAAATAGGTAAGTTTTAATATTTCTATAAGGAAAATAATGAAGCAATAGAAATAAAAAACTTTTTATCTGGAAGATGTGATTATATCCAACTTAGATTTTATTTTATATTTAAAAATATTTTTAAATCTCTGAATTTAAAAAACAGGACAACTTTTATAAAATAGGAGAACTATGATTAGAATAAGACACTGTTCCATACTAGCCACAGAGATTAAGAAGACCAAGGTACTAATCTTGGATCTTCAACAATCACAATCTTGATGAAGTCCAAAAATATCTGTGACTTTGAGACTCTTCACATTAAAAAAAGACCAGACAGAGATAACTGGTCTAATCAATTTGTACATTGCCTTCTAGATCTAAAATTGTGAAAACTGTCATTCGGAAATCATCTGGCTTCATCCGGCTATGTTTAGATTCAGTTGCATTGAATATTTGTTTCTTCTCACCAACAGCACTAAAAATGAGGGAATTATAAACCCTCTGTAAAGCAGGCAAGGTGTGAGCCCCCAGCTCTAGTTTGTTGTCCCCTTGCTGTAGATTGTTGAACACATAACACAATCCGTGTACACTTTTTATGGATTCAGCACTAACTGTATATTTGATGGCACAAAAGAAATGTAAATTAATAACAAATTTGGATAGAAGTCATATTGCCATGTCAATGAGGAACCATTTGTGAAATAATCGAGTTTCAAATGGCATTCTGTACTATGATATAGACGAAAGAATAGGATAACCTATAAGGTTATTGCAATCAGTAGTGGGAAAGAGGAATAGAAACATACACTGGTCTAACAAACAGCAGATGCCCACTGAGCCTTAGGAGTAAATCATGAAGAAAAATAGGAGGTACTGTTTACGTCTGTTATCCCTATTATAAGCTCTCCTGGAGAGCTGAGGATGATAGAACCAGAGCTTGCAAAAGTCGACCAGAGGTAATCTGCCTCCTATCAAGAAGGTTAAGAAAAGAGAATTCTGTTGGAGAAAAGGAAGCCTGGAAGAATTGAAAAACAAAAAACAAAAACAAAAAAACCTCAATGTTAGTCTTTTTCTTATATATTTCTCTTTCTCTGGAGGCTTATTGTTTTGGCTTCATTAATTTTTCCGTTGCTTGCTTTCTTCCTAAACATGGCTTAGTCTTTCATAACTTTGCAGAATGGCTTGGCTTGCATGCTGCATTTCCTTAAGTAGGAATGATCATTTTAGAAGTAGGAACGCCAACTTTTCCTTATTCATTGAGATTTTTGGCACTATCCTCCACGATACTTTATTTAAAAAAATGTATAAGCTGAAATTAAGGCTGTATCAAGGAAATTTCATATATAGTATGCCTGCTGATGTCCCATACTGCTTATAATAATGATTGGTGAAATTGAGAAAGTGTCTACTGTAGCAATTTAGGAGTTTGTGTTTGGGTAGGGTAATAAACTGGCTTATGCTTCATTACATGACTGACTTCATTATAGCAAAACCATGCACACTGTTTCTGTCAATTAAATCCTCATTTACTTTCTCAGGCACTAATTAAGAAGTCCTCATCACTCAGGTAGAGATAAGTAATAGAAACAATTACTGTCAGATATAGACATATTTAATAAGCTTGGACAACCCACCTGTCTACTTTTGGTGACAACCTTTTACTTTCAGCTTCAGGAGCAGAGGCTCAAGTTTTCCTGCAAGTGAAGGCTGGCATCAGGAGGTAGGAGAGCTGCTGCTTTCTGTCAAACTCTTCTTAGCTAAGCAACTTTGTTGGCCCCACTCCTCTATGTATGGAGAGAACTAAATAGAAACTACTGGAAATGTCATAGGGGAAGGGACGTTTCTTATTTACACGGTATACAGGTTGGCAAAAAAAATCACACTGGATATAGAGCAAATGCATGTACAGTTTGTCAAGGTTTCCTTAGAAATATGTCAAGCAACTAGATTGGAGAGCAAGGTTGTTTGTGAATGTTCCCACATTTTTAACTGAGGGGACTGTATTGTCCATACTTGGTCCACTCTGGGCCCTCAGAATCTTCTTCATATTCATGCAGACCTATGTTTTCTTTCAGGCTAGCCTATTTTTTTATTTTTCCTGACTGGTGGGTGATGTAACTGTTGCTGGTCATCATTAACACTTTCATAATTCTCTTTCCTTCTTCTACAGTCCAATAGGTTGAAAGTGAATAAATTGGGTGGATCCATTGTGAATTAGGACTGAACACCGTATGTAGGTAGAGCATTCATGTCTCGTGATGACTATGTTCCATAATCCTAAGCCATTTCTCTTCACTAAAGACTCTTGACGACCTTAAAACCTACTACTCAACTATAACCAATACTCCACCAAAAAGTAAATCTGGATAGAATAATGCTCTGATTGCCAAGCAATCTGACCCAACTCCGGACTTTGAGTGTACAAAGAAAATTCAATAAGTGAGCTCACCAAGACATATTTTAAACTACTTAACAGATTTTTGTTAAAAAAAGGAATGCCATACTTGGCAATTTCAGCTATAAATAATGTCTTTAAATATACCTATGATTTTTCTCATATATTGTACAAGAGGGGAGGGGCAAGAATTTTTGTTTTAAGAACGGAAACTTCTTACAAATATATGAATGATAGTTTAGATATAACTTTAGGGACAGCCTGAAAGTGAGCAATTCTTAAAACATGGTTGTGGATTTTTGATTACATATAGATACTAAGAAAGGACAATATTGATTGAAAAGTATGCAGGGAAGATTGCTACAATGTGAAACAGTGGACATTTATTCATTTTATATAGAAAAACAAGACAGATGAAGGAATTTTATTTTTTGCTGGACTTTTTTTTTCAATTCACTAGTTTTGTCATAATAAACATCCCTTTTCAGAAAAAAAAAAAACAAAAACAAACCCCCCCCCCAAAAAAAAAACCCAGAAGTCAGAACCAGAGCACTACAGTTAGTTAGATATAGTTTCAAATCCTAGCCCACCGTTTGCCAACAGTGACCACTTCCTGAGAAATATATTTAACTTTTCAGTCCTTGCATCTATAAAATTAAGACAAATTAAGTACTTATTGGGCTGTAGCAAGGAATGTCATGTACCACGTGCTTGGCATTTTTCTGACCATATTATATGTAATCCACTGAAGTTTCACAGAAGTCCTGTGAGGTAGGAGCTAGTATAATTCCTCCTTCTCAGATAAGAAAAATGTAACATTCCCCAATTATAGAATATGTGATGTATGAGATTTGAACCCACGCTTGTTTCCAGCATCTAAGCAATTAGCCCCTATGCTACAATAATGAGTATTCAGTATGGTATCCAGAATGTAGTGAATGGTCCATAATTGTTAGCATTGGATGCTATCACTGGCAAGTCTTTAGAGGCTCATAAATAATACCCTGGTTCATTTCCTGAATTCAGGATCAATTAAAAGGTAGACATAAACATTAGATAGAGATCAGAATACTACTGACAACCTGATTGGAAACCTTGGCTTTAGAACTGCAGCAAAGTACATGTGATAATATCATATTCCTGAATTAATTAATTAATTAATTAATATCATATTCCTGAACTCTATTAAAGTACCCCTGAAAGGGACAGTCTTCTCCCACACAGCGGAGAGGAAAGCAGAGTGCATCTATTCACATAGTCTCTGAAAAAGAGAGGTGCCATAACATGGCTCTTTTTGTCAACTCTCCATTCAGTTAAAACTATCATCTTCTCCTGACAGGTGAGTAAGAGGTGGGAAGCAAGACCTCAGCCATTGTGTATCCACTGGAAATGGAAGGTCAGGATTCCTCCTCAACTGCTGTTTGTACTGTTAACACTGTTACTGCTGTTGTTATCTTCATTATAATTTGTCAACAAGTGGCAGACATACTAAGATTCAAGGGTACCTCTTTTGCTCCTCAGCTCCTGAGCTGAGATCTGCTAAGAAGGAAATGACATTGACCCTGTCTTAAGTATAGACCACCCCCACCCCCAGAGATTTGCTGAGACACTGGCCCAGCTGAAAGAAGAACTGTGCTCCAAGGAATGGCTGCCTTTGGTTGCCTTAAAGAAGGCAGGAGCACTACCTTTATAGGACTGCAGATTCCAGGTGTGGGGAGAGAGGAGTCTTGCCCCACCTAGAAGCAGAGGAAGGAAAAGGGAGTGATAATATTTTTTCTAGATGCCTCACTAAACTCCCATCTTTGAGCTCAGGTAAGATTATATATTTCAGAATGCATTTTTAGAAGACATCTTCTTCATTAACAGAGGAAATGTTCTATTAACACAGCTGTCCTTGGAAATGCCTTAAGCCCAAGTGAGATGTCCTTTCCATAGAGTTGATTCTTATCTATTTCCTCAAAAGGCATTTACACAAAAGTCTGAAGATGAATATATTCATAACTGCCACATTTTGCTCCAAAAATGACATTTTCACAGAAACTCCCACAGGGGCCAGAAAGAGAGAAGCCCAGGAAATTAGCCATAGTAGTGCTAGATGATGCCATTATAATGAGGGTGTGAACCGAGAGGTGATCTGATCCCTGTGTCTATAGTAGTTGAAATAATAAGCCACTTAGCGAGAGAGCATGTCAGTGGTATACTTGAAAGCCTAACTCTGGTAGCTTTACAAACCCCAAATTTAATGTTGCTTTATCTATTGAAAGCCTTGCCCTATAGTTGTCAAAACAATTGGTTATCCTTTAAAACAACTATTTGCAGATGCATTTAGTTAAAGCCATCTGAGATGGAACTAATAGTGCATTAAGCCCCATGGGAAAAAAAAATCATCATGATGCTGCTAATGTGTTGCTTCCAACCGGTAAAAGCAATGGAATTTAGTCTGGTGGGTCCTCAAGGAAAGAATACGGTGTGGATTGTGGACTCTGTGAAGAGCCAGAGGCTAAAAATGTAGTCAACCCACTCTTAGTCCTCATCTCCATCCTTATGAGAAGGCTCAAAGCAGCACAATGGTTTGGCTTGATCCCAGAGAGGTAAAAGCCGCCGAAAGGTTGTATTTACTTATTTGAAACAATAAATCTTATCATGGTACTAAGGACTTGAATTTTCCATTTAGTCCGAGAGCACTAAATAGTTTCCTGATCAGTAACGGCTTTAAATTAAATGAAAAGAGAATAAAAAAAGCACAGGGAGCCATAGTTTTTTTTTTCCCCCTCCATTATACTTTTTATGGATGCATAACAATTATCGTCATTCCTTGTTTAACTCCTGCCCTTCAGGAGGTCCCTGTGTCCTGTGGTAGAGAAGGAATGTGAGGCAGGAGGACTCCCAGCCCTTCTTCACTCCTACTGAAGTCACCCAAGAGCTACAGGACTCTTTGCAAACCATGGGATTCTTCTTCATTGTCAAATACAGAGGCATTGATCTATACTGAGTCTACTTCTTGAGGAAAAAAGAAGAATTATTTAAATATCCTATGAAGTAATTGCGGCCCTTCCTCCTTCCCCCTCCCCCTGCCTCAACTAGAACCTCTTCCCTTTTTCTTTCCAAACATCAATAAAATATATCCCTCTTCTCTTTCTTCTCACATCAATACTCTATCCACACTTTCGAAGCCAAACTATAGCTACCATTTTGCGACGTCCTTCATCTGCCCGTCTTGAATTCATTTCTCTTTCTTTTCTGTTTATGTAGTCCCTGACTGCATCTGCTCATGAACCTGCTATTATTCTGTTTTTATTTGGCTTTCTTTTCCCTCTAGATTTTATTTTCCTTGTTTTAATAATTTATTGCTCATTGTTGCCAGATTTCTTATCCATTTTGGTAAACAATTGGGATTTATAGTGCTCGAGGCTTAATAAATAACAGCATGTCTTTTCTAAACCTTTTTTTTTTTTCAAAACCTTCCTCTACTCCCGTCCCCCTATTAGATATCTTGCAAGTATTTTGAACAAATTGCAGGTAATGCTATAGATATTATCATTTAAAAAAATCTTAATGCTCTTTTGTCCTTATAAGTATAAAAATATTAGAATATTTTATTATTTGTTTTTCCATGGATAAACTCCTTGGGTAACTTTATGCATTCACAGCTGAATTTATCATTTCCAAAAAAGAGAGAGAGAGAGAGAGAGAGAGAGAGAGAGAGAGAGAGATGGTAATTTACTTGAGAGGAAGAATCAACTTCATTTAAAAAGAAAAGTTATATGCCATAATTTTTTCCTTCTGTCACCAGGGTCCACATGTTACTATGGAGATAGACTGTAAGAGGTTAAGTAATTTGGCAAAGATTACATGCTATTCTGTGATGGAGCTGAGAATAAACCCCCCCAGGACTGGGACCCACTATGCCAGTAACTTACCTTGACCTAGCTACTACATGTAATTTCATGTCATATGTAAAACCTGCCTAGGCATTAGATCAGGATTCTGATGCACTGTAAATGTTCAGTAAATGTGAAAAAAAAACCTCATCAATTTTAGAAAGGTAGAACCTAACTTTATAGAGATTAGTTGAATATATGATGACAGCTAGTAAAGAGAGAATGAAAAGAATGACTTTTCCTAAGTCCATACCAATATGGAAGAGCTCCCAAGGCAAAAGAACAATGGCCTTTTGAATAATGTCTTAGAAACTCCTAAAAACTCCCACCTACCCCATCTGACATGTGAAAATGCATTTTTTCAGGAGAAGAAATTTAATGCTGTCAAGATATAGTCTACAGTTTTTATTTTTGCAGTTGCTCTTGAACAATTTTTCCTTTAAGAATTTCTTGTGGATTTGTATATGATCCACCATACAAATAATTTAGAAATATGTAAATATTGTTCCAATTTTAAAAGTATTGTTTACTGGATATCTGCAAAAAAAAATGAGTATTTTTGCATGTCTGATTCTAAGTGTTAAAATTGTAAATGAGGACTTGTACCACTCTCTGGGCTTTCTGGGCTCTCTGATATCACAGAGATGATCATAAAGCATACAGATCCTTAAGCAATTAGTCTGGCCCTTGCATACTTTCTGAAATCCATTTGTTCAGTTGGACAACTGAGATTGCTTTCTCTCTCTCTCTCTCTCTCTCTCTCTCTCTCTCTTTCTGTCTTTCTTTAGTGCTTACTCTACCTGGAAAAACAAGATAGATGTCACAGGGTTGTTTGAAGTAGTACAACAGACAGATACACAGCAGATAAGGTCAGAACACCTAATCAAAAGGATTTGAGAATAGTAAACTTCCAGTGCCTTCTTCTGAGAATACTATGGAAGGGTAAAGCTGGTCCTCTAGGAACAGGACAATGGACCAGAACTGATGAAGTGTGAATCTATGTTTCAGATAGATAAGTTAACTATAGTCACCTGAAACCAGGAGAGGGCAGTGGATAGAGAGGGGGAGCAGACTGACAATCTGAGAGGCAAAGAAGAGGAACTCTAGAGGGGTCGGAATGAGTAAAGATGAAATAGAGATGTTACCTAAGAATCTGTCAGTTCACCCCTCACAGATGAACTCAACTTCTAAATCTGCAAAAGGCAATGGTCCAGAAATCTTCCCTGCAAAGCTCCAGGGGAACATGTTTAGAAAAAAGCCTTCACTATGAAACTGAGCATTGAAAAGGTTCTCTCTTTCTTGATTTAAGAAATCTAGTGTGAAGGTGGAGATGAAGTAGAGATTTTGGAGAATGTCTGTTTTAGACACATTCTTGGCACCAAATATATTTTATCAGCAGGCTGAGTTTTGAATATTAAGAATGAATTTTTCCCTTATTGATTTCTGTAGCAGAATGGAAACTATTTTCCAAATTACTCCATTTACATTAAAAAATATATATTTTAGAGTAGTTTTAGGTTTACAGCAAAATTGAGAAGTAGGTACACAGGTTTCCCTTATATACCCTCTACCCCTATACATGCATAGCCTCACCCATTATCAAAATCACTCACTAAAATAATACATTTTTTTTATGAAAGATGATCCTACATTAATGCATCATGATTGCCTATGTTCTGTAGTTTACCTTAGGATTCACTTTTGGTGGTATACATTCTGTGGTTTTGAAAAAATGCTAGTGACATGTATCTATCGTTATAATACCATAGAGAGTATTATCACTGCCCTAAAAAATCTTGTGTTCACTGCCTATTTGTCTCTCCACCAACCCCCCAAACCTCAGATCATTTTATGTCTCCATAGATTTGCCTTTTCAAGAATGTAATATTGTTAGAAGAATACAGTATTCAATTTTCATAACATTCCTTTCGCCTATGGGCTTTTTAACGTCATTTCTCTCCACAAGGTATTTCTACTTAACTTTACCTAGGATATTTTGCCAACGCTCAAGTCAAAATCTTCCCCTTCAATGGAAGTAGGCCTCCCTCCTTATCTTCTCTGAGCACTCCCTGTTTACAGTTTCTTCTGGTTTTATGTTACACACTAGAGTTTGTTATCTGTTAGTGCATTTCAATAATTTCATAACACCAATTTTTACTTCTCAGCTAGACTATGAGCTAGTCAAAGGCAACAGTCAGTATCTCACAGTTCTCTTTTACCTTTCATAGTATTTATCTTGGCACTAGGTGAATAAACAATGTTTCAGAAATAATTGTTGGTTGATTGAGAATCTTCCCTGAATAATGTAAAAGACTTTATCAATGAGAGCTTAAATTACTTATTCTCTCTGGAAAACACTGCAGATTAAAGATGAAAATACTCCTACTCTAAGCACTGAGAGCTTGCCTTCTCTCTAATTATTATAAATCATAGCCTGAACATTTAAACTATTCAAGATTTCATTTTTTCCCCTAACTTCCTCCAGCATGAAATCCAATCAAGCATATGCTAGCTGCTGTTTCTATACTCGCCTCCAAGCATCCATTGTAACATATATGCTAATTGTGATTATTTTTAATGATTTCTTCAAGTTGTTTTTAATACAAAGTTGCTTTAGTATGAGTCATTTTTAATACAAAGCTCTAGGTAAGCATGGCATATCCCATTATTTGTAATTGCATCTGTTATTTTGCCACCAGCTTCCAAAAACAATTAAACCCACTCCTGATGGGTAATCAGACAGCATCGACCTATTGCAGCAATCTACAGAGAATGGTCCTCTCCTTTAACCTTGTCCTGATTCCAGCTGCCCTCTTCTCTGACAACTGGAAAATACAAAACTCTTTGTGATGTTTTTATCTCTTGCCTCCCACTGGAATGTGAACTCCATGTTCCCCTTTCTCCATGGCGCTATCATCTTGGCATTAAGCCATTGGAGGAACGCCCAACCCCTTCCCAACCAGGTATCTTTATGTAAAGCCTGACTACAGGGTTAATTTGTTTTATCCACTGTGATATCTTACTTAATTCTGATGTTGTTTGGGCCACCTGATTTCTTCCTCAAAGTAAGAAATTTCTTGTTGCCCAAGCTGTAGCTCTAAATATACATTTTGGAGAGTTTTAGCCTTTGAGTCTAGGATGAGCTTTGAGTTCCTCTGATACTTTGTCCCTCTAACTATGAATTTGTCTGAAAGGCTTCCTGGAGGGTTAAAATCATCTGCCATTAACTGAGACATTTTGCCTACGACCTCTGTTTTTTCTCCGTTAACCTCATATGCTGAACAATATCTTTTGCCCCTGGATATCTCTTATTTCCCAGGTTGATCCACATTTTATTAAAACTCAGGATTTGAAAATTCTTTTTGGGACTGTAATTATTTCTACATGATTGTTTCTGTATTCCCAGTGTAGGTCACACTTCTTATCTCTTATTGGAGTTATCTGAATAAACTCTGTTTTGCTATTTAGACCTTTGAATGGAATATGCCTTCCCTTATTAATTTCTAGATGTAGCATCAGTATTAAGGAAATTCATGGTTACTTAATGTGGAGCTTAGATTTCTGACAACTTCAGACTTCTGGACAGAGCAATGAGCTGTGATATTAGGCATACACCCTGTAGAATTTTCAAATATCTTAGTGGCATCACTCTTAGATCATGCAATACCAGTGATGTCAAACCACCAAGAAAGTTTTATTTGTCCAGCAGATTGTTTGTTTTTTAATTTTTTAATGTTTATTTATTTTTGAGAGAGAGAGAGAGAGAGAGAGAGAGACAGAGCACAAGCGGGGAGGAGTAGAGAGAGAGGGAGACACAGAATCCGAAACAGGCTCCAGGCTCTGAGCTGTCAGCACAGAGCCCAACGTGGGGCTCGAACTCACAAACCTGAGATCATGACCCGAGCCGAAGTGGGATGCTCAACTGACTGAGCCACCCAGGTGCCCCCAGCAGATTGGGTTTAAGAATGCAATAAAATATTTAATATGTTTAAAAAATATTTCCATTGCAAATTATTACAGAATCTTAGATTTTTTTTTATTGCCAAATAAAAGCTACCCTTCTTTAGTCTCTACTTTTGGACAAGTACTTAACATATATGGTCTCATTAAATCCACCCAACAAGGTAGATGTTATTTTCCTGAGTTCACAAATGTGGGAATGATGGCTCTGAGAAGAGTAAATATGTGTCCTTCTTGTCTGCTCAGAAAGTTAATGTCTTTGTATAGGTACCTAAAATCCTTAGGAGAAGATTATCCAGGTAATGTCTTAATGTACCCTGTGAGATTTTTCTCTTTAAATTTTAGTTTTTTTTTTAAATTCCTTTTTCAGAACTATTTAGCAGTTAGACCACTTTTCATAACAGAGAATTTTGTCCTCTAAGAAGAAATAAAAGGCCCTGTCCGGTTGGTGCTAATAGTTCTCTCCAACCTCTAAGAACCGAATAGGATAGTAAAGATAATGGTGTGGGGAGGAGCAGTGTTCTCTTAGTGTGGTTCCTCTTTTGAGAACGCTCTAACTTCATTATGGACCTTTGAGCTTTGTTTCATTTCTTAGTGATATTGGGTACATGAGGTGTCAAGGGCTCAAGTTTTCTATAGTTAATCAAAGCCCACTTATTGAAATGTGTGTGTGTGTGTGTGTGTGTGTGTGTATATATATATATATGGAGTGTGTGTGTATATATATATGGAGAGAGAGAGAGAGAAACTGAGAAAGAGGGAGAGAGAAACTTACTCTTGACTTCTATAACTAATACATTGCCTATTAAAGTCAATACTTTGTCATTTAGATTATTTCTCTTATACAGTCTGATTTGATAAGAAGTTATTCTGGAAAAAAAAAGAAATATGACATATGAATCCACCAATTGAGAGAAATATACGTAGTTGACCGTTGAGCAACATGGGTTTGAACGGCACAGGTCCACTTATACACAGATATTTTTGGATAAAGACAGTACAGTACTTTAAATGTATCCTCTTTTCCTTGTAATTTTCTTTAGCTAACTTTATTGTAAGAATACAGTATATAATTTATATATGTGTATACCATACAAAGTATGTGTTAATCAACTATATAATTGATCAGGTCAATAGTAGGCAATTAGTAGTTAAGCTTTTAGGTAATCAAAAATACTTTAGAAAACTTGCCATTGTAAATTCTTTCTTTGCCCCTTGAAGATGTAAATCTTCTCTTAGCTTCTTGCAAGTTTACAACCCAGGAAAAGTGTTTCTCAAGGACCTAGGAACTATTTCTTTGAAATGTGAACACAAGGAGTTAGTACTCCATCTCCGTCTCTGCATGCCAGAAGCCTAACTTCGATGTGCACCAATTAGCAAACACAGATGACATAATTACAGAGAAAAACACTTGCAAACTCATGAATAACTCAATATACTAGACATATCCGATTGGTCAAACTCTTGCCCACAATCTCCAGTACTTTTCTACTAACACCCCAGCGCTTAAAAACCTTCCACCTTTTCTATCAGCCAAGCTAAGTATTTATGCTTGAACTGTTCTCTACCTCCTATTGCTGGTGATTAGTGGTATCAGAATAAAATCAACGTCTGTCTGCTCATCTGGTCCTGAGTGATTTTTCTTTAACAATACCCTTAACTGCCTGCCAATATTAATGCCTTAAGAGTGCTTTTGCATGATGAAAAAAGTAGAATGCTGCTTTTTTGCAACTGGTTTAAAAAGAAAGCCTATCTTATTTTGGAGAACCTGCAACCTTTATATTGCATTTAAATCACATTTGCATGTGGGTGGGGTGGGGGATGTGTTTATATGTATATGTGAATGTGTTTGTGTTTCTAAACAGAACCTGGGTGCTAGAAAAATTGCTGGAAAGTTATTTTTTGCTTTTCTTCCCTTTGGGGTCAGTTCACCATATCCTTCATCTCTCTGCTCTGAGAACATTTGAGAGAAGCCAGTTCCATTCCAATGCTAGAGCATCTGCTCACAGCCACTTAATCATCTCAGTGAGGCAGACATCTTCTTTCTGGTCCTGGCTGTCAAGAGGTGAAGCAAAAGCTGATGTGAAGGCCTTCTCCACATACTAGAATATTATCTGACTCCTTGGAGAGGCTTCTGTACATGCAGGCAAGACCTTTCCCAACTTTCCACCATAAAGGAGGAAGAAAAAATATCCCACCAAAGACTTATACCTTAAAATGCCTTTAGGGGCCATAGCTGGGTCTTCCCATGAATAAAGGGAAACTCTCTGGTGCAAAAGCTAATTTTAGTTTGTCAGGGCATAGAGAGAAGGAGCTGAGATGTCTGCATAGAGTGGCTCTCCTAGCAAATACAGGAGAGGTCTTATTTGACCATCTGGAAGATAAGTTTTCTGTTGACCTCAGATAAAGTAAAATTGTCCATTTGATATGTATTGAAAAGTATTTTCTTCAACTTTTTGCTTTCCCTTTGATAAACTGGTGAATTTCCCCAGGTTGTTCAATTGTACTGTGGAGATTAAATATAGAATCTAACCTTGTAAATGGGGTAGAATCTGAGGCTCCTGATGGGTCTCACAGGGAGGACACTATTTGGGGGCTTTCCTGAAACAGAGTGCTTGCAAATAAGTCACTCCATTTGAAGGAATGAAAGTAGATTGTCAGGGAAGCCAGTCTTTTCCTTAATCAAACTGATATTAACAGCCTGCTATGGTATGGTGGCAACAAAGGGAAAGAAATGTGGAGTATACTCTGCCTTTTCATGGAAAGTGTCAGAAACCCCTGCTGTTTGCATAAGTGACCACGGATCTACTTGAAAATCCTAGCATGCAGGGTAGCAGAGATTATGTAGGTGAATTCCTCCTGTCAGCTAAACTATTTTGTGTCTCAGGTTCACCTTTAAGCCAGTCCACTTGTGGTCCATTTCTTCTGTTATTTGATTTAAAGTTGAGGGCGCAGATAAAATCAGTTTAGAGAGGAAGTTGACAATCTGGTAAATAGCTCTGACTTTTCTCTTTTAGGCCATAGAAGAGATACCAAGGATTAAACCTTCTCCAGGAAATAAGTTTTCTGATTTTATCTCAGATGGTCTTGAATATTCAAAATTGCCAACCAGACAGAAAGGACTACATCCTCTCAGGGAGACTCAGGGAGGACTGCCCTCTCCACCTGCCTGAGATTCTCAGCAGCAGAACCCTAGCTTCTCCAACCTGGGTGGCGGTGAGGCTCACTGGGTAAAGGGAAGCCAGTGCATGCTGCTTTTTGTCTCTCTGCTCACAGAAATCCCAGAGGGGTCTTATCTCCTTTCATGGAAAAATCTATCTAATGGGAGGAGTTGAACTGAGTAGAAAAGATAAAACTTTATATGTTGATGAGGTGGTATAAGGATAGAATGAGCAAAAGACTGGTTCTTGCATATTGTTTCTTTAATTAAATAGCATGATGCTCTTTTCAGGACCTCATTATTCTAATAATTGACCTGTTTTATACATTTTTATGAGTTTTTTTGGCACAGATTATCTTACTGTATAAATTTAATTTTTTCTTAAGTCCCCCCTTACATAATGCAATCTAAACTAGTTTGATTCAGTTAGTAAATTAACTAATTCAAGCATTGATAATTTTTAGAAATTATTAGGAGCACTGCATGCCAGTCACTCTGCTAGGTACTATCAGGTAGGACCTCAGATAACTTTTTCTACACTAAATTCTTAAGTGTTTTTTTGTTGTTGTAATTTTTAACTTTGTTTGAAATTGTATTATTCATACTTCATGGCTTTCCAACTCAGTTTTAATTTCTGAGCAGTTAACATTTGATCCCTTTACTAAATTTCCAATGGCACCTAAAACAAGGTAAAGCATACGGTAGATGCTCAGTTAATTCCTTTTGACTGATTGTCCCTTTTGGTCAACTTTGAGAGTTTTTTATTTATGTTGAAATACCAATAACTGTTTTTGCATCTCCAGAGTATTTCTTTCTATGCTCTCTTCCCATTCAACCTGAGGTCTGATCATGGCTTAATATAGGAAAGAGGTCAAAGTAGTCCTACCTGGCAATTTTGAGAAAGCCTGGCAGAAAGCAAGATACTTGAGCAGATCTGAGCTGAAATCAGGAGAGAAGATGCACAAATGGCAGTACAAGCAGGTGGACAATATCATCTTGGCCACATGTCCTCCTTCCATGCCCCACCTTGATAAGTGGTAACCCTGGAATCATTCTTTGATTCTCCATATTCATTCTTACTCTGTGGACAGCACTTTAGTAAGGCATCATCACATATCCCTGACCAACCTTTGAAAAACAACATGCTGGTTTAAACTACCATTCCTCACCTAGTCTCCTTCCTGCTCTCTTTGCTTCCATTCTTACTTCCTCTTTAGGCTTTTCTCCATACGGCAGCCAGTGGATTTTTGAAATATAAGCCATTGTATGTAATTTCTGCACTCAAAGATCTTCTGGATGAAGACCACAGTTAATAGAAGATTTCCACTACAGAACAGGAAGCAAGGAAGCCCTACCTGAACTGGCCCTTGTCCATTGCACAACCTTGTCTCCCAACCTTCTCCCACCTTATATATGATGGCTTTTCTGGTTGATATTTCTTTTGCCCCGGATGCTTTACCTCTAGATTTTCAAATGGCTCTACTGCTCACTTTATTTAGTTCTCTGCTCAATTTTTTACCTTCTCTGATAGGCCTTATTTCTTCACACATTTGAATATAGTCCCAGTCATTCTCTTTCTTTTTGTCCTGCTGCTTTCTAAATTTGTCTATAACCCTTATCATTACCTGACATTATATTTTTATTTGTTTATTAGCATTTTTCTCTCCTAGAATGTAAAGTAAGTGGAGGTTTTTTTTGTTTTTTGTTTTGTTTTTGTTTTTACCACCCATGAGTAAGACTGGCACACAGTATATACTAAATAAGATTTACTGAATGAATGAATAAAGTAATGAATGCTGTAGCCATTTCTGAGAGCAGATGCTCATTGCTTGTACAATGGAATTGATTTGCTCAGTGCCATTTCTATTTGCTGAACTTGATCTGGTATTAATGATTTTTTAGAATTGAGCTCTTCTTTGAGCCATCACTGGATTAGGCATGGGGACCAATGTTACTCAAGTCAGGACAGAAGTAATGAAATTGCTAAATCACGAAGTAGAAAATCAGTTGTCTGATACAGTTGTTTCAGTTTACAAATAACAAAGTGAGGATCCATAAAGAATAATAGCTAGAAATACTTGTATATTGGTTGTCAAGAATTTTTATGTATATTAAATTATTTTATCTTTACCTCTAAGGTAGGTATTGGCATATTTTATGTTTTGGGTAAGGAATGGGTAAGGAATGAAGGCTTAGACACAGTTACCACACACCTCTCAGTTTTCATTAGAGCATGGATTCAGACTCAGGTCTCATGATGCCCACTTAAGTAATGTTTAATGTTTTAATATCTGAATGGGGGGTGCAAAATGTTTTACTCTTAGAAAATGGCTTTGCAGATAAATCTCAACTGGTTGCACTAATTGCTAACTGAATAAATTACTTGTATTTTAAGAACCTTAGTTTTTACATATGTACCCTTTTGTGTTATTTATGAGTACTATATTATCATATCTATCTTCTTCCTAGAGAAGAAAAAATTCCACAGACATCTAGGGATCCAAGGGATTCTCTTATCCTTATTACCTGGCGAAATATAAATATGATTTTTCTTATCTGAATTTTGAGTTCATTTCTTTCAGAGTGCTATGGTAGTTAATGGAAGATATATTTCATCAGTTTTGGCAAGAGCCAACCCTTAACTGGAATCAGAAGCCTAGTGAATCATTCAACATGCTTTATTTACAATATAACCACTGAAGAGAAAATGGAAGCTTGTCATTTTCCTTTTAAAGCCTTGCACATTGCTAAGTTTTCCATGGGCTTGCTGTTCATATATAGCTTTTAAAGTGAAAATACTATTTGTGTGAAGAGGTAATCAAGGTAGACAGCAGCAGTCACTGCAGTAATTTGGGATGCTAGTAATTCTTAAGCTAAAAGGAACGCTTTGATGATTCAACAGGATACCTCTAATTTACATTTATTGTCATCTTTCATTTGCTTTCCTATTTTGGAAATATTTAGCAACTATGCTGATCAAACTGTGTTGGATTCCTATGGTGAAATGATCTATCTTAAAATTTGTGATCCAAGAGAAAGCTAGAAGGAATTGGTATTTTGATTTCACAGAGTATTTGGAAAACTTCATTGTTCATCTACTAGAGGCTTTTATTATTTCATTATTGTAGGGAACACATGGAACAGACTGTTTTGTACATTTTTTCTGAGACTTGATCAATGAAGCAAACCTAAAACAGTTTTCTAAAAGCAATAGTCACATACAATTAAGTGAAGAAATCAGTTGGTCCATGACTCTTCTGTCCTTATTAGAAGAATATGTTTGACCTTGAAAGTGAAATAAAAAGGGAAGTTTATTTAATGTTGCTTCATAATGCAGAATCTCTCAGCTCTATTTGGAGTATGATTAGATGTTCTTTGGTTCAACTGTCACAACCTTGTGTACCCTAGAAGCAAGTTGGAACAGAACTTTCAACCATACAATGATGATATGAAATGTATGATTCTCAGATTTATGCTTCTAGAATATTATCCTTTGATTGATATCTGAATTTTATAAAGTGGAAGATACTCAAAATAAACCACTGAAAGTATTAATGCATAACCATAATCTAGATGAAGGTTTTTTTTTTTTATCAGCTCTCCTGAAATGATGGGAAACCATTATCAATAGGCCAATTGTTTGTTTCTGAAATCATCAAGGTAAAAAGTTCAGCTTGGCTCATGGAATGAATAAGTCATGGGACTAAAAGAAACAGCACAGGGAATATAGTCAATGATACTATAGTAACAATGGATGGGACCAGAAGGTAGCTACACGTGTGGTGACCAAGCATGATGTGTCAACGTGTTGAATCATTAGGTTGTACAGCTAAAAATAATGTAACATTGTGTATCAACTATACTCAAAATAAGAATGAATAAATAAATAAAATTCAGCTTGGAAAAGAACCAACAGACCTGTCCATATGCCAGAATCCCATGAGAAAATGGCCCGAAGGAGGGAAATGTATTTTGAAACTCTTGGGCAATAAGATGCACCAAAATCAGGTTCCAACAGGACATTCTAGAAACTTCAAAGGACAAAGAGAGTAAACAAGTGTAGTGATGTGGTGCAAATAGTAAATTTCAGTGGGGGAAACAAAGGACTTTTTTAAAATGTTTATTTATTTGAGAGACAGAGAGAGACAGAGCACGAAAAGGGCAGGGGCAGAGAGACACACACACACACAGAATCCAAAGCAAACTCCAGGCTCTGAGCTGTCAGCACAGAGCCTGACATGGGGCTCCAACTCACGAACCGCAAGATCATGGCCTGAGCTGAAATCAGATGCTCAACTGACTAAGCCATCCAGGAATCCCAGGATATTTTTTTAAATTGGCATTTGTCAGTTGGTCTTGCCAGTACTGCCGACCAGGCTGAGCAGAAAAAAAAATCAGTTTTATCTGTGATGCTTTGGGGCTTTCTAAAGTTCTTGGAGGTAGACCACACTATGAAAATTCAGTCAACTCAGTTGCTCTGAAAACATAGATCTCTGCATCTCTGCATCATCCAACTTTGCTGGTCTAGACTATTAATTCTGATTCCCATGAAAACTTTTTGGCTTAGGAGATGACATTTGTGTCACTAAGGCAGCAATGAATTCAGGGACTCTCTTTCATCAAAGTGTAACACTGAGGGTAAATTATAATTTTCAGGACTTGGCCCTTAACAGAAACCAACCTGCAAGCAAACTGAAATGCAAACTCTTGAAATGTTATTTAAGGCACGTTAAATTCCCTAGGGATCCACAGGTTAGGAGATCCCCAGATGTAGCACTCAAGGATTCCACAAATACAGTCTGTACAGAGACATGTCTGCACACCTGGTATGCGGTTAAAGAATGGCAGGAGGCCAAAGGTCACAGTGTCATAGGCCCTTGTTCTCACTAGCCCTGCTGCAGAGCTTCAGGTCCAGCTGTTTTTCTTTCCTGCTAATTTGTATGGTTGCTTTTAGATAGTGGTGATTTTTCTGTGTATTAAACATTGGGTAAATCATTTCTACAACACTCTCCTCCCCTTCCTTGTTTATTTACCACAGAGATTGCAAAGCTCAGTGACATTTGACTCTGCTCTTTTGATGACTGGATCATGGAATGCAGAAGGCATGTATGTATCATTATGTGCATCTCTGAGTGATGGGTCATGGCATCATGTCACATCATGAGGTGAGCCTCTCTCATCATATCACATCATATCTCATCATGCTTGACATAGACACACAGCTCTATTCTGAGTATCTAGAAGTAACCAGGAAGTAAGGCTTCACAGCAATCTGAGCTGTGCTTTCAGAAATAGAAAATAAAGAAGATTGACTTTTCTATTTTTTGTTTTCTACCACTGCAGATACAATGACCCCTGTTGGAAGTTGTGCATATAAATATATTCACATCTCAGTGAAAAACAAAGCATCTGTATAAGACAGGAGTTTTCTCTATGTATTTTCCTCACAATGATGAGGCAGTTTCCCTCCTGTGTTTATTACTGTTGTTGGTAGGATCTAATTCCTGGAACCAGGTATTAATCTAAATAATTCTCTTGATGGAATGAGCTACATGATAGTTATTAGGGATTTGCAATGTGACAATCAAACTGAGGCAATTCAAGGAGAGTTGGACTAGACCATTGAATGAATATTTGTACAAAGTGTCTCTACTGTAAAATTAATCCAATCTGATACTTTGGCTTCTATTGCTTGATAAATCCTGAGTGTAAATTCATAGCCTGTTGTACTACATACTTCTGATTTTTAATCTTGCCTTGATTATGAACTTTTAGTCCCTATACCCCTATACTATACCCCTTAGTGCTCATAACCCCTCTACCTTTACTCCTCTATCCTTAGGGCCTTTCCACATCAGAAGCTAATAAAAAGGAAAAACCAACTTGAATGAAACAAGAATCTTAAAAATTAGTCAACATAGTTTATATTATTCAAATTGTGTGTGTGTGTGTGTGCACATGCATGCATGTGCCCCAGTAATACCCAGGAACCTACAAGAGTGAAAGATGGGCATATTTCCTCTCCAATGGCTAGATTCTGAAACTTTTACCTTTGGAGAGGCATGGTGTCTTTCAAGAATGTGGAAATTATCATCTGCCTCTCCAGGTGGCTCAAGGAGTGTTGAAAGGAGGTTTAACCTTGGTCATCAATGGAGTTAACTCTAAAGAACACTGGATCCAGTGAGGCTTTGTGTAGCACTTTCAACCTCCTGTTTAGTAGAATTTCTACTCATTTTACTCCAGATATTTAGTGTTCTTCTTTATGTTTCTCTTTCATTCTCTGTTGAAATGTCCTCTCCTAGCTACACCAGTAAACTTAATGCTCTATTTTTCTCAAGTGTTTTAATAAGAATCAAAACCATTAACCCACAAATGAAGTAATGGTCTACTGGATAAGTGAGAGGTGTGTTAAGAAATAATAGACTGAATTAGTTACCATGAAAGTATATATAGGGTTAAATTGCTCATTCTGTTTTTTTTTCTTTTTCTTTTCTTTCTTTTTTTTTTTTTTTTTATAAATTAAGCCCTGGGCTATATTACCCTAAAGTATTTGTATGCCATCATTTAATATCATTTATTATATGCTCACTTGCAAATTGTGTTTTAACATGCTATTGTGAAAAAGACTTCATCATTTAGGTTGATTATGGATTCATTATTGGCATGTTACCACTGTACAGATAGCTAATGCAAACTTTGGTTACCCTCATAAAATATTGTTTCTTAATCAAATGCAGTAATATTCTCTCTGTTTTCCATGTTGCTTCTACTGCATCTGCACACTGAGTTCCCTTCTAGATACCCAATCTCATGATTGTGTATTGGACCATTTCAGATGCATTATAACAATAAGATAAAGTTTATACATGCCTTTCCTAATGCAGGTAAGAGTGAGGTTGGAATAAGGTTGGATTGGGATTAGAATAAAGTGAAATGAGCCTGGAGTGAGGATGGGCTATGCCCAAGGTGATGTTGAGATGAGTGTAGGGTAAGCCCAAAGGGGCAAGCTTAGGGCATTTTAAGAATGGGAAGAAGCCACCCATGAGTCTACAAAGGCCCCGCAAACACTCTCAAGGTTGCACATCAGATTTATATATCCTAGAACACACAGGACACAGTTCATGCTGGTCAACATAGCAATACCTCAAAGACATAGTCAACCAAACAATAAATCCAGTCCATTTTAGCAGACTGCACCTGAGCTTTTCACCATATTTATTATATTCAGTTATCTATATTTATTATATTTATTATATTCAGTTATCTAAGTTACCTAGTCCTGAGCCCTCACTAAATCCTTAAAGATGGAAAGGGAGCTCATCAGGATGTTGAAAGTCAAGAGTTACCCAAGGTATGGTTATGTAAATTGACGATTTGTCTAGAAAAAAAGAAAAATTGTGAAGCCATGGTTCTTGTCACCTCATACTTCAAATGAGGGGATTATGTGGAGGGACCAGCAGCCCTGGTCTTTGTTTCATCATATAGCACAGTTAGAATGGGTGCATAGAAGTTAGCAAGAAATATTTGAGAAATGCTTTCTAATAATGAGGGTTATGCAATGGTGGTATGAACAATCTTTCAACCAGGGAAGTCCCCATTTCTACAAATGTGCAAGAGGAAGACTCTGTCTTGAATGGGGAATACCATGGGAGGAGCTCTAAGCCCTTTCTGAGACTGTGGCTCTGAGTGGCTTTGATTTTTTTTCAACCATTTTAGTTTCAAGAATTCTCTTTTTGAAGAGATCACTGAGTTTTTTTCTTGGGGCAAATACATAGACTAAATAATATATATAAATCATCTAACACATACAACTTTTCCCTAATCCCTATCTTGCCTTGACTCTTAAAGCAAATATATTACATAAAAGTTGTGTGATTGAATAGGATATACTGACTAATATCGAAGCATTTTTGTTGTATGTGAAATATCCAAGTAGGCAAAGGTAGATTTATAATATGACTATCAAATACATTTTATTGAATATCTTCACTTTATATTCCCCGAACTATTGCTGACCACCCTATCCTTGTGGTTCTATTTTTCCTCACTTTAAAAAAGCATTTTGGAGTTCCAACTGCTAAGCTAGGAGTGCTCTTTTTCACTGGCAGCATTTTCCTTTTTTGGCAGAATCCACAGGCAATTGCTTTGATGTTTTTTGGAGTTACATTTGGTATCTGTCATAGTTCATGCAAAGATAAGCTGATTGGGTTGTCTAGTTGGTCCCAGATGCTCTTGGCTTTAATGCTCCATCAATTTTCTTTGAAAATGAAGTCTTGGGCCAATCTCACCTCTCAAGGGACACTTGCAGATGACTTGTTCATGATCAAAAGGGAACATAATTTCCTGATGTCCATATGTTTCCTCTGGAACTTCTTTTGGTGTCCTCAAAACTGGTGTTTCTTATAAGTGGACAACAGATTGTTATTTAGAAAGGGTCTAAACTTTAGAAGTGTTTCCTCAAGAGTTACTGCAAATAGGAGTCAGGAGGTATGAACTGGTTTCTAAGAACTCCCGGGAGTGGGCTTTAGAACATATTGCTGTAAAACCACCTCCCAACAAAGACCAAAACACTAGATTTATGGTTTAGCACTGCACCATGATTATAGTAAGTGAGGGTTTGTAGAGAAGAAATTATTCCCATTTTTCAGTTTTTTGGTATAAAGGGACATGATTCACGTATTTCCTCCTAGATAAACATATTTATAACCATTTTGTTACAAAGACATGAAAGGGGCTAGGTAAATTAGTGATGTGTTCGTGCACAGCATGGACTTTTTGAAACTAATGGTTTTAACTTTTTTTTAATGTTTATTTATTTTTGAGAGACAGAGACAGAGCGTGAGCAGGGGAGGGGCAGAGAGAGAGGGAGACACAGAATCTGAAGCAGGCTGCCGACTCTGAACTGTCACCACAGAGACCGACATGAGGCTCAAACTCACAAGCTGTGAGATCATGACCTGAGTCAAAGTTGGCCGCCCAACCAACAGCCACCCAGGTGCCCTGAAATTAATGCTTTTAAAAATTGATGAAAAAACTATCCAAGTGACATCTTTGAACTTTATCCCACATCTTATATGCCACACATTTCTCTTTTAGGTTAAGCCTGAAAGGCAGATAAAGATCCTTCTGTTGTCTATATATTTTTTCCCAAGGACACAGCCAGCTAGTGAGTGAAATGTCAAGGCAGAGCAGCAGGAGAGCCAATGTCTGTGCTGTCTTGAGAAGGTCTCAGTGGCATACTCCAGCACTTACACAATGGGCTTATTTCAGCTGAGCTTCCAAGTCTCCTTCTTCCCTTCCCCTCCGAACAGTTCCCTTTTTACTTGTTTTTTTGTTTGTGTGTTTTGGGAAGGTATGTTGGGAGAGGCTCTGTGTACAGTCCTTATTAAAGTAGTTCTCACCTTAGATGGTGGGGGGAAGGAATGATAGAATCCCTAGTTAGAAAAGTATGTACAAATACCACATAAACCTCTGCAATAATGCTTTCATTTATGTCAGGGACAAAGATTAAGGGTGACGATGCAGTTTCAAAATGCTTTTGGATGGTGTCGAGGAGCACATCATTCTTCCATCTTTTTCTAGATTCGACAAACCAATTGGAGTTCTATGAAAAGCTAAGAAATAGAATCTGGGGGAAGAAAGAGCCATCTGTCAGCTACCTGTTTTTGCCACTCATCTAGTCACAGCTCAACTTTTGCCTTCCACGGTCATGAACATGCCAGACCTTGTGTGAAAGATGTCTGTGTCCTGTAGGCAGCCTTCATCAAGAAGGAAACCGCTGGTCTGAAATTGTGAACTAATCACAGTGATTAGGTTTAGATAATATTTTTAGGCAGCTGAAGGCTCTATACTGGTACTTTATGTACATGATCTAAAATATTTATTTCAAAAAACCTGAGTTTGATATTACTATCCTTACTTTACAGACAAAGTAATTGAGAGTCAACTGTCTAATCTCATACAGTGGTAAATACTAGAGCTGGGACCTGACTCAGTTTGACCCAGAGCTGACTCTACAATATACCTCTTGCCAGTGCCTCTGTTTTCTTTCTGGTGGACAAGGTTAACTACCTTCTGGGTGTCATATTTGTCCTCAACAACTTCCATTTAGATTTGGCTTTTTGTTGTTTAAGTGTGAATTTGAGAGAGCTCCCTAACCATTCCCTATATCTGCTTCCCAGAGATGTGTACCATCACAGAAATAATTTAAGGTGTTCAAATGCAGGAAAATTTGTTATTACTTCCATATACCTAGATGTCTATGGGCATCTCTGGCTGGATATTATACAGGAACCTCAAATTCAAGAAGTCAAAACTGAAGAGATTTTCCTCCACACTCTGATATTTCTGTCATGAGCCTCCACCCAATCTGTAAGGTCTAAACTCAGGTTTCAACCTAGATGTCTTTCCTCTAACTCTCTCTTACCTGTTTTCTCATTGCATTCCTACAATTAGTGCTTTGTTTCTAGGCCTTTACCTTTTTGCTCCTGGATTCTTCAATGTTCTATCACTCATTGGATCAGCAGTCTTGTACCTCCTTAACACAAATTCTCCACTGCCTCTAGAGGGATTTAAAAAAAAAAAAATTGTAATGTTCATTTACTCTTAAAAGAGAGAGCTAGAACATGAGTGGGGGAGGGGCAGAGAGAGAGAGGGAGACACGGAATCTGAAACAGGCTCCAGGCTCTGAGCTGTCAGCACAGAGCCCTATGAGGGGCTCAAACTCAGGATCTGTGAGATCATGACCTGAGTGAAGTTGGTTGCCCAACCGACTAAGCCACCCACGTGCCTCTAGAGGGAGCTTTTTTAAAAAAATAAGTAATGTAATGTTCACTCCCCTGAACAAAACCTTTTAAAACTCCAAACTTTTTAGCATGGCACATGAGGCTATCCATGGTCTCGTCTTGCTTACTATTTCCAACTTTCCATTACATTATACTCTCTGGCCTCCCATTCAGAAGGCAAACACAACCACTTGAAATTCTCCAAATTTATCATTTTCTTTTATTTTTTGTAATGCAGCTCATTATGGTATGCCCTTCCTATTCTTCCCGTATGCTTACATAGTAGGAAATACTTTTCTGCCTCCTCTTGTATTCAGATTTCTATCATTATAAGCATAACTTATTTCCTTCTTTATTTTTCTAGCTTCCTCGACTAACTTGTAAGTTTCTGAGGGCCAGTTTTGTCTTATTCCTCTCAAGCAGCACCAGGACCTAGCACAGTGCATGACTCATAGTTCTCAGAAACCTCACTAATAATTGAGAGTGAAAGCAAAATCTCCAGTCTAAAGACTCTATGGGACATCACACTGGCAGTGGTCTAAAGGAATATATCAGTAATGAATTGAATTGTTTGCTTCTTATGTATTGTACTTTATTAGAGTCAAGAGTCTGTGTCTATAGAAGAATCTATGTATACTCTACGAAACATACTTTGAAATTTTCTATCCAAATATCTGTACATGAATTGCCATGTTTTTTAGATGCATGTACTTAAATGCGGGCCTAGAAGAATATTGTTCAGCAAAAATCAGTGGCATAAATAACTGGTTCATTCCTAATAAAGTGGATGAATTATATTACCTTAAGAGCCTGGCTCTAATTAATGTAGTTGATAAAACATAATATTTTCATATGTTCATTATGAAATTATATAACACGAACCAGTGCAATGGCAAGCACCTCAGAAAATTAGAAATAATTCATTAAATAAATGAGATACAATTTTAAAAAATTCCAGAAAAATCAAACCTCACTTGAAACCTGGTGAGCTGAATTGTCTACACGTATTTGCATGTGTTCATAATTTATTTTCTCCAGCTCACTGTATTTAGCTCATTTGAAAATCATCTACGAATTACAGCTGTTACCCAAGTCATAAGTATTTCTATATTCTGAGATAATAATAATAAATTTAGATTCCAGGATCCAAAACCATCATCAACTTTTATGGCACTTTAATTTCTTAAGGGGAGAGTGGTCATTGAGTATATATGGTTGTAAAAACCTGGGTTTGTGAGAAATTATAAATGTCATTCTTTCTTCCCTTCTTAAACCACTACATTTTGAAGGCACTTTCTATAGTCCACTATGAGATGATCTATTTTTTTTTTAAGTTCATGTTTATACAGTGGAAATAAAGGGCATATAGGCTCACAAATACCAATTTTTAACTGGGAGAAAATAGATTAAATAAAACCAGGGCATAAATACCACTTTTCCCCCATGGCTTTTTCATACCTTGAATTTAGGACTGGGACAACAAAGACTGAAGTACTACATGCACATCCATAGAGAATGTGGATAGGTTCTGGCACTCGTGTGTGGCTGCCTCACCTCACCTATGGCTTTATAAGTAGAGACAAGTTGCTTTAATTTGGTAAATGGTTCTCAGGCATTGTTTGAGTCCCAGTTCTCCAGTTCAGTCTTTCAAACTGCATTTAAGCAAATCTACATGTGCTAACATTTACTGATGGTGGTGGCAGGTGGCACACTGACCTGTACTTTGTACCTTCTTTATTTTTTTTTAATTTTTAAAATATTATTTATTTTTGAAAGAGAGAAAGAGAGCGAGCATAAGTGGATAAGGGGTAGAGAAAGAGGGAGACAGAACCTGAAGCAGGCTCCAGGCTCCAAACTGTCAGCACAGAGCCCGATACGGGACTCAAACCTACCAACCATGAGATCATGACCTGAGCTGAAGTCAGATGCTTAACCAACTGAGCCACCCAGGCACCCCTGTACCTTCTTTAATTGTCCCACATGTATGTGAGTGTGCTCAGCACACTCAGAATTACTGAGTAATTTGTTTTCTTTTTTTTCTATCACTTGCTCTTCCTTTTCTTTGTCTTTTAAGGTTTGTTGTTGTCGTTGTTGTTGTTGTTGTTTTTTCTCTTCTTCCATTTACTCACTTGGTCACTTAAGTCACATCTAAATACTGACCAGGTATTGAGCTCCACAGTTATTTGCCTGTGACCAGACCACTTATACTATTTCTTTTTATTTTTATTTTTATGTATTTATTTTGAGAGAGAGAGAGAGAGCGAGAGCAAGTGAGCGCATGAGCAGGGGAGGGACAGAGAGAGAGAGAGAGAGAGAGAGAGAGAATTCCAATCAGGCTCTGCACCATCAGCACAGAGCCTGGTGCAGGGCTTGAACGCACAGAGAGATTATGACCTGAGCCTAAACCAAGAGTTGCACACTCAACAGACTGAGCCACCCAGGCACCACCCCCCTCCTCATTTTAAAACATTTTATTTGTTTATTTTGAGACAGAGAGACTGTATGTGCCATTTCCTTAATGAAGAAAACTGTGCTGTTGAAAATCCTTTCTCTTCATGCCTCTGCCTCTTTTTCATCCTTCCTCTCCATCCTCTCCTCCCTGAAGGTGTTGACATTATCATTTATTGAGTAGATATTATGTGTCAGGCCTTGTACTAGTCACTGCATATATATTATTACATCAATTCATACAACCACTTCATGAAGCAGAATCAATTACTTTTATTTTATGCATGAGAAAAATGGAGTCCAGAGTCCCTTGCCTACAGGTTCAAAGCTAGTCAGTAAATGAGCCATGAACAGAATCCACTTGTGTCTGACTCAAAGTTCTTTCTCTTTTATTGCTTCCTTTTTATTTCTTTAATAGATTCATAATTTAAAGGTTCCAAAAGTTTTAGAAATCAAGACAATAAACTTGTTATGTGGTTTGTTTAATGGATGTGACATCTCTAATGTTAGTTTGGCTTTCAGAGAGATTACTTTTAAAAATGAATTTGTAGAGAAGGGGGGAGTGTAGATATAAGAGTGATTATTTTCAGAATTCAATTGAATGCTTATACTTTCATAATTAAAACAATAATTAGAACATAAAATATTTTGACAGCACTTTTTTTAAAAAAAATAAAGGATCTATTTAATAGAGACCTTTACAAATTAACAAATGCAGAGCTCTCTCCTAGACTGACTAGAATGTCAGCCATCTGCAATCAGAATTTGGAAGATGGAGCTGCCATTTAGGTTGCTATTTGAAATCAAACTATTGCTGTGGATTTCTAAATTACAAAATGAAAAGAGAATGTTTTCTTTATCAGGGAAATACAGAAACTGTCTTCTAATTCTTCCCCTTGAATGCCTAGAGGTCATGAAATATGTTCCTTGATTTGAAGTAATGCCAGACTACTTCTTCATTAGACCAAAAAATAAAATAATTTGCCTTTTAAAATTAGTGAATATTTACTCATATTCCAATATGTATTTTTAATTAATTAATTAATTAATTAATTTTTAAATTTTCATCCAGGTTAGCTAGCATATAGTGCAACAATGATTTCAGGAGTAGATTCCTTAATGCCTCTTACCCATTTAGCCCATCCCCCCTCCCACAACCCCTCCTGTAACCCTCTGTTTGTTCTCCATATTTAAGAGTCTCGTACGTTTTCTCCCCTCCCTGTTTTTATATTATTTTTGCTTCCTTTCCCTTATGTTCATCTGTTTTGTCTCTTAAATTCCTCATATGTGTGAAGTTATATGATATTTATCTTTCTCTGACTAATTTCTCCTAGTGTAATACCCTCTAGTTCCATCCATCCAATATGCATTTAATACTGCATTTGATATGGTGGAAAAAAATAAATATACTTTGTCCACTTCTTGGAGTCAAGTACCATATCTCAGTCTAGCTGGGTTTTTGGTATATTGTTGACATAAATATATATCCGATTCAGTAGACTGTGAAAATCTGGTAGAATAAGACCGCAAGTATAAATTTGTCAAGTGAAGCTCCTTTGTGGAAAGTTTTCATTGGGACATTTTTCTTTAATGTTACAACAATATGCTCATATCTTCAAACAGAAATTGAAAGATTGACGTAAAGGCAGTGGCTTCCAGTCCCACTGTGTGACACCAACTTATCAAGTAGTCTAGATTGCAGCGATACAAGGACATGCTGAATCCAGGAGAAAAATAAGAGCTTCCTTGTATAATAAACATGCTCCTGAGTAGGAGGATATGTCAATTTTTAAAACCTTCTTAGTATTACTGAAGGGGCATACAGGTGTGTAGTGGGAAGGTTGGTATGCGTGGAGCAGGAAAACACAAATGAAACACAGATTGACTTTAGAGAAATATATGCAAGAGTAACTCAACACTATGTCATTAAAAACAATAAGCAATGCCATATTCTAACCTTTCATCTTAAAACTACGTTTAAATTCATAATCAGAGTTAGATCTTGGATTTTTCACCTTTCCTGTAATTACTAGGTAAAACCATGTTAGCTTGGTGGTTGTCTTGTGTGTTCATGGTAGTTAGAGTTTTAAGATGTAGTTCTTATGGTGATGAGAAGGAGAAAGGAATTACACTTCATTTTAGATTGTAGAGGATATTTGGATCACAAAGCCTTCTGTGAAAGTTTCCTAGTGTGGAATTGATGTATCATGCTTCCCACTCCCATCATGCTAGCATGTAACAAGGGGTCAATAAATGTCCCAAATATCTTGTAAGTCAGAGTGTCTCTATCCTTAGTACATTGCCCCATGACTTTGGGGGAGAGGAAGTAAGGGAAAATTTTTATTCTTATGTTGATGAAATACATATTGGTAATTGTCGTTTTCCACTCAACTCAAGTTCAGCTAGGCATTTGTAGGTAGCCTTGGGATGATTTTGCCAAAAAATTAAAATTCTTGGAGTAGATTCCCAATGAAACTGTATTTTATTTCCTATGTGTTTTCTCTGTGCAAAAAATTTAATGAACCTGATCTTTTTCATGGCTTTGAAAGAGAAGCTTTTATAATACATGATATCTTGTTTTTTGCTGACTAGGTAAAACTTTCTTCCTGAAATCTGGTTGATGCTTTCCTAATTTGCCATGTTATACACATTAAAGATAAATTTTCTAGGCAAATTGTAAAATATACCAGTCTCATTTTTGATTATTAATAATTGAATAAATTAATGGGGGGACCAAGTGGTCTAAAGAGAAACTGTGTTTTTTTTCTTTAGCTTACCCAATCACTGTTTAGGAAAATATGTTAAGAGATTGTTTCTAAATTTAATGTAATGATTTTATATACAAATAGGAGAAAGATGACAATGTATATTAAAAACAATTTTAGAGAAAAATTTGAATCAATATATTTTTAAGATAGAAAAGAATAATAATTAAGGTGATCGTGGGTATAGATAAATTTGATTTGGTAAAGTAACACTCTTTGTCCTAACCTCATTTCCCTTTCCAACTTTACCTTTAAAAAAATGCACTTTAATTTTTTCTGCCTGCTTTCTTCTCTTTCTCTTTATAGTCCCACTAATCAAGTCCATCAGACATACATTCTTCTCATCTCTTTTGCAACATTTCTTGAATCTTTATCTTACCTTTTTTGTTTTCCTTTGCTACCAATCAAATCAGGCTTTTACGTCCTCATACCTAGTTTATTGTTTGTTTTCTAAAATAGTTTCTTTCTGGGGCACCTGGGTGTCTCAGTTGGTTGAGTGGCTTTGGCTCAGGTCATGCATGATCTCATGGTTTGTGACTTTGAGCCCCGCGTCAGGCTCCATGCTGACAGCTCAGAGCCTGGAGCCTGCTTCCAATTCTGTGTCTCCCTCTCTCTCTGCTCCTCCCCCACTCGTGCTCTGTCTCTCTCTCTCTCTCAAAAATAAATAAACATTAAAAAAATTTTAAAATAATTTCTTTCCTATTAATATTGTTCCCCTATTGGTCATATTCTATATAATAGCCAAATTAATCTTCCAAATGTACAGTTTTCATTAAGTCCTCCTTTGCAAAACAAATACTCTTTCACACTCAATTATCATAGCAATTTGCACCTTTAGAATAAAGACCCACTTCCTTTTTCTAGTGTACCTGGTGTTCCTCCATTTATCTCTAGTCTGTATTCCCAACCATGTCCTTACATTAATCCTTTTCTGGATCCTAAGCTAAAGCCAGAATCATTTGACAGCCAAGACATTCCATCTTTTTTTTTTTAATGTTTATTTATTTTTGAGAGAGAGAGACAGAGCAGGAGCAGAGAAGGGGCAAAGAGAGAGGGAGACACAGAATCCAAAGCAGGCTCCAGGCTCTGAGCTGTCAACACAGAGCCCGATGTGGGGTTCAAACCCAAGAACCGTGAGACAATGACGTGAGCTGAAGTCGGATGCTCAACCAACTGAGCCATTCAGGCGCCCCCAAGACATTCCATCTTTAAATGTGTTGTTCTTCATCCATTCTCCATCCTGAGCACTCCAATTTATATACTAGCTTTATTTGATTCTATCAAATCTAAGGTCCAATACAAGTTTTATCTCCTTGATTAAAAATAACTTTATCCTATAAAGCTTTTGTCTACTCCTCAACAACGCACTCATGTCTACACAACTTTATGGTGATTTGTAGTGTGTGTGTGCATGTGCGTGTCTGTATGTGTATGTGTGTGTGTGTGTTTATATACGTACCCATACATATACACCTCTCATGCATACATACATAGATATTGGGGTTGGGAGTCAGGCTTCCTCAGTCTTCATCCCAGTTTTGCTGTTTTCAAACCATATGATCATGGATGAATTATCTAACTTTCCTGAACATTAGTTTTTTTCATCTCTAAAATGGAAGAACAAAACTATTTACTTTTATTAGTTTCCTAGGGCTGCCATAACAAGGTATCACAAATTTGGTGACTTAAAACATTGATTTATTCTCTCAGAGTTCTGGAAGCTAGAAGTCTGAAATCTAGCTGCTAGGTGGGTCATGTTGTCTTTAAGGCTGTAAGGGTTTTTCTCTTTGCCTCTGGAAGCTTCCTAGCTTTGGTACCTTGGTTTGTGGTATATCATTCCAATCTCTGCCTCTGTCTTTACATGGCATTCCCTCTGTGTGCTCTCTGTGTGTGTGTTTTTTTTTTCTTATAGGAGTTATAATCATAGGATTAGAGCACATCCTAATTCAATATGACCTTATCTTCAGTAATTATACCTGCAAAGTCCCTATTTTCAATATGGTGACATTCTGAGATTCAAGGTAGATGTGAATTTTGGGAGGACACTATTCAACCCAGAATATTACCTAAGAGTTGTTTGAGGATTTAATGAGATAATCCATGTAAAATATTTGATTAAGTGCATTCGTACATGGTAAGTACCCACAAAGTTAAATATTGATATTATTATTACTGTTATTACTATTTGGCAAATTCCCCTGATATCTTCAAAGGATTATGTATATGAAATTGGAGGGTTTAGCCATTTGATCATGCTTGTTCAATTTTTAAAAAAATCCATACCTCAAATATTTAATAAAGACAAAAATCAGCCTCTTAAAAAGATAATAGTTATCAAGATTTGGAGGACTTCCTTTTATCATGATACAGTTACATAGGTCAACAATTACTTGTAGAGAGTCTTTCAGAATTCTCATGCCTATTTTTGATAAAATGTAATTAAGTTAACTCTATCACAAATGCTTGAGTGAGCGCACATTAATAAAAATATGGGTATGAAATATAGAAATGGGGCAAAATTCCAGAAGGATGATTAGGATGTTTTAGTCTGGTTAAGATGAGAAAAAAAAAGTTGAAGAAAGGATAAAGATACCACTGGGGGAAGATACTGTACTATGTAGAGATGTGAGAAATCTTAACTATTTAATTTATATTATGCTTTGTTCTTCCTTACCAAGGAGAATAAACTGACAAATATAGAAAAAAACAAACATAATCAGGAGAAAATGGAAACTCATGGCACATAATTGTGGAAACTTGCTATTTTAAATCAAATCACTTCTTGAGAATCAAATAAATACTTTTGGGGAGTGTAGTTAAGTGAAGAAGCAGAGGTGAAAAAGAGCCTTTATTGCTAAATATCAAAAATTGCAGAATATGGGAGAAGTGTTCAGAAAGAGGGGCCTTGCCCAGCTCCTAGCATAAAAACTAGTACTTATTATACTGTTTAAATGGTCATAAAAGTGGGCTTACAAAGTTGATATATCTCTTAAGAAGATTTTAGAAAAGATTACTAACTGATTATGGAATTCACTCAGGCCAAAGTTTAATCATTTCATTTTTATAGTAACTGATATAGACATAAAATAATGTAGGTATTTTGATATTAGTACAGAATTTGCCACAGTTTCTCATGATATTTTCTATAACAAGTAAAATAATGTGGGAGTGACAATATCATAGTTTGGGAAATATGTAACTGACAATACAACTGTGTCCAAGGAATTTTGAATATAAATGGAACTTAGAATAAAAGAATAGGTATAAAGGTGAACTCACCTTTTGAAATTGTGATATAGATTTCTGGTCAAAATGGAACTGTGAGTTAATACTGTAATGCATCCTCTCTGCTTCAAACACAAGATAAACCATGACAATATGACAAGACCAAATAGGAAAATATATAACTAGGCTAAAAAACAAAACAAGGCAAAAACATAAACAGAAGAGGACTGAAAAGGGTGAATGTAGCTGGACAGTATACCTTTTGGCTTAGGACCTCAAGCAGTAAATTGTGGTTTTGTTTGACTTTTGAAGGAGAAGGGAGACTCAAAGTACTTCATGAGGATGGAGTCATAATCCCAGGGTCTTGGGACTGAGCCCCACATTGGGATCTGATTTCTTCTCTTTCCTTCTGTCCCTCCCCTTTGCTTGCAAAAGAGAGAGAGAGAGAGAGAGAGAGAGAGAGAGAGAGTTAAGATGTGTAGATTTTCAGAATTAAAGCCCTGAATCCTGAGACTAAAAAGATAAATAAAATAAATCTACAACTTGAGAGAGAGAAGCAAACCGAGAAACAGACTCTTAGCTTTAGAGAACAAACTGATGGTCAGAGAGGAAAGTGGTGGGGGGATGGGTGAAATAGGCGATGGGGATTAAGGACTGCACTTGTGATGAGCATCGGGTGTTGTATGGAAGGTTGAATCACTATATTGTACACTCAATATTACACTGTATGATAACTAACTGAAATTTATTTATTTTTTTAAATGATGTTCTTTTTTTATGTTTATTTATTTTTGAGAAAGAGAAATAGAATGCGAGCAGGGCAGAGGCAGAGATAGAGAGAGAGAGGGAGATACAGAATCAGAAGCAGGCTCCAGGCTCTGAGCTGTCAGCACAGAGCCCAATGCAGGGCTTGAACTCATGAACTGCAAGATCATGACCTAAGCCGAAGCCAGATGCCCAACCAACTGAACCACCCAGGTGTCCCTAACTGGAATTTAAATGAAAAGTTTTTAAAAATAAATCTACAACTTGAAAGACTATTGTGAAATTATAGAATGTCAATAAATAAGGGAAACTCTTAAACCAGAAAGACAAGAGAGGTTTCCATCAAAGGAATAGAAATTAGATGGACATTTGACTTCTTGATACTCGTAGATACTAGAAAATAGCACAACAGTGACTTCACAGTGGTTTGATAAGATTATATTCAGCCTAGCCTTTGACTTTCAACTGTGTTATCAATTAAGAGTTTTCTTTCAGACCTATGATGATTGAGAGCTTAAATTTATATTGTTACTTTAGGGTAAGAAATATTATCACAGGAATTAATAACATGTATGAAATGTATACTGACTATAAAGCAACACTTAAAAGAGATAAATATATAACCCTGCAAAGGAATGAAAAGAGGCATTACAATAATCTTTGATATGAAATTATGCTTGGATCCAGGATGTATTGGAGAAAGAGATGGAAATATAAAATAACTTTTGTTATAACAACTTATGGTTTAAACATGAGTGTTAAAAATTTAACACTAATTATCACCTTACACCCATTAGGCTATTACAAAATAATAACAAGTATTGGGAAGGATATGGAGATATGGAGAAATCTGAATGCTGTGCACTGTTAGTGGGAATGTAAAATGGTGTAGCTGCTATGGAAAACAGTATGGCAGTGCCTCAAAAAATGAAAAGTAGAATTACAATATGATCCAACAATACTACTTCTAAATATATACTTAAAAGACTTGAAAGCAAGATCTCAATATATTTGTACACCATTTTCATGACAGCATTATTGACACTAGATAAAACTCAAGTGTCCATCTACAGATGACTAGATAAGCAAAATGTGGGATATACATACAGTGGACTATTATCCAACCTTAAAGAGGAAGGGAATTGTGACACATGCTACAAAATGGATGAACCTGAAGCAGTTGTGCAGAGTGAAATTAGTCACAAAAAGACAAATACTGCATGATTCTACTTGTATGAGGTTCTCAGTCAAATTCACAGAGACAGAAAGTGGAATGGTGGTTGACAGAGGCTGCAGGGAGGAATGTGAGGAGGAGGAATGGACAGTTAGTGCTCACTGGGTATAGAGTTTCAGTTTTGTGAGATGAAAGAATTCTGGAAATGGATGACTGCAATGGTTGCATAACAATATGAATGTATTTATTAGCCCTGAACTGTAAACCCAAAGATGGTTAAGATGGCACATTTTATGTGTATTTTACCACAATAAAAAATTGAAAATAAATTAAGGATAATTACTAAAAGAATAAGTATATAATTTATGATAGCCTACCAACAAAGGAAAGTGTAATACTTTATCAGATCCAATAGAGGAAATAACAGGGGAAAATAAAAACCAATAAAGAGAAAAGTCAATAAATAGAAGAAAAACTAGGAATATAGAAGCCAGTGAGATAAATATCACCACATTGTCAGATATAGGGATAAAATATCCTGACATATGATGCTAATGAGAGAAAGACCTAAGACAAAACTACACAGCAAATTTGAACAAAAGAATGGAAAAAGGTTGCATTGGGGAAGTATGAATTAAAAGAAAGATGTTGTGCCACATTTAATATTAGACAAAATAAAATTTAAGACAAAAATGATGTACATGAAAAAATGGAATATTCTATCTTAACAAAAAGTAAATCACCAAGAATATACAACAATTGTTTAGTGAACAATTATTTATCGGGTGTCTAGTATATGTTCAGTATCATTCAGGATACCGGGGAGGAAAAGTGAAGAAAGAGACAGAAATCACTGTCTTCATGGACAGAGTAGGGGCTAATTTGAAAAATCTACAATTGTAGGGGAATATGTTATCACGTCTCTATGAAATTGAGAAGTCAGGCACTCAAAAAATTAGTAGGATTTAGAGTGTCTGAATAAGAAAACTAGGAAGCTTGATCTAAAATATATATACAATTTTATATTCTATTTGTTCAGATATATATTCTTTTTAAAGAGCCCAGAGAAGAAAATGCTAAATAGGAATACATTCAACAAAAGTATTTAACATTTTTATTGATAAAAAATATGAGATATTATTGAAGAAGGTTTTAAGAATCCCTTTAAGTGGAAAGATATAAAATTGTCATGTGTGGGTCATCTAATGGGAAAAATTTCACTTTATTAACCTATATATTTAATGCAATTTCTATGGAAACCCCAAGAGGAATTTTGCTGGACAGACTAATACTAAAATGTGAATTAAAGAATATAAAGCCAGTTACAATGTAGGCAATTTGAAGGAGGGTGTTAGTTCTCCAGAAAAATAGAACCTATAAGGTATATGGGAAGATATTTATTATAAGGAATTGACTCATGCAATTATGGAGGCAGAACAGTCCCGTGATCTGCCATCTACAAGCTGGAAACCCAAGAAAGTTGGTGGTATATTACCAGCGTTAGTCTGAAGGCCTGAAAACCTTTCAGGAGGGGAGTCAATGAGAAAACCTATATCCCAGCTCAAAAGGCAAGCAGAAAGTAAAAGGAGCAAATTCCTTCTTTCTTCATCTTTTTGTTTTATTCAAGCCCTCAAAAGATTGGATGATGCTCACTCATTTGGAGAGATAATTTACTAAGTCCATCAATTCAAATGTTTCACTCATCTGGAAACACTCTAAAAGACCACTCAGAAATAATGTTTAATCTGGGACTTTCGGCAAGATGGCGGCTTAGGAGGACGCTGGGCTCACCGCACGTCCTGCTGATCACTTGGATTCCATCTACACCTGCCTAAATAACCCAGAAAACAACAGAGGATTAGCAGAACGGAGTCGCCGGAGCCAAACGCAGACGAGAGGCCTGCGGAAGAGGGTAGGAAGGGCGGCGAGGCGGTGCGCGCTCCAAGGACTGGCGGGAGGGAGCCGGGGCGGAGGGGCGGCTCGCCGGCCAAGCAGAGCCCCTGAGTCTGGCTTGCAAAAGCGGAGGGGCCTGACGGACTGTGTTCCCACAACAAGCGCGACTTAGCGTCTGGGAGGTCATAAGTTAACAGCTCTGCTCGGAAAGCGGGAAGGCTGGAGGACAAAGGGAGGGAGAGCTGCTGAGCCCCCTGACAACAGAGCTCAGTTTGGTGGGGAACAAAGGCGCTCGCCAGCGCCATCTCCCCCGCCCATCCCCCAGCCAAAATCCCAAAGAGAAGCAGTTCCTTCCAGGGAACTTGCTCGCTCCGCGCAAACACCCAACTGTGCGCTTCGGCGGAGCCAAACCGCCAAACCTCCGGCAGCGGATCTGACTCCCTCCCGCTGCCACAGGGCCCCTCCTGAAGTGGATCACCTAAGGAGAAGCGATCTAAGCCTGCCCCTCCTGCCCCCGTGCACCTTGCCTACCCACCCCAGCTAATACGCCAGATCCCCAGCATCACAAGCCTGGCAGGGTGCAAGTAGCCCAGACGAGCCACACCACCCCACAGTGAATCCCGCCCCTAGGAGAGGGGAAGAGAAGGCACACACCAGTCTGACTGTGGCCCCAGCGGTGGGCTGGGGGCAGACATCAGGTCTGACTGCGGCCCCGCCCACCAACTCCAGTTATACACCACAGCACAGGGGAAGTGCCCTGCAGGTCCTCACCACGCCAGGGACTATCCAAAATGACCAAGCGGAAGAATTCCCCTCAGAAGAATCTCCAGGAAATAACAACAGCTAATGAGCTGATCAAAAAGGACTTAAATAACATAACAGAAAGTGAATTTAGAATAATTGTCATAAAATTAATCGCTGGGCTTGAAAACAGTATAGAGGACAGCAGAGAATCTCTTGCTACAGAGATCAAGGGACTAAGGAACAGTCACGAGGAGCTGAAAAACGCTTTAAACGAAATGCATAACAAAATGGAAACCACCACAGCTCGGCTTGAAGAGGCAGAGGAGAGAATAGGTGAACTAGAAGATAAAGTTATGGAAAAAGAGGAAGCGGAGAAAAAGAGAGATAAAAAAATCCAGGAGTATGAGGGGAAAATTAGAGAAATAAGTGATGCACTAAAGAGAAATAATATACGCATAATTGGTATCCCAGAGGAGGAAGAGAGAGGGAAAGGTGCTGAAGGGGTACTTGAAGAAATCATAGCTGAGAACTTCCCTGAACTGGGGAAGGAAAAAGGCATTGAAATCCAAGAGGCACAGAGAACTCCCTTCAGACGTAACTTGAATCGATCTTCTGCACGACATATCATAGTGAAACTGGCAAAATACAAGGATAAAGAGAAAATTCTGAAAGCAGCAAGGGGTAAACGTGCCCTCACATATAAAGGGAGACCTATAAGACTCGTGACTGATCTCTCTTTTGAAACTTGGCAGGCCAGAAAGAATTGGCACGAGATTTTCAGGGTGCTAGACAGAAAAAATATGCAGCCAAGAATCCTTTATCCAGCAAGTCTGTCATTTAGAATAGAAGGAGAGATAAAGGTCTTCCCGAACAAACAAAAACTGAAGGAATTTGTCACCACTAAACCAGCCCTACAAGAGATCCTAAGGGGGACCCTGTGAGACAAAGTCCCAGGGACATCACTACAAGCATAAAACATACAGACATCACAATGACTCTAAACCCGTATCTTTCTATAATAACACTGAATGTAAATGGATTAAATGCGCCAACCAAAAGACATAGGGTATCAGAATGGATAAAAAAACAAGACCCATCTATTTGCTGTCTACAAGAGACTCATTTTAGACCTGAGGACACCTTTAGATTGAGAGTGAGGGGATGGAGAACTATTTATCATGCTACTGGAAGCCAAAAAAAAGCTGGAGTAGCCATACTTATATCAGACAAACTAGACTTTAAATTAAAGGCTGTAACAAGAGATGAAGAAGGACATTATATAATAGTTACAGGGTCTATCCATCAGGAAGAGGTAACAATTATAAATGTCTATGCGCCAAATGCCGGAGCCCCCAAATATATAAAACAATTACTCATAAACATAAGCAACCTTATTGATAAGAATGTGGTAATTGCAGGGGACTTTAACACCCCACTTACAGAAATGGATAGATCATCTAGACACACGGTCAATAAAGAAACAAGGGCCCTGAATGACACATTGGATCAGATGGACTTGACAGATCTATTTAGAACTCTGCATCCCAAAGCAACAGAATATACTTTCTTCTCGAGTGCACATGGAACATTCTCCAAGATAGATCATATACTGGGTCACAAAACAGCCCTTCATAAGTTTACAAGAATTGAAATTATACCATGCTTACTTTCAGACCACAATGCTATGAAGCTTGAAATCAACCACAGAAAAAAGTCTGGAAAACCTCCAAAAGCATGGAGGTTAAAGAACACCCTACTAACGAATGAGTGGGTCAACCAGGCAATTAGAGAAGAAATTAAAAAATATATGGAAACAAACGAAAACGAAAATACAACAATCCAAACCCTTTGGGACGCAGCAAAGGCAGTCCTGAGAGGAAAATACATTGCCATCCAGTCCTATCTCAAGAAACAAGAAAAATCCCAAATACAAACTCTAACAGCACACCTAAAGGAACTAGAAGCAGAACAGCAAAGGCAGCCTAAACCTAGCAGAAGAAGAGAAATAATAAAGATCAGAGCAGAAATAAACAATATAGAATCTAAAAAAACTGTAGAGCAGATCAACGAAACCAAGAGTTGGTTTTTTGAAAAAATAAACAAAATTGACAAACCTCTAGCCAGGCTTCTCAAAAAGAAAAGGGAGATGACCCAAATAGATAAAATCATGAATGAAAATGGAATTATTACAACCAATCCCTCAGAGATACAAACAATTATCAGGGAATACTATGAAAACTTATATGCCAACAAATTGGACAACCTGGAAGAAATGGACAAATTCCTGAACACCCACACGCTTCCAAAACTCAATCAGGAGGAAATAGAAAGCTTGAACAGACCCATAACCAGCGAAGAAATTGAATCGGTTATCAAAAATCTCCCAACAAATAAGAGTCCAGGACCAGATGGCTTCCCAGGGGAGTTCTACCAGACGTTTAAAGCAGAGATAATACCTATCCTTCTCAAGCTATTCCAAGAAATAGAAAGGGAAGGAAAACTTCCAGACTCATTCTATGAAGCCAGTATTACTTTGATTCCTAAACCAGACAGAGACCCAGTCAAAAAAGAGAACTACAGGCCAATATCCCTGATGAATATGGATGCAAAAATTCTCAATAAGATACTAGCAAATCGAATTCAACGGCATATAAAAACAATTATTCACCATGATCAAGTGGGATTCATTCCTGGGATGCAGGGCTGGTTCAACATTCGCAAATCAATCAACGTGATACATCACATTAACAAAAAAAAAGAGAAGAACCATATGATCCTGTCAATCGATGCAGAAAAGGCCTTCGACAAAATCCAGCACCCTTTCTTAATAAAAACCCTTGAGAAAGTCGGGATAGAAGGAACATACTTAAAGATCATAAAAGCCATTTATGAAAAGCCCACAGCTAACATCATCCTCAACGGGGAAAAACTGAGAGCTTTTTCCCTGAGATCAGGAACACGACAAGGATGCCCACTCTCACCGCTGCTGTTTAACATAGTGCTGGAAGTTCTAGCATCAGCAATCAGACAACAAAAGGAAATCAAAGGCATCAAAATTGGCAAAGATGAAGTCAAGCTTTTGCTTTTTGCAGATGACATGATATTATACATGGAAAATCCGATAGACTCCACCAAAAGTCTGCTAGAACTGATACAGGAATTCAGCAAAGTTGCAGGATACAAAATCAATGTACAGAAATCAATTGCATTCTTATACACTAACAATGAAGCAACAGAAAGACAAATAAAGAAACTGATCCCATTCACAATTGCACCAAGAAGCATAAAATACCTAGGAATAAATCTAACCAAAGATGTAAAGGATCTGTATGCTGAAAATTACAGAAAGCTTATGAAGGAAATTGAAGAAGATTTAAAGAAATGGAAAGACATTCCCTGCTCATGGATTGGAAAAATAAATATTGTCAAAATGTCAATACTACCCAAAGCTATCTACACATTCAATGCAATCCCAATCAAAATTGCACCAGCATTCTTCTTGAAACTAGAACAAGCAATGCTAAAATTCATATGGAACCACAAAAGGCCCCGAATAGCCAAAGGAATTTTGAAGAAGAAGACCAAAGCAGGAGGCATCACAATCCCAGACTTTAGGCTCTACTACAAAGCTGTCATCATCAAGACAGCATGGTATTGGCACCAAAACAGACACATAGACCAATGGAATAGAATAGAAACCCCAGAACTAGACCCACAAACGTATGGCCAACTCATCTTTGACAAAGCAGGAAAGAACATCCAATGGAAAAAAGACAGCCTCTTTAACAAATGGTGCTGGGAGAACTGGACAGCAACATGCAGAAGGTTGAAACTAGACCACTTTCTCACACCATTCACAAAAATAAACTCAAAATGGATAAAGGACCTAAATGTGAGACAGGACACCATCAAAACCTTAGAGGAGAAAGCGGGAAAAGACCTCTCTGACCTCAGCCGTAGCAATCTCTTACTCGACACATCCCCAAAGGCAAGGGAATTAAAAGCAAAAGTGAATTACTGGGACCTTATGAAGATAAAAAGCTTCTGCACAGCAAAGGAAACAACCAACAAAACTAAAAGGCAACCAACGGAATGGGAAAAGATATTCGCAAATGACATATTGGACAAAGGGCTAGTATCCAAAATCTATAAAGAGCTCACCAAACTCCACACCCGAAAAACAAATAACCCAGTGAAGAAATGGGCAGAAAACATGAATAGACACTTCTCTAAAGAAGACATCCAGATGGCCAACAGGCACATGAAAAGATGTTCAGCGTCGCTCCTTATCAGGGAAATACAAATCAAAACCACACTCAGGTATCACCTCACGCCAGTCAGAGTGGCCAAAATGAACAAATCAGGAGACTATAGATGCTGGAGAGGATGTGGAGAAACGGGAACCCTCTTGCACTGTTGGTGGGAATGCAAATTGGTGCAGCCGCTCTGGAAAGCAGTGTGGAGGTTCCTCAGAAAATTAAAAATAGACCTACCCTATGACCCAGCAATAGCACTGCTAGGAATTTATCCAAGGGATACAGGAGTACTGATGCATAGGGCCACTTGTACCCCAATGTTCATAGCAGCACTCTCAACAATAGCCAAATTATGGAAAGAGCCTAAATGTCCATCAACTGATGAATGGATAAAGAAACTGTGGTTTATATACACAATGGAATATTACGTGGCAAGGAGAAAAAATGAAATATGGCCTTTTGTAGCAACGTGGATGGAACTGGAGAGTGTGATGCTAAGTGAAATAAGCCATACAGAGAAAGACAGATACCATATGGTTTCACTCTTATGTGGATCCTGAGAAACTTACCAGGAACCCATGGGGGAGGGGAAGGAAAAAAAAAAAAAAAAGAGGTTAGAGTGGGAGAGAGCCAAAGCCTAAGAGACTGTTAAAAACCGAGAACTGAGGGTTGATGGAGGGTGGGAGGGAGGGGAGGGTGGGTGATGGTTACTGAGGAGGGCACCTTTTGGGATGAGCACTGGGTGTTGTATGGAAACCAAGTTGTCAATAAATTTCATAAAAAAAAAAAAAAAAAAAGAAATAATGTTTAATCTGGGCACCCCTTGGTCCCATCAAGTTGGTATATAAAATTAACCATCACATAGAGGAACATGGTGAGGATTCTTCCCTACCAGACACCAAGGTTCATCATAAAATAAAGCAATTAAAACTATAAGGGAAAAATGTAGCATTATTTCAGGGATTAAATAGAGTAATGAAATAGAATAGAGAGTCCTGAAATGAACCATTCAAATATGAAAATATGACAAAGGACAGAGGCGACATTATAAATCAGTGGAAGAGACTGGGGCACTTGCTACATATACTGGGACAAAGCTTACTTTTGTGGATAAAAAAATAACATCAGGTTCTACCCCATATGCCTAAGGATGTGTCCCAGGATGATTAAAAACATAAGTGCGGAAGCCAGAATATTAAAATTTAAAAAAGATAGGTTATTTTACGACCCCACGACAAGGAAAAATTGTTTAGACTACACACAGTAAACACATACCATAAAGAATAATATTCATAAATTTGACTGAATTAGTGCTAAGGATATGTGTATGACTATGAATAAAGTTATGTCACCCATGAGAAAGATTTGAGTGAATTGTATCAGAATATATAAAATAAAAATAAAAAAGTAAAACCATACCAGAAACTCAAGAGAAAAACGAAAAAGATGAGGTATATAAATAGGCAGACCATGGACAAAAAAAGCTGAATGGCCAAGTTCTGTAAGGAAAGACCCCCAGCCTTGTTGGTAATTAGGGAAATGGAAATAAGATCACAATGAAATATAGCTCTCATTAGATTAGTAAAAAAATACAAGGTTTCATAATACCAAATACTCAAGATAGTAAAGCAATGGGACTACTGGTGTGTGTATAAATTGTTTCAATCCCTTTATAGTGCTAATTGTTGCAGATGCCTCTTTTCTATAGCCAAGTAATTTCATATCTAGGTTTACACTCTAGAGAAACTCTCCCACATGGGCTCAAGTACACAGACCTTCTCTTTTTAGCATTTAATTTTTTGTTATTGTTATTCAGTGGTTAAAATAAATTAACTGGAGCAAAATATGTATCAACCAGAAAATCTCATAAATGAAGTAAAATACAGGAGAAAAACAAAGGAAGTTGCAAATTGTGACATAGATATACATATACATACACATACATGTATAGAGAGGGAGAGAAAGAGTGGAATATTTATACAGAAATGGAAAGTTATTGCTGTATTATTTATAGATACATATATATGACTAAAACTATATAATCCAGATTAGTGATTCAAGGTAAATTCATTCTGGTGGTTTGTTCTGAGGGGAAAGGGAGGGAGATAGAATTTGGAAGGATCACACAAGTCAGTTGAACAGTATTTGTGAAATTTTTGGTTGTTTTGATTTATTTTGCTCATTTGAGAGCTTCTTTGTTTTTAAAATTTTTTTTTTTTAATGTTTATTTATTTCTGAGACAGAGAGAGACAGAGCATGAGTAGGGGGAGGGCAGAAAGAGAGGGAGACACAGAATCAGAAGCAGGCTCCAGGCTCTGAGCTGTCAGCACAGAGCCTGACGCGGGGCTTGAACTCACAGACTGTGAGATCATGACCCGGGCTGAAGTCAGACGCTTAACCGACTGAGCCACCCAGGCGCCCCAGAGCTTCTTTATTTTAATATCTGAAGCAAATATGGCTAAACTGGAGGATTATTAAAATTAGTTGCTGCATGAGTATTAATTTTATTGTTTTAGGGTCTTCATTATGGTTAAAATATTTTACAATAAAAATACTTGTAAATTTATTTAACATTGACCTAAAATAGAATGGGGAATAAGGCAAACTTTCAAGTTAGGTTCCAAAAGTAGATCTGGCTGACTTAAGAGCTTCAGTGAAAATCTCTTATGACATTTAGTTACCTGTGAATCTCTGAGATCAAAACTAAAATAAGTACAGTCAATTCTGTTGATAAATAAGAAATTAGCCATTGAGATTGGATGGGCTAATGGCAGGAAGTGACCTCCTTCTTCTCAGAAGTATTCAAACAGAGCTGAGGACCACGGTCAGTCTGGGGGTGGGTAGTGGTGATATTTTGGATGCAAGAGTGAATGAGATGAGTTCTAAGATCTCTTCCAACAGTTGCTGATAAAAATGATATCTTTTTCTCTTTGGTCATTAAACAGGCCCTCCTTATAGGGTTTTAAAGTGATCTCCTTCTACGTGAGTAGTCTTTATCTTTCTTGTGACCATGTAAAAATTCATATATTCTTGTTTTTACTGGTTTCAGACTTGGATCAAGCTCTGTAGCAGCCAAAAATTATTTTTTCCTTTCTGAGAAGATTTTTGAGATATATATATATATAATATATATATAATCATTATGTTTATTCAATAACATTGAGTAAGCACTTCCTGAATGTCATTCTTTGTATTTTTTTTAAAAAAATTTTTTTTTTTTCAACATTTATTTATTTTTGGGACAGAGAGAGACAGAGCATGAACGGGGGAGGGGCAGAGAGAGAGGGAGACACAGAATCCGAAACAGGCTCCAGGCTCTGAGCCGTCAGCACAGAGCCCGACGCGGGGCTCAAACTCACGGACCGTGAGATCGTGACCTGGCTGAAGTCGGACGCCCAACCGACTGCGCCACCCAGGCGCCCCTCATTCTTTGTATTACAATCCTCTAGAGTCTGACTCCTCTCCTAGGATTAGAAATAGTTTTTTCAGTAAGATATTCAATTTTTACCCATTTACACCATTCTATGGTCATTGAAATCAAGTTGTTTAATGGTTTTAAGAAATCAGCAATATCATTAGTGTAGCATTGTTTTAGAGATAGAAACGCAACACCTAAAAATACTTGTAGCTTAACTAACAGTTTTTTTTGTCCTGTTTGTGTTAGAAATAGAGAAGCTGACCTTGGCTTCTGCCTTTTTCAAGATTACTTGAAAGAAACAAAGTCATGGTCTGCTAAGGTCACCCTAAAAACCCATTAAATATTTATTAAAGATTGAGTTAGTAGTAGGCAGATGGAAAATATAAGTATCCAAAGAGAAAATAGAATGTTGTGGTACAGCAGGAAACACAGGTGTGTAGCCATGAAAAAATCAATGGAGGTAACTCAAAAAGATAATAAATCTCTCTTAAGGAACATTGCCATGTTTTCTGAGCCTGCAACTATAGCCCACATTAAACTTTTTGTCTGATGAGCTGAAAGTTCCTTGTGCTTTCATACCTAGTAACAAATTAAGAGTGTTCTCTTCAGTGATTGGGCAGTGAGATGGAGAATTTTTCTAAAAAAAAAAAAGTCAATGTTTTTTATTCCAGTCAGAGAATAAGAACACAGTTTTTACAGGAAACGGTTTTGGAATGTGTGTCTAAATGAGCAGCTAGAGGCTTCAGAAGCATTCTGTCCCTCGTGCTACTTAGAGTGTGTAGCGTTTGTGTCTGTCAATTTTTGGTGCTTATCTTTGTCGTGATAATTTAACTGTTCAGAAAGCTGTTGAGAACTTTTTCTTTGGTGATTTGAAAATTTATTTTATGAAAATGTCTTTTCTTAAGAGAATTCCACCAATTCAGAAACACACTTTTGGTCTATAATTTCCAGGTGGCTTCAAGGTATTTCTAAATTATTTGGATCACATAAACTTGGTAGCTGTGAACGTAATGGAGTGAAACCATCCAAATAGTTTAACAAAATTGGCAGTGCTTCAGAAAAAAGGGAGCCAAATGGAAAGGTCCCTGTGAAAAAGGTACTGCTCAGACAGTTATAATAATGCAGTTTATGACAGGACAATGCATATTGTGTTTTCCTTATGCATCAAGGCCGGAGAGAGGACATATTTTGTGGCCTTTTGTTATGAACCGAACTTGTACTGTGTATGGACAGCTTTAATTTAGTTACACAGACATAATCAATTTATTACCCTTTCAGTTTCCTAGTCTGAAAATAATCTAGATATTTTCCTTCAATATTACAATTAGGTTGCTTGTGAATAAAAGATGTATTGACTTTATGTGCTATATATTGTTTTGGGGAATACAGCTATGATCCTTAACAGAGATTTTGAACCTGAAATGTAACAACTATATTTATGTTGTACGCAGATGTTATCCTAAATGAGCAAATGTTTTTATAACCAGGTACTTTCTATTCTATCAATTTATGACAGAAATTATATCAAAGTTTTATTATTTTGTATTATGTTTTGGCATGTGATTTTCAAGAAATGTTCTTCTAGTTGATCTTAATATAATTAAAGGTGATCAATTTTTCAGTTATCTTATTATATTTAATGTATCCTTTAGGGCTTGCTTTTTGGAAAGTAAAATTGCCAATTCTTTTTTACCTTCATATTTAGGGGAAAAACAAAAATACATACTTTTGTTTCAATTCATCAACAGCTCATCAAAGGAAAATAAATGATGGAATGGCCTACAATTGAATTTGTAGCCCTAGAATTAAATTCTGTAGAAATTTAATGTCTTCTACTTCAGAATACAGACAGATACCATTCTGTTATAAAAGAAGATTTCTTCATATGTTTAAAAATTGGGGAGGAGGAAAAGTGAAGTGCAAGAGTGATAGCAGAGAGTAGATTTGAATTGACTGTCCCATGAGCATAGAGTATGATTCTCTGCCTTAGTGAGAAAAATTTTAAGGAAGACTAAGAATGGACTTGATGACCTTTACATCTGAATAGAAGTCAGCATGGAATAGATTAGTGATTTTTGTCATATTTGATGTTTTCTTTTTTGGAATATGTTTTTAGTGTATACTAACAGACTTCACTATTCCCTCTGGTAGATATGGAAAGAAGATATGCTCCATGAAAGCTTTCTTCTCACAGGTTTCTTTCCTCATCTTTGTTTTAAAGAGACACACACTCACACATGCACAGCTGTGCACACAAACATACACACTGAGTACTATAGGAGTGTTTATAATACATACATAATCTCCTGCCTCATTCCTCCCAGCTTCTATTACAAAGCTGCAAAGGTTATGACTTCTGGCTATTTCTAGTTTCTTTTGGCAATGACCTATACCTTGTTAATGAATGTTTATATAGCTATTTCTGGATTTAGACATTAAGCATCCTATTCTGTTATAAAACCTTTCAGTTTCTTTATTTGTTACTTTTGTATATTCAAGTGGTATATTTAAATGTTTATATCTTATTTCATCAACCCCAGAAAATATTCCTTCCCTATATGTGTTCAATTTTACAGTCAAAATTTATTTATTATCTAAAGTTAAAAGCGAAGATTAACAAGCTTCTCTATGAATGCCTGTGTAAAATGCAAGCTTTCTCAATGTACTGATTTTCAAATAGTGCTTTATGGATCACTAGGAACATCTTTGGGGTTACACAAACAGTGAGCTTTTCCTTCAATCTTTCAGCAGATCATCCATCTTTGAGTTTTTTGTATAAGGCATCTTGGTTTTTATTTAAAACTGAGATTGGTTTCTAGAAGACTTGACCAAGTCAAAGTACTGTCTGCACATCAATTTCAACATCATCAGTTTCAGTGCTAAATAACAAGAAAATGAGATTTGTATTCATCCGCTTGGGTTGCCATTACAAAATACTATGTAGTGGATGATGTCACCAAAAAATATTTTCTCACACTTCTGGAGGGTAGAAGTCCAAAATCAAGGTGTCACCAAGTTTGGTTTCCTCTGAGGTTTCTCTCCTTGGCTTTAGATGGCCATCTTTTCAGTGTGCCCTCACAGGGTCTTTCCTCTGTACATATCTTTGTCTTAATCTCCTGTTCTTATAAGGACACCAGTCATATTGGATTAGGCCCCACCCTAATGATCTCATTTTAACTCAATTATCTCTTTAAATACCCCATGTCCAAATACAGTCATTACATCCCAAGGTTTTCAACATGGGATTTTTAATGTACGAGTTTTGGGGGTGCACAATTTGGTCTGTAACTGGATTGGTAATCTCAAATTCCATTCAGCTGTAAAATTAAATGAATACTGTTAACCAAGAAGCAGGAAGTTGTTCACATTTGTTTAATATTTTTTATTTAATTTGTAGATAAAGACAATATTATGCAGAGAGTAATCATGGTCTTTTATTGTGTCTTACTTATATAATAGGTATGTCTCTGTCTAAATATTTCCCTCTAGCTTAGATGGTCACTATCAATCAAAAATTTTCATTCATGGGTTAGAACAAAAAGCTGTATTTAATGTGGAGTGGGAAAAATCAAAACATGAACTAGGGCCAGTTGAAAACCCAGCTCAGGTTTGTCCAATAGGGAATGAAGTCTTGAAATGAACATCTGAGGAGGGTCAATTGGATCACAATTTAATACTGCAAATATAAACAAGTGATTAAAAACTAATTGATCATATTTGACTCACCAGACCTAGAATATGGTTCGAAATTTTACTCTATTTTCACTGCAGAAAGGCAACCTTTAACATCCTCTTCTCAAAATTATTGGGCAAGTTATCTTTTGGATACACCGTGAAGATGTAAGATTAGCTGTCTAATAAATTTGTGAGCATGGATATATTACTATAACATACCCAGAGTGAAGAAGAGGTCAGATATACACAGGATATCTTTTCCCGTTGTTTTATTTTTAATTTCTTGTGTATTTATAAAGGACAACCTTTGTTTCATTCAGTCTGATCATTTTAAGTGGGGTATTTAGTCCATTAACATTTAATGTAATTATTAATATAATGTAGTTATGCTTAAACCTGCTTTCTTCCTAGTTATTTTCTATTTGTCACAATGATTCTTTTTTATAGGTTTTTTTTTATTTTTAGTATAGTTAACACAATGTTGCAGTAGTTTCAGGTGTACAGCTTAGTGATTAGCAAGTTTATACATTAGGCTATGTTTACCACAAATGTAGCCACTGTCTGTCCTGTTGCATTGTTGTTACAATGTTCTTGACTGTATTTCTTACGCTGTGACTTTCATTCCCATGAATTACTCATTTCATAACTAGTGGCCTGTATCTTCCTCTCCCCTTCACCCATTTTGCCCACCCTCTACCCCTCTCCTCTCTGACAACCATCATCTTGTTCTAAGAGTATGGATGTTCCTCAAAAAATTAAAAATAGAAATCCTATATGATCCAGTAATTCCCTTATTAGATATTTACCCAGAGAAAATGGAAATGCTAATTCAAAGAGATATATGCAGCCCTATGTTTATTGCAGCATTATTTATAATAGCCAAGACATTGAAGCAACCTAAGTATCCATCAATAATAAATGGATAAGGAAAATGTGGTACATATATACAATGGAGTATTGCACAGCCATAAAAAGAATGAGATCATGACATTTAGATAACATGACAGGCCTAGAAGATATTGTGCTTAGTGAAATAAGTCAGACTGAGAAAGACAAATATCATATGGTTCCACTCATAAAAGAAATCTTAAGAAAATGAATAAACAAAAAGCAAAAGCAGAATCAGACCTATAAATATTGATATTCTCATTCTTTTGTTCCTTTTTTCTTTAGGGTTAACCAAATAACCTTGAATATTTAATATAATTTTATCTTTTGACTTTTAGTTCTACCATTTTGTATTTTTTAAAGAAGTTTCTCTAGGGAATAATGATAACACATTTTAATTTACCACAGTTTATTTTGAATTAATATTATACTACTTTACGTATAATATAGCAACCTTAAACTGTATATTTCCATTCATCTCCTCCTATCATTTATGTTATTATTATATATTTCACTACTAGATTCGTATGCTATATAGGGTAATGTTCATGGGTCTTGGGGCTTTGGGCTCAGATATATCTTTTGGGGGTTCACCATTCAGCCCATGATACCACTTCTGTTTAAAACCCTCCAGTTGCCTCATGTATCATTCAGAGAAAAAGACAAAATTCCTACAATGGACTCCAAGTTCTTAACAATATGCCTTCTCCCTTTCTTTCTTCTTGGACCTCATACCTAACTAATTTTCCTTTTATTTTTCTACTCCAGGCACACTAGGATCCTTTAATTTTGGAAAATGGTGTCCATGCTCTCCTTGTGTCAGTAAACTTAATGGAACACTTTTGCTCCAAATTCCAAGATTACTCTCTCACTTTAGGGCTTTGATCAAATTTTCTTCTCATTGAGGCTTTTCCAGACTCTATTTAAAATCGCAACTTTTGCAAACACCTTTCCGCATTTCCCACAATCAATCACTGTCTTTTCCATTTTCTTCAAAAAGTTTTTCCACAACACATTACTTATCACTAATATATGTCTTGTTTATTATTTCATTTATTGTCAGTCTGTAACCATTAAAATATAAGTCCCGTGAGGGCAGAAAATTTTATTTTGTTTACTGTTTAATACATAGCACATAGTATCGATAAATATTTGTTGAATAAATAAATAATTGTCTTATGGCTTCCACTATCCTGTTGAGAAATCTGTCCATTTGGGTGTTTTTGTGGTTAAAAATAGTTTGACTAGTTTAAAGATATTCTTATAGACTTCTGAAGTTTCACTGCATAGTGTCTACATACACATTTATTTTTATGTACTCTACTTAGTATAGGTTATAGTTCCTTACCTCTGGATTTATTTCTCTCTTAAGTCTAGAAAATTTATGGCCTTTATTGTTTTATTTTTAAAATTTTTATTATTTTTATTAATTAATTTTTTTGAGGGAGAGAGCATGTGTAAGTGGGGGAGAAAAGCGGAGGGAGGGAGAGAGAGAGAAAGAGAGAGAATCCCAAGAAGTCCCCATGCTCAGCATGGAGCCCAACATAGGGCTCAATCCCATGAACTTGAGATCAGTACCTGAGCCAAAATCAAGAATTGAATGCTCAATTGACTGAGCCACCCATGTGCCCTGAAGCCATTATTGCTTTAATTTTTTTTTTAATGTTTATTTATTTTTGAGAGAGAGAGAGAGAGAGAGACAGAACATGAGTAGGTGAGGGGTGGAGAAAGGGAAACACAGAATCCGAAGCAGACTCCAGGCTGCCAGCACAGAGCCCCACACCAGGCTTGAACCCACAAACTGCTAGATCGTGACCTGAGTGCAATCAGGTGCTTAACTGACTGAGCCACCCAGGTGCCCCAACCATTCTTGCTTTTAATGTAGCTTCTCTTCTGTTTTATCTCTTCTCTCTCTGGAACTCTGTCCTATTAGTTTTCTCCATAACAGCCATCACCATGCGATCTACTTCCTGCTTCCTACTTTGTATCTTTTTCTCCCACTCTTTTTCTCCTCAGAGACTAGAAAGTCCCTAAAGCATAATAGATGCTTAACGAATGCTATTGAATACTTATAGAATGGTTGTTCTCTTTCTATCATCCATGACTCTTAATCTTCTTTCAAATTTTCCACCTGCTTTTCTTTTTATGCTACGTTTGGAATAATTTCTGCAGCCCTGTCTCTGAATTCGTGACTTTTCTTCTCAGTTTGCCTATTCTGATATTTAATCTATTAATATTTTATTTTAAATATTAAAACTTTTTCTTTTTAAAATGGCTATATTGAAGTTTAATTGATATGCAATAAAATACACATATTTATGCATGCAACTTGATGAGTTTGTTTATATGCATACACCCATGAAACCATCACCACAATCAAGGTTATAAACCTATCCGTTACTTCCAAAAGTTTCCTTGTAGGGGGTTTGTGGGGAGAGGAGTACTTAACATGAGATATACCCTCTTAAAAATTTTTAAAGTGTTTTTTTTCTTGATTTAAGTAATCTTTACACCTCATATGGTGCTCAGACTCCTCATGACCCCAAGATCAAGAGTTGCATGCTCCTCCAACTGAGCCAGCCAGCCTCCCCTCCCCTCTTAAATATTTAAGTGTACAATACAGTATTATTGGCAATAGGTACAATGTTGTACAGCAGATCTCTAGAACACATTCATCCTGTTTAACTTAAACTTTATATGAATTTAGAACTCCATTTCCCTCTCCTCTTTGCCACGAGAACCACAGTTCTATTCCTTGCTTCTATGAATTTGACTATTTTAGTTACCTTGTATAAGTGAGATCATACAGTTTTTGTCCTTCTGTGACCGACATATTTTCCTTAACGTAACATCCTCAAGGTTGATCCACGTTGTTATAAATGGCAGAATTTCCCTCTTTTTAAACTCTACATAGTATTCCATTGTGTATATATAACACATTTTCTTTATTCATTTATCTAGGTGTAGACATTTATTTTCATTTCTAATTCTTCCATAATTTTTTTTCATTTCTAAAAATTGTTTAGTCATTTTTTTTTCAGGTTTCCCTAATCCCTTGTGACACTATTTTAGAGCTTGCTTATTTTAAAAATTTTTTTAACTTTTTTTTTTATTATTTTTGAGACAGAGAGAGACAGAGCATGAACAGGGGAGGGTCAGAGAGAGAGGGAGACACAGAATCTGAAACAGGCTCCAGGCTCTGAGCTGTCAGCACAGAGCCTGACGCGGGGCTCAAACTCACGGACCGCGATATCATGACCTGAGCCGAAGTCGGCCACTTAACCGACTGAGCCACCCAGGCACCCCAGAGCTTGCTTATTTTAAAAGTTAAATTATTGGGGCGCCTGGGTGGCTTGGTTGAGCGTCCGACTTCGGCTCAGGTCATGATCTCACGGTCGGTGAGTTCGAGCCCCGCATCGGGCTCTGTGCTGACACCTCAGAGCCTGGAGCCTGTTTCAGATTCTGTGTCTCCCTCTCTCTCTGTCCCTCCCCCGTTCATTCTCTGTCTCTCTCTGTCTCAAAAATAAATAAATGTTAAAAAAAATTAAAAGAAATAAATAAAAGTTAAATTATTTTTTAAAATATCTCATCTGTAAGTATTTTATAATATCTAGTTGACACAGTAGTTTAAGTTCTTTGATATCTAAAACTGGTATATATTTGTGTGCATATATATGGCATTTGTTTAACCTGGCAGCAGGGAATGTGCAAATCTTTAGCCCTCTTTTAGGGTCCTTGGCTTCATCCAAGGTCCTTGCATTCATCTCTGCCTTTTTGCTTCTATACCAAAGCTCAGAGTCTTCACTCCAGTGCTGGTGTTGACTTTTGTCTTCAGAGAATTCTGGCACATATCAATGCATACAATTTGATGAGTTTGTATATATGCATACACTCATGAAACCATCACCACAATCAAAGTTATAAACCTATCCATCACTTCCAAAAGTTTGCTTGCTTGGGGGGTGTGTGTGGGTGTGGTAGGGGGAGTATTTAACATGATATCTACCCTCTTAAATTTTTTTAATCTATCTATATCTATAGATATCTATCTATATCATCTATATCATCATCTATATCATCTATCTGTATGTCTGTGTATCTTATTTTTCCTCCCATGGGCTTTCATTTATCTAGAAAAGTTGCTTGGTGTGCTTTCTCTACTTTTCATTGGATTTCTTGTCGAATTGGTAAAGATTTCAAATAAGGGATATTAATACTTGGATAAATAGAATATTGTTAAAATAAAAAATATGGAAGCACCACTCTTTAGGTCTGTCGGTTATTTGCATCATTAACAGTAAATACTCATGTGCTTCGTTATTTCAGATCTACCATTAGAACATTATCGTTCCATTTGTATATCCACAGAATATTCTTGACAGGTAAATTGGAATTTATTTTTGTGTTAAACTCCATTTTAGTGAGATGGTTTTAATTTGTTTCCTTTGGTAGGAAAAATTAAATTATCGGTATGTCCCCTTGAAAGCCACTCTGGATCTAATATCTGTTATTGCTACTTATTGGTATGGAAACATGATCCTATAACTTTGTGATATTAGCTGTGGCTTACTATTTCCTCTTCACATTTCTATTTTTCTGTCTATTGTCCGAAAATGCATCCTAATTTCGCAGCATTCAACAGCCTGATACAGATTTTAGACCAGGAAAAAACTTAGGGATAAATTTTTGTTACATAAGAGTAAAAGTGTTCAGATTTGTAGAGGAAGTCAGTAGATTTCATGGAGACTGAAAATACAGGCACTAGTACTTGCTGTTGGTATAGGAATCATGGGTATTATAACAATTTCACATGAGACAGTTTGCATACTTGTGGGAAAATCATGCTGATAGGTTTCCTGACCTAAAATTGATCTCTCTTCCATCATCTAAGTTGTTCATAGACACTTAATCTTATTTTCATTAAACAGCAGTTAACAATTATTTAATATATAGTTGATGTGTCTTTTTTTAATGTTTTACTTCTATTTTTGAGAGAGTGAGGAGGGGGACAAGTTGGGGAGGGGCAGAGAGAGGGGGGACAGAGTGTCCAAAGCAGGTTCTGCACTGATGGCAGTGAGCCTGATGCAGGGCTCCAACTCACAAACCATGAGCTATGACCTGAGTGGAAATCAAGAGTCAGAGGCTTAACCGACTGACCCACCCAGGTACCCCTATGGTGGATATATCTTTAGGAATATTTTGTCTTATACCCATAAAAACTTTGACTTGGGAGTTCTTGCTGCTAAAATAAAAATCCTTCCTTTTTCTCTATGTTATACATTCAGACCAAGATAATTAGCAGTGTGGAGTTGCTAGATGGAAGAGAGTAGAAGGACAGGAAGGAACAGATTGCAAAATATCATAGTGAGGGAAGAAGAGGTTGCATCTTGAAACATCTGGTTAAAAGTGAAAGACCATCTGAGGTCTCTGAACCTTGACATATTAAAAAGCATCTAGTTAAAATGTTGAAGTAAATGACAGAATATTTCTCCATGTTGTGGACAGATGGGCTATATGTTTAAGTGAATATCTTAATTTTTATTTTATTTTATTTTTTAAAGTTTATTTGTTTTGAGAATGAGGGAGGGAGAGAGAAAGACAAGAGGAGGGGAGGATCAGAGAGAGAGGGAGAGAAAGAAAGAGGAAGAGAGAAACCCAAGCAGGCTCTGCACTGGCAATGCAGAGCCCAACATATTAACCAAGAAATCATAACCTGAGTTGAAACCAAGAGTTGGACACTCAACCAACTGAGCACCCCAGTCACCCCATTAATTTTTGTTTTAACCTCTTGAGTTGTGCTTTCATCAGAACCTTTCAAGTAACACATTTTTATTTTTATTTTTTTTATTTTCAAGTAACACATATAAGGATGTATATTTATGTTTCAATTGTGAACATTTTGCTTTCTTGCTTATGACATTCATTCCCTAACGTAATACCTAATTTCATCCCAAAGTATACAATTTACTTTTTTAACAAGATTTTTTTTAATTTAAATTTTAGTTAACATACAGTGCAATATTGGTTTCAGGAGTAGAATTCAGTGATTTATCACTTACACATAACAGTGCTATCACAGGTACCCTCCTTAGTACCCATCCCCCATCTAGCCCATTCTCTATCATTAAGAGTCTCTTGTGGTTTATTTCTCTCTCTTCTCTTCCCCACAACCCCTCCACCATTCCCACATGTTCATCTGTTCTGTTTCTTAAATTCCACATATGAGTGAAATCATATGGTATTTGTCTTTCTCTGATTGACTTATTTCACTTAGCATAATACATTCTAGCTCCATCCACATTGTTGACAGATTTTGCCTATGTTAAAAGCACCTATTGGTGTTATCCAGAATGAGGACACTTTTAAATCTTATTTCATATTTGTACATGTAGAAAGGAACTCAAAAAACTCATCCAGAATCTGGGAAAAGCAAAACAAGATTATGATCTTTGAAGGAGTGAGTAATTAAAAGTATCCATTCCTTTCTACAATCCAAAACTTGATAGGACTCTGGGGTTGTAGAAAATGTAAAATCATTCAGAGGCGGGCTAGGGCCTTCAGTCTAATGCAAGGAAGCCCTTGTTCTCTCCCATGAAATTTTAGTGGCAGATTTTATCTGCATAACAATTCATGTTTATTTATCTATTATTTGCATAAAGGTAACTAAAATTCTCAATCTATGGTACCAACCCCTAATTCCAATCCATTTCTGAAATGCTTTAAAACTCTGTCAAACCTTTTTTTGTTTGTTTGTTTGTTTGTTTATTAATTATTTATTTAGCGAGAGAGGGAGTGTGATCACAAGTTGGGGAGGCTCAGAGAGAGAGGGAGGGAGAAAGAATCCCAAGCAGGCTCCAAGCTGGTACAGAGCCTGATGTGGGGCTTGAACTCACAAATTGTGAGATCATGACCTGAGCCAAAATTCAAGAGTTGGACACTTAACCAACGGAGCCACCCAGGTTCCCCCAAACCTGGTCTTTTCTCATTATTTCTTCTTGCTTCTTTTTTTATTTATCTTTTTTTTCCCTCCAATATAGCCAGTGACTTGGAGGTTGTAGTCAAAGCAGAGATATAGTAGGCATTTGAATGGAGAAACTTCTTCAGATTCTTTTTTTTTAACTTAAGCCTGAATTTGAACTCCATTTGGGGGGGGGGGTAAAATAGGGTCAGTAATGACACAAAGACCATTTATTGGGGTTGTCCCTGAAATGAGAGAATGTTGTAAGAATACAGTGAAGCTGAGCATAAGAGGGAAAGTAGGATCTTCAGAATTTTAAAGATTTCCTTATATCTGTAAATTTTATGTAGAAAATAAAATTAGTTCTCCCTCATTACATGAGAGCAGCACCAACAAAGAACATATCATGGGCTTCAACTTCCAGGACATCCTCAATTTTAGAAGTGGCATTTCCCTGTAATTTAAGTATTAAAGCTATATAAGTACATAACGATTAAAGGATCATTGTCTTTTGTGTCAGAGCTGAGTGAAGTTAGTTTTCATCTTTATGAATTAATTTACTGGCTGATTAGTTTTAATCTTTATACCTCTGTTGGTCATCTTCAAAATCTGGATGTAAATCTCCAACTTATAAGATTTTTGTGGATATTAAACAAGAATACATACTTAGAGCATATAATACAGTTTAATAAATTTTATTGTTCTTCATAAAAGCCCGATAAGGAATGAAGTATACTAGCACAAAAGTATAATGAGCAAAGTTTCAGAAAGCCATATTTAGGCAGGGAACATTTTGTTTGGTTTTAGCTATGAGAATGCAATTATGTACTCATCACATTAGTGCTATCTAATGGGAGTGTGCCTGTGTCAGTCTGCTTAGGTCTCTTTAAGCTTAAATGCACACGGTTGTCTTTGTATATACAATGTCCAATATCTAAAGGAAAAGGGGAAACTTTTCAGTGGAAGAACTGAGTATTTACATAGCTTAGACATTGGAAAAACAAAGTAGTAGACTCTTTGGCTAAGTTTTTATTTTTATCTGGAGGTGTCTATGACCACTGTTGTGAACCACACACCACAGTGTCTGTGACCTATCTACACAAAGGATGGACAAAACTTCAGTGATTTGTTTGAAGATGTCTTAGTTTGGTTCTAAATTGTTCGGTTTACTCAATTTCTTAATGGGAGAACATTTTAATCTGTGTTTACTTGAAAGGAATAAATTTTATATGTTTGCCTTATTTTTTTGGTAATACACTTGATAGACATATAACCCCTGAGTATTCTTCCTAGTATCAAAAACTGTGTGAATTGCCTTTTCATATGCTTTCAAAAAACTCAAACTAAAATATATAATCACTCGACTCATTTGTTGACAGTGTTACTCTTTTTGTAAAAACCTCCCAGACTTGTTGAAAGTTCAAAATGACTGAAATTAACTTTATCAATTGAAAATTCCCTCTAGAGATATAATTTTACCTAGACAAAATGTCAAATCCCATTCCAACAATAAATTAGAGGTGGAAAGAACCTACTACGTTATTAAATCCATCCAAGGAGCAAGAAAGAAACATATCTGACACTACATTATTTTGGTATATAATTTATCCCATAGCAACACTTGAAGGAACTTGTCTTTCAACACTTGAAAGAACTGAATGAGCATGTAGCATTCAGTTAATGTCATTCCTGATGTTTATTTATCAAATTCAGTGAACTTGACCAAAAGCTACTTTTTATACCTCATACATGTATAGGCACATTTACATCTGGTTGAAATATAACAGGGTATAGCAGGGTTTTCTTATGGAGGTGTTTGAAAAATTGTGCTTCTAGTAATTTACAACAGTATTAAAATATTGTTTCTATGAACTTTATTAATACTTCCAAAATGTGGCTGTACACTGACTCCTAATTCTCCACTGGTTGTTTGCAGACATGTTACTTTCTTTTTTATGTCTTCCACAATACCTCTGGCACGGTACTGAAAAGAAACCTTAAAATTTGTTTTTATACAATATTTCTATCACATTACTGAACACACAGTACTTAATATTGTTGAACACAAGGATTTTTAAATAAGAAAAGACACTAATATAGAACTTTAAAAATGTCTACAAGGCACCATGACTCATTAGTTGACCTGAGCACTCTCTTCTGTGAATCTGTTTTCTATCTTTGCCTTATGAATCTACTCCCCACCCCTACCCCGGTGCCAGAAAGAATTCCAGGTAGCTCTACAGTTACCACATTTCTTGTATCTGAGTCTAGAGTTGAAGGCACCTACTGATTCCAAACCAGAGAATCTGCAAAATTCCTTCTGCTTCAGTTCCAGAGAAATTCTCTCACACTCTGGAAGAAGGTAGGCATGCCATTTTTAAGATCAGATATCCCTGAGGCAAAGTCACTAATAGGAATCCCTCCTCTCAGCCTCCCACCTTCCATTAAAGACAGTTTCCTTTTGCTGCCTTCATGGGCTTTTCTTATTAACCACCTGTCATTTTTTTTCAGATTTTCTGATTTCCAGGCACTATATTATGTTCTTGAACACTAGACCAATATTCTTGAAGATGCAATAGATAAATGAAATACAGTAGTCCCCTATTATCTGCAGTTTTGCTTCCTATGGTGTCAGTTACCCATGGTCATCTGCAGTTAGGAAGCAGATGATGCTCCTTCTGTTATATTGTCAGAAGGTTAATAGTAGCCTAACTTGGTGTCATGGTCTGTGTGGCTCACCTCACCTCACTTCATCTCATCATGTAGGCACATACTATCTCATGTCACAAGAAGGTTGAGTACAATACATTAAGATATTTTCACAGATATTTTCATAACTTTTATTGCAATATATTGTTATACTTGTTTTATTTTATTATTAGTTATTGTTGCTAATCTCTTACATTGCCTAATTTATAAATTAAACTTAATCACAGGTCAGTAGGTATAGGAAAAAAC